>NC_087218.1:25533685-25612537 GCF_015104395.2 Macrobrachium nipponense | reverse complement strand
TCTATATATATAAAAATAGATGTATGTATGTAAAGTGGACCCCCTGTATTCACGTTCTCTGAATTCACGGACTCAAGCATTTGCGGATTTCTCTTGGAACATTTCCCCCCCCATTATCCACAGAAAATTCACCTATTCGCGGTATTTTTCGATGAGAAATATCCACAAATGCCTGATGTTGTTTCTTTTATCAATTTCATCATAAAATGCACTTTTTGTGATAAAACTATCAAAAAAACCAGGTATGGAAATTTTTAGTAGGTTGTTCTTGAGTTTTAACTAACAAAATAGGTTTTAAGCATTTTTATAGGGGTTCCAACTACATGGGACGCCACTGTATGTACATGTGTGTGTGTGTATGTTCCACATACACTTTAAAACGCATTGAGCAATTTCAACCAAACTTGGTATACGTAAATACTTCTTACCACCTGGGAATGAATACTGTGGGGTTAAGACATCACTGGCACCAAAGAGGGAGCAGGGCGTGGCAAGGGGGGAAATGTAAAAATGATAGGAAATTACAGATATTATTGTCTAATCCATAGTTTTTGAAGTCCAAGTTCAGCCCCGATTGGGAGGGGGGTGAGAAGGGGTGAAATGTAAAAATAACCAAAACAACAGATATTAGTGTTTAATCCACATTTTTGAGGTTGTGGAGATGAATAGTGACACTCCTGATGCCCTTCAAGTCCAAGTTCAGCCTTGATAAAAAGGGGAGGTGAGAAGTGGGTGGGAAGGGGAATGACATGTAAGAATAACCAGTGTCTAATCCATAGTTTTTGAGGTTGCTGAGAAGAATAGTGGATCTTCCAATGCCCTTGAAGTCCAAGCTCAGTCCTGATAGGAAGGGGGGTTGACAAGGGTTGGAAAGGAGGTGGTGAGATGTAAAATAACTGAAAACAACTGATATTAGTGTCTAATCCATAGTTCTGATGTTGTTAAGAATAGTGACCCTCCAGATGCCCTTTAAGCCCAAGTTCAGCCCCAATAGGGAAGGGGGTGGGAAGGCAGTGACATGTAAAAATAATTGAAAATAACAAATATTAGCATCTAATTCCTAGTTTTTGAGGTCACTGACATGAATAGTGACACTCCTGATGCCCTTTAGTCCAAGTTCAGCCCTGATAGGAAGGGAGTGTGGTGAGAAGGGAGTTGGAAGGGGTGACGTAAAAATACAGGCAGTCCCAGTTATAAGTGGGGGTTCCGTTCCCGGGGGTGTGCCAATAAGCAAAAACTGCCATTAACCAAACCAAAACTTGGCTAGTTATGGTGCCATAAGTACCCTTATGGTGTGCCATAAGCACCCTTATGGTGCCATAAGGTGCCTTATGGCCCCGATAACCAGAACTCGGCTTGTTGTGGCGCCATAAATCGCCGTACTGGATCGCTGATAACCAGGGACCGCCTGTAACTGAAAACACATATTAAATGTCTAATCCATACTTTTTGATGTTGCTGTGCTGAGATGAATACTGAGACTCCTAAAGCCTTTTAAGGCCAAGTTCAGCCCCAATAGGAAGGAAGAGTGAGAAGCAACTATCTTAACAGGGGAGAGAGAGAGAGAGAGATGAGAGAGAGAGAGAGAGAGAGAAGAAGAGAGAGAGAGAGACGAGAGGAGGGAGAGAGATGACGAGAGATGATTGAGAGTGAGAGATGAAGAGAGGAGAGATGAGAGAATAGACACAAGAGAGAGAGAGAGAGAGTTTATCGATTGTAAACAAACTTCCCAGGCAGCACCGGGTTGGTCAGCTAGTCAAAAATGAAATATGATACTTTTAAAAACTTATATTTAAAAGGAGCATTATTATTCAAAAGAAAATGTTTTTTCAAAACCCACTTTTTAGTTTTGGAATGCTTCATGCAGTATCTTCTGTGACAACTTCAAAATCTTTCATGACAATATTACTCCTTAGCTTTTCAAGAAACACTTATAAAAGCAAAAAAAAATATACAAAAGTTAATAAATGGTTGAATGGGTGTGTATATGTGTGTGTATGTTAACTGTCATATGCACACTACTGTATATACTCGCATATTATGCGACTTTTGAAACCTAATTTTGAAGCTAATTTTAAAGGGGTCGCATCATACACGCGGTATAAAATTAGCGTACCGTCTATGCTTTCCCAAATCGGCAGATTGCGATAGTTACTACCGGAGGAAAACAGTAGATCTTTTAAAAAGTTATGCTTTACTTGTACTTCACTATATCCAATAATATTGAATGCATTCTCATATTACTATTGTATTTTAAAATATAAAAGAGCGATCGTGCGCCATTTACATTATTTTGGTTTATACAGCATGTTTAACTGTTCTAGACTAACCATCTATAATTTCCAAATCAGTTGATTAAGGCACAATACCGAAGGAATTTTTACTTTTTTGTTTACTCGGTAAAAAGAAACATTTTGTTACTTTAACTATTATTTTTATTTTAGGATACGCAGTTAAGTGAAAATTTATTAAAGTAAAAAAAAATGAATAAAATTAATAAACTAAAATCCTCCAAAGTCGCTCTCCTTGTCCGTATCATCAAATACTGCTCTGAATTCTTCGCCATCAAGGCAGTCATATTCGTCATCTTCCAGATCTTTGATCATCTCATCTTCATATGGAAGGTATAGTCTTCTCACAGTGGCGAGCTCTCTGGCGTGGCTTTTAAAGATCTGCCCTTATGCTAATTTTACAAAAACAACAACTGCCCATGTTTGACAGACCTTTGAATGTCCTTGAGACAAACCCCGAGGCTATAATTATAAGGGGTTTTCATTCCCAGGTACTTTAATCTCCTTCCTATTCGGCTCTCTCTCTCTCTCTCTCTCTCTCTCTCTCTCTCTCTCTCTCTCTCTCTCTCTCTTCTAAATCCTCAGCTGTCCGAGCGAGAGCTTTTTTCATGGGACAACATAGGCCCACATTTCGCATTTTCCATACCTAATTATTTTGAATACGATTGGCCTTTCTCGGCTGTGAAGTTGATGTCTATCCATGGCTGTGAGATGACCAGGAATAACTTGTAGTCGGTGTCAAAGTCACTCCACACTTCAGTCAGGCCAAAACTTTGCCATATCGCATTCAAGCAATATTCAGTCATTGTTTCCTATCTATTATTTTGTCAGAGAGAGAGAGAGAGAGAGAGAGAAGAGAGAGAGAGAGAGAATCTGTTTGTATACGATTGTTTATTTTCTCACTCGTCAAACATGAATATTGTAATGATACAATTAAGTTTGTTCATACTTACCTGGCAGATATATATATAGCTGATAATTTCCGACACCGACAGAATTTAAAACTTACGACACACGTAGTTGTTTATGTTAACTACTTGTTTAGTTGTTTGTGTACATACGTTATCTGAAAACAACTTAACTACTCTACTGTAAATATCCAATCTATTGTAACATTACTCGTATGATATTTATTTCATATGCCAAGGATATACTGCCAGTCTAAAACATGCCAAGATATTTAGCAAACTGGATGTTCAAGAGGCTTTTTGGCATATACGACTGGATGAAGAATCCAGCAAGTTAACAACAATGATTACCCCCTTTGGTAGATATCGATGGGCTCGTCTACCTTTCGGGCTGAAGGTGAGCAGTGAAATATTCAGCGAAAATTAAATGAGGCATTGGAGGGGCTTCGGGGTGTATACTGTGTAGCTGATGATATTGTGGTCGTTGGTTTTGGAAATGAGGAACACGACGCAATGCGTGATCACGAACAAAATCTTCAGTCACTACAGAAGCGTTGTCAAGAAAAAAAGATCAAACTAAATGAAGAGAAATCTGTTTATAGAAAAAAGGAAATCGCGTTCATGGGACATCGTTTAACATCATTCGGTGTGACGGTTGATGAAAATAAGGTAAAGGCCATTAAAGAAATGCCTGCCCCTACCGATATTTCAGGAATTCGGAGGTTTTGTGGAATGGTGCAATATCTATCAAGGTTTTTTACCCAATCTGGCTGATGATTTAGAACCTATCCGAGAGCTGACAAGAAAGAACTCAAAGTTTGAATGGAATGATGAGTGCAATCGCGCTTTCTCAGTGATCAAAGAAAAGGTCACCTGTACACCAGTTCTAGCTTATTTTGATCAAGTAAGGAGCTTGTATTGCAGGTTGACAGCAGCAAGGATGGTATTGGTGCAGTCATTATGCAGGAAGGGACGTCCAATAGAATACGCATCAAGGACCTTAGCTGGAAACGAACGTAACTGGGCTCAGATTGAAAAAGAAGTTCTTGCTGTGTGGTTTTTGGTTAGAGCGATTTGACCAGTATACTTTTGGGCGACGTGTTATTGTTCATAATGACCATAAGCCTCTTTCTTCAATCCTCGAAAAGCCATTAAGTCAAGCTCCAATGCGTTTACAAGTTTTAATGATGAGGTTGAACCGGTACGACGTCGAATATCAGTACAAAAGCGGAAAAAGCCTATTGTTAGCCGATACCCTTAGCAGGGCCTGCCCAAAGAGGAAAATAGAGACACATTGGTAAGGATGATAGATTCACTGAAAAAATTACCCCGATTCAATTTTAAAGGAAGTAAGAGACTCCACCTGAAACGACGAAGAGCTGCAAGAATTATTGTCTGTAATCAAGGAAGGATGGCCTGATCGCAAAGACAAAATTCCGGAAGTATTAAAGCCTTACTTCGATTTTAGAGATTCCATGAGTTATCAAGACGGCATCATTCTTAAGGGAACTCGTATACTGATTCCTAGTAAACTACGAAATTCCGTCAAACGAAACTTCATGTAGCTCATCTTGGTTACGATAGCATGATGCGACGAGCAAGAGATGCAATATTCTGGCCAGGGATGTCGAAAGAAATAAAGCAAATGGTCAATTCATGTGACATTTGCCAGCAGTAATTAAACCTCGAAACCAGAAGGAATCGTTGATGGATGTTGATGACGGAGGCAGACCCTGGAATAAAATTGGATTAGATTTGTTTGAGATTGTTGGAAGAAATTATCTAGTCATTGTTGATTATTATTCCTCATTCACTGAAGTAGAGTTTCTAACGTCAACAACTTCAAATCATGTGATAGCGATAATCAAGAAGATGTTTGCTAGATACGGTATTCCTACCCAAGAATTAGTGTCCGATGGAGGACCACAATTCAGCTCGTTTCAGTTTAAAGTTTTTGTTAAAGAGTGGGGTATAGAGCACAGGATGTCATCTCCGGGACATCCTCAAGGAAATGGGAAGGCTGAAGCGGCAGTTAAAATAGTAAAAAATATGATGAAGAAGACGCATGCAGATGGTAAAGATCAATATTTGGCGTTACTAGAGCTGAGAAATACACCACGTCAAGACTCTAACTTAAGTCCAGCTCAGATGATGTTTGGACGTAAATTACGATCGATAATTCCTGAAATTATGAACAATGACAATCCAGTTTCTCAAAAAAGGGAAACCCGGAGAGATCCATAAAGAAATATTATGATAAAACTGCAAGAGATATGACGCCATTAAACGAGGGGCAACCTGTATATTATCAAAATCCAGACAAGAAGGGTTGGGAAAGGGCTCATTAGCCATGCACAAG
This sequence comes from Macrobrachium nipponense, assembly GCF_015104395.2. Classification (NCBI taxonomy): domain Eukaryota; kingdom Metazoa; phylum Arthropoda; class Malacostraca; order Decapoda; family Palaemonidae; genus Macrobrachium; species Macrobrachium nipponense. The sequence goes on along the minus strand of NC_087218.1, from coordinate 25,606,979 downwards.
GAAACCGATCCTATATAATTGAAGGAAAAGAAGGAGGAATTTATAGAAGAAATAGAATTCATATCCGTCCAACTCCACAGGATTCATCGGCAATACCATACCGAAATGGAAGAAACTAGTAAATTGAGGAAACCAGCGTTAATGATGAACAAACAAGCTATCATCCTATTTGCGACATGCCTAAATGCCAAGAAGATCAGCTCGTCTGCAGAAAAGATGAAGGGCGAATAATTTATTGTTTTTATATTTTAATGTTTACAATGTATCCTACTTGTTCCTTATTTTATGTTGTATCAATTTGTTAGTTTCTTATTTTTGTCAAAACCCAAAGAAAGGGGGGATGTTAGTTAACTACTTGTTTAGTTGTTTGTGTACATACGTTATCTGAAAACAATTAACTACTCTACTGTAAATATCCAATCTATTGTACATTACTCGTATGATATTTATCTTTTGTTTACTTAACTATAAAACTGTAAATAAGTTAGTCAGTGTATATAGAAATTCTAAAGGAATAGGAATAAAGCACAGCACGCAGTTTCTGGAGTTTTATATTTCTACCAAAGGAAATCAACAGTAGTGGGAGTCAGGTGGTTAGTACCCATTCCCGCCGCTGGGAGGCGGGTATCAGGAACCATTCCCATTTTCTATCATAATTTTTATTTCCACTGTCTCCTGAGGGGAGGTGGGCTGGGTAATTAATTATAAGATATCTGCCACGGTAAGTTATGAACAAAGCTTAATTGTATCATTACAATATCATTTTGTTCATGCAACTTACCTGTCAGATATATATAGCTGAATCCCACCTTTGGTGGTGGAGAGACAGAATAGAGGATTTAGGAAACACATATGTGCAGATAATTGATATCTTGGTTCCTTACCTGTTAGCATAGCTGGCTTCGTGATTACTGCCACCGTAAGTCTTGGCTTGTGCTACTAGAGTTGCCAGCAAGGTAGAGACCTATGAAGCTGGTGCACTCCAGATGATCTGTCAACAGGGGCGAGACCACGACGTGACTAGACCATGGACCATACTAATGAGGGCAACGAGACAAAAATACCACCACCTGGCTTAGTTTACCAAAGGTATCCCACTTAACTAAGCTAATAGAAGGGAGACCCGCCCCAGGCGGTCACCCCACAACATAAACACAAATTAAAAACCCCCCTAATCCCTAAAGGTATGGATGAGTGTTACCTCCTGCCCCCAAAACAGTGTCTGCAGCAATGTATGGTCCGAGGGAGAAGCAATTTTCGTATGTCACTTTCACCTCCCGCGAGGTAGTGTGAGCGAACACCGAATTGCTTCTCCAAAAATGTGGCATTCAAAATATCTTTGAGCGCCATATTTTTGTGAAAGGCTACCGAAGTAGCAATAGCTCTCACCTCGTGAGCTTTTACTTTCAGAAGCTTTAAATCACTATCACTACACTTATTATGCGCTTCTTGAATCGTATTCCTGATGAAGAACGCCAAGTGCGTTTTTCGACATAGGAAGATCAGGTTTCCTCACTGAACACCACAAATTGTCCGATGAACCTCTGCAAGCTTTAGTTCTCTGCAGATAGAACTTTAGAGCCCTGACAGAACACAGGAATCTCTCACGTTCGTTTCCAACTATATCTGACAACCCTTTGATTTCAAAGGTCCTCGGCCACGGGTTGGAAGGATTCTCGTTCTTTGCTAAGAACATGGGACTTAAAGAACACACCGCACTACTTTCTGAAAAGCCAATCTGCTTGCTAATGGCCTGAATTTCGCTAACCCTCTTCGCCGTCGCCAGAGCGGTTAGGAAGATCGTTTTCTTCGTCAGATTCCTGATAGAAACTGAATGAAGCGGTTCGAAGTGACTCGACATCAAATATTTGAGCACCACATCCAAGTTCCACGAGGGTACTTTAGGCTGGACTACCTTCCTAGTCTCGAACGATCTAATGAGATCATGAATGTCATTTATTATTAGACAAATCGAGTCCTCTGTGCCTAAAGACTACAGAAAGCACGCTCCTGTAGCCTTTAATAGTTGGAACAGCCAACTTCACTTCCTCTCTCAGATAAAGAAGGAAGTCAGCTATCTGGCTCACAGAGGTTGTGGTGGAGGAAATGCCCTTCTCCTGCACCAGGATCTGAAAGACAGCCCACTTCGATTGGTACATAGCGATTGAGGAGGGCCTCCTTGCGGTGGCAATCGCCTTCGCCACAGGTCTTGAAAAACCCCTCGCTCTGGCCAACTTCTTGATAGTCTGAACGCAGTCAGACTCAGAGCGGGGAGGTTTTGTGGTACCTCTCGAAGTGGGGCTGTCTGAGTAGATCTTTCCTTAAGGGCAGAGTCCTCGGAAAGTCTACCAGGAAGGACATCACCTCTGTGAACCAGTCGGCTGCCGGCCAGAAGGGGGCGATGAGTGCATCCTCGCTCCTTCCGATGCCGCAAACTTCCTCATCACTTCCCCGAGGATCTTGAGCGGGGGAAAAAAAAAGCGTATATGTCTAGACCCGACCAACTCCAAAAGTAGGGCGTCTACTGCGACTGCTCCCGGGTCCAGAACTGGGAGCAATAGAGTTGAAGTCTTCTCGTCCTGGACGTTGCGAAGACATCCACCTGTGGACAGCCCCACAGGTTCCACAGCGACTGGCAAACCTCTTGGTGAAGGGTCCACTCTGTCGGCAACAGCTGTCCTCGACGACTGAGAAGGTCCGCTCGAACATTCTGTACTCCTGACACGAACCTTGTCAGGATCGTGACTTCTTGCGCTTTCGCCCATAAAAGGAGTTCCTTTGCGATGGCAAACAGAGAAGGCGAGTGAGTTCCCCCTTGATTTCTTAGGTATGCCAGCGCTGTGGTGTTGTCCGAATTGATCTGAACGACTTTGCCGGATACTTCTTCCTGGAAAAACCTGAGAGCCAGATAAATGGCTGACAGCTCTTTCAGATTGATGTGCCAGGACACCTGTTCCCCTCTCCAGGCGCCCGACACTTCTTTCCCTTCTAGTGTTGCTCCCCAACCCGTGGACGATGCGTCGGAAAACAACACTAGGTCGGGTTCCGAAGTTTGAGGGAGAGCCCTTCTGCGAGCTTCCGAGGATCTGACCACCAACTTAGGTGATCCTTCACCTCTCTCGTTAAACACAAGATCGCCTCCAGATCTTGCTTGTTTCTCCAACTGTTGGCCTAGGAAGAATTGAAGAGGTCTGAGGTGCAGCCTTCCCAGAGAAACAAACTTCTCCAGTGAGGAAATGGTCCCCAGCAAACTCATCCATTCCCTCACCGAGCATGTTTCCTTCCCCAGAAAGGTCGCCACTTTCTCCAAGCATTGAAGTTGTCGCCCCTGGGACGGAAAAGCCCGAAAAGCCACTGAGTCCATCTGAATCCCCAGATAGACTAAAGATTGAGACGGAGTCAAATGCGACTTTTCGAGGTTTACCAGAAGCCCCAGGGACTTTGCTAACGTCATGGTCGTGTGCAGGTCCTCCAGACACCGTTCCCGCGATGAAGCTCGAATAAGCAGTTGTCTAGGTAGAGAGAGATCCGTATATTCTCCAAATGAAGCAGCCTTGCCACGTTCTTCATTAAATGGAATGGAAGAACCATACCGGCTGCTGTGGTCAGACCGAAGCAAAGTGCCCCTGAATTGGAATACCTTCCCCTTCAGGACAAATCGCAGGTATTTCCTTGATTGGGGATGGATGGGGACGTGAAAATACGCGTCTTGGAGGTCTAGTGAGACCATCCAATCCCCCGGTCTCAAAGCTGACAGCACCGATTGAGTCGTCTCCATCTTGAATTTCTTCTTTATCACGAAGAGATTTAGGCTGCTGACATCGAGGACGGGTCGCCACCCCCCGAATGTTTCGGCACCAGGAACAGGCGGTTGTAAAACCCTGGCGATTCCAGGTCGAAGACCTGTTCCACCGCTTGCTTCTCGATCATTTGTTCCAGCAGATCGAAAAGCACTTTCTGTTTCTCTCCTCGATAAGAGGGAGACAAATCCTTTGGTGTTGAGGATAGCGGGGGTGACTTCAAGAACGGGATCCTGTACCCTTTCCTCACGACATCCAGCGACCAAGGGTCGGCATCTCTCTCTTCCCAGGCTTTCGCGAACCGAAGAAGCCTGGCTCCTACCGGCGTCTGAAGGACTTCCAAATCACTTCCTACTCTTTGACGGAGCAGGGGTTTTTCCTCTGGAAGAGCCTCTTCCTCGGGAGGCTGCTTTCGAGGAAGGTCCAGCACGAAAGGGCTTCGATTTCTTGCAAACGAAACTCCCAGAAGATGAAGCAGCTGCTGGCCTTCTAGAAGACTGAGCCAGAAGATCTTGCGTTGCCTTTCCTGAAGGCTTGAAGCTATGTCCTTAACCATAGCCTGGGGGAAGAGATGGTCTGAGAATGGAGCGAAAAGCAAGTCCGCCTTTTGCGTTGGAGAGACGGATTTGGCCGTGAAGTTACAAAGAGCGCTCTCTTCTTGAGAATCCCCGAGCTAAAGTGCGTAGCCAACTCCTCAGAACCATCCCTGACGGCCTTGTCCATACAAGAAAGTACGCTGGACAGCTCCCCCAGACTAAATAGTATCAGAACTCCTTGACCTGGCATCTAAAACTCCAAGACACCAGTCGAGAAAGTTGAAGACCTCTAGAGTCCTGAAGAGGCCTTTTAGATGAAAGTCGAACTCGTTATGGGTCCAAGTGACTTTTGATGAAGACAGAAGGGCTCTTCTGGAGGCGTCCACGATGCTCCCAAAGTCACCTTGAGCAGAGGCTGGTAGTTTAACGCCTATGTCCTCTCCCGTCTCATACCACATGCCTCCTTTACCGCAGAGTCTTGATGGCGGTAAAGCTAAAGAGGACTTTCCTGACGCTTTCCTCTTCTCCATCCACTCATGGACTTTCCGGAACGCTTGCTTCATGGAAAGCGACTTCTTCATTTTAATGAACCCCGATGCCTTCGTTGCCTTAAAAGAAGAAAATGAGGAGGAGGAGTACGAGGGGCTTCCGGTTGAAAAGTTTCTCCGAACTCCGACTGTAGAAGACGCATCAAAACTTTATAGTCCGATGAGACAGTAGCTGGGTTGCTGTTCTTCCTCTGCTTCTACTAAATCATCGCTAACTCCTTCCTCAGAAACTGGAGAAGTAGGAGGAAACTCTGAAGAAAAACTGACGAACAGGAAGGGTTCCTTCATCCACCTGAACTTGCATTGGTGAGGAACTGGTGTCTACCAGCGCGCTTGCCTTGCGTCCGAATCCACACGTTTGGCGCCGACAGGTGCGCGCTCGACATCTACTAACACACGCTTGGCGTCCACTGGCGCGCACCGAGCGTCCACCCTAGTGCACGCTTGGCTTCCACTGGTGGCAGCGCCGAGCGTCAGTCAGCGAGCGGCTGCGGCCCACTTGGTGCACGGTTTAATCAACAACAGGTGTGCGTTTGGCGGCACCGGAAGCGCGCTCCACTTGCACAGAAGCGCGCTCAGAGTCCACCACTCGCTTGCGAACATACGAAGACTTGCGAGCGGGAGATATCTCATCCTGAGAGCGAGAAACGAACTTCTCACCTCCTCTAGAGAGCTGCTGGGGAGCAGAACGAACTCTAGAGGGAGACTCGAACGAAGAGAGAGGCGAGCGAGGAGAAAGAGCGGGTCTTGACTTCTTCACAGGAAGCTTCTCATCCTTTCTACGACCGCGAGGAAGAGACTCTCTAGCAGCAAGAGCGTCCTGAAGTTGCTGCTGCAGTGACTGAATCATCCTCTTGTTTGGCGAATCTTCCTGCTCCGGGGAGGGACTGATCCTGTGAGCAGGAGAGCGGCGAGGGGACGCCTCCCTCCTCCTCCCAGGTACGGCCTCTTCCCGAGCTCTGGAGCGACTGTATCGCTCGCACGAGCTAACTGAATCCAAGTCCGAAGACTCTCTACGCCTTGCTTCAGGGCCCGGAGGCAAAACTACAGGGTTAGGAGCATTAACAGAAGGAGGGTTAACAGGAGAAACATTAATTTCTTGCACGCCTGAAACACTCCTGGAGGAAGACCTCCTTAACCTATCCTTTTCAAGTTTCCTAAGATAGGTATCATACGCCTTCCACTCAGAATCTGTTAATCTTTCGCACTCCTTGCAACGGCTTTCATACACACATTCATGCTCCCTGCAACTCTTACATACCGTATGTGGGTCTACTGAAGCTTTCAGTAGCCTACCTCTACAATCAGTTCTAGAGCAGAACCTAGCGCTAGCTGTACTAGACCCTGACATATTATCCAAGAAAAGTCCAAACCAAAATCAAATCAATCCACTAATAACGTGTGCCTAGCCACCGATCCAATCAATTAATCCAAAAAAGAACCAAAAGGGATACTCAAGTAGCAAAAAGTTTCCAAATCCAGACGGAGGTGCTGTAAACAGATGTTCACAACACCGGCGACAGAAAAATTATGAATAGAAAATGGGAATGGTTCCTGATACCCGCCTCCCAGCGGCGGGAATGGGTACTAACCACCTGACTCCCACTACGTGTGTCGTAAGTTTTAAATTCTGTCGGTGTCGGAAATTATCAGCTATATATATATCTGACAGGTAAGTTGCATGAACAAATTATGCTTTATTTCATATTTCCTTGCTCACCAATTTATTCTATACCTACGATATTAAGAAATCAAGATATGTGTAGAAGGGAGAACTGCCTCTAGACTGTACAGTCAGTATGGATTTAAACGCACGTGGAACTGGTTGAAATATTTGCAACAGCGCCAAAATGAGATGCCATGGTGATAAAAAATCTGACTCCGTTTCTTGTTACTGCATAAAAAAAAGCTTTATCAATCGTGAACCTACGTAATTTATTTAGAATTCTGCGTAACGGAAAAGATAATAATTTTGATATCTGTAATGGGAGAAATGGTTTTATCTCCTGTTTTGTTGTTATAAAAATTTGGCAGATATGCGATCAAACACGTGGGAGGACCAAAACAGCCCAGCCAGAGAGCTCGGCTCATTTTGTAAATACTATTGTTTGGCATGCTGGGCTTACCCGATTCATTTGGGTGTGCGCTGCAGCTGCTGCTACTGCTACTCAAATAATCGCATTTTTCTTACTAATCCCAAGAGTTGACCATGGAAAATCCCAAGATTAACCAAAAATCCCAAGATAATAAAATAATTGACATATGCCAAGCCTTGAAGTCCTAAATATTTACTCTGTCTGTCTATCAGGAAAAGATACTGATAAATTGAATTGACGGTATCTTTTCTGAGAGAGAGAGAGAGAGAGAGAGAGAGAGAGAGAGAGAGAGAGAGAGAGAGAGAGAGAGAGAGTATAATGCAGTGTGTTCATGCTTGTTAAAAATGTGCAGTACGGGTAATTCATATCTGGAAGAAAAAAAAATATGAATTTTGTTGCTGTCAGTCGCATGGACTAAATTTACAAAGAGCAGGGAACAAATCTTGACATTCCTCGAGAGATAGAGAGATGAACAAAGGCCATCTAGGATGAACTCTCTCTCTCCCCTCTCAACTATACTGTAAGTGTTAACTTGAGTCTCTGAAACCAATAGGTATTAGCACAAGCGCGACTGTATGTGTGTGTGTGTGTGTGTGTGTGTGTGTATGGGCATACTGTTAACAAACAAATTTTGTTGTTGTTATTTGCCGGGGATATAAAGGGTGTGACCAGCAGACAAAAAGATTAAAATTTTTCCAGAGATTAAAGAGCTGAATTTTGTTTTGAAGCTATGTCAACCGCATTAGTAAATAGGTATCATCTTCTAAAGAATTTTTTTTTCTTTTCTTTTTGCGGAAGAATCTTCAAACCATTTTGCATTCAAAGTAATGAGAAGGAGTCATTCTATTCTTCATGTAATCAGTAAAATACTTACACTAACAAAAACTAAAACTACGTATTGTATGCAAAACACACACATCATCGTTAGCTTCGCGTGTGTAAACGTTCATTTTAAGAAATTCACAGAGTAGTATAACTAACACCTGATTGGTTGGTTGGTAGCCATGGAGATCTGTTATCCAATGACTGCCCTCTGCTTCTGTTCTATTTATAGACATATGCCGTGGATGGCACTAGTTTTGAACGTTACCATGTTTGTGATTTTCTGACTGCTGACGGCAAAAATTACTCAATAATTTTCTTTATATAATTATTTCTTCGTGAAAACAATAATATAATATGATAATTTTAACTTTAATGTATAGTGGTATGAAAAATACCAGTGTGTCGTAGCGATGCGTCATCAATATAGTGGTATGAAAATACCACATGGTGTTGTAGCGATACGTAATCACGAAGTACAAATCCTTTTCCCGGACCATCCTTAAAATTTTACGACTCTTCAACTTCAAGATCGATATGGTGAAATATATTATACAGTCATACTTATTGTTAAAATTCACAAGTTGAACTGCAAAACATTATTATATTTTGATTGTCATGTACATATATTTTTTGCGTTTTACGGAATGTTGTTTTGAAAATAATAGCTATTAGTGAACATATGGTATTGTCCCACTATTTTGTTATAGGTGATCTAGTTATCTCACATTCATTTAACAGTATTATATTAATATTTATTCAAATAAACTGTAATTAATAAATAACAATAATGAAAAACATAAAGGGAAAAAATGTTTTTGCTGCAGTTGTGATGTTTGTTTGATTATGCATCTGACCTTACATTTCCGAAATCTGAAAAATTCCAAAAACCGAAACATCGGAATGTGTGTGTACTGCACATTTTTTTTAAACGCACACAATGTCTACACATTTACTGATACCCGTTGGTGAAAGACTCAAATTACAGTATTTATTCCTGAGAGAGAGAGAGAGAGAGAGAGAATGATTTAGGACTCCAAGGCGTTTTATTTTTACAATTATTTTATCATCTTGGGATTCTTTTTTAATCTTGAGATTTTCTATTCAATTCTTGAGATTAGTAAGAAAATTACTGTAACTTGACTAGCAGCAGCACACATCTGAATGACTCGGCCATTAGCATGCTAAACCACCAACCTTATGAACTGACGCTCTCGGAAAAGGAACTCGCATGATACATGAGATACATGACAAAACCACTGTTTATTGGTGAAAATTTGGGGGTCGCATGATATGCGAGATCGCACGTTACTCGAGTATATACGGTAACTTTAAAACCAATATTACTATTGTCACTGTCATTGTAATGGTCTATCTCGATATCACTATTTGATGAAAATGAATACGCATCATCAAAAGCCATCATCTCCAAATTTTGCAAAATAAACAGATTTACATGCAGTCCCTGGTTATCGGTAGACTTGGTTGATGGCGATCCGGCTTTATGGTGCTTGTCTAGTACCATAAAAGTCTTTGAACGCTGCTCACTTTCAGAATACAAAAGCCTCCCTGGTCCTGCCCCACAGGCTGACAGAAGGTTTACAATTTTATTATTTTTATACCTATGATTAAGAGAAATCTGGCATTTTTTAAGTTCAAGAATGAGCAGTATGGCTGGTGAGACTGTTGACTAAATTTACAGAGATATTTGAAAATAAATTATCAATAATATCGTCGTTGTCCTAGTGCAACAAATAAAGCGTTGATTCTAGTGACACACAGCACCCTGTGGGTTAAGGGTTAAGATTAAGGCTAAAAATGACATGTGCCACACCCAAGACAGGGGAAACTTTGAGGTTGGCCAATTTCAGAAAAAACATATCAATGGAAAGAGGAAGATATGCAAATGCACATGGTGTAAGAAAAGAATTTCTAACAATATTTCCCTAACTTTCACAAGAAGTTGGAAAATGATATTGTTAGTATACAATCAAGTTTTGTACATACTTACCCGGCAGATATATACTTAGCTATAGTCTCTGACGTCCCGACAGAATTCAAAACTCGCGGCACACGCGACAGGTAGGTCAGGTGACCAGCCCACTCCCGCCGCTGGGTGGCGGGAATAGGAACCATTCCCGTTTTCTAACCAGAATTTTTCTCTTCCACCTGTCTCCTGAGGGGAGGCTGGGCGGGCCCATTAATCGTATATATCTGCCGGGTAAGTATGTACAAAACTTTATTGATATACTAACAATATCATTATTTTTGTACATGCAACTTCCCCGGCAGATATAGACTTAGCTGATTGACACCCTTGGTGGAGGGCAAGAGACAGTTACATACTAATTATTTATGAATATAAAAACAGGGAAACAACATACGTTGTAGGTATATTAACAAAAACAACCTTGGTTCCTACCTGATATGGAAGAAGACTTCATTGATACTGTCATGAGTCTGCTTGCCATCAGAGTTCCAGAGAGGATAAGAACCTGTGACTGATAACCCTTTCGGATCATGCCAATGGGGGCTTACCCGCTTCCATGGCAGAGCCTTTTCTTGGATCGTACCAATGGGGGCTGACCCACTTACATGGCAGAACCTTGACCTGTATCATACCAACGGGGCTAACCCTCTTACATGATAGAGCTTTAGGTATTTAAGACAATACAAGGAGCATAACGACCAATCCCGATCACCTGACCACACTAACATGTTAGCACTACGATTTTTGAAAGGGGTCAACTCTGCCACCCTCTTTCAATCGACCAATAAAACGCACCAAACACCATTAAAAACCCTAACCTAATAAAACTAAAAAGGATTGGGTTCAGCTCCCTGTCCCAGTAACGAATCCGCAGATACGTACGCTCCTAGAGTAAAGCACTTGTCGTACGTCACTTTTGAAATGGTCTCTCAGTAATGGGATGCAAAGACCGAATTGCATCTCCAAAAGGTTGACTCCACTAGAGTCTGTATCGACAAGTTCTTGTGGAATGCCAAAGAGGTAGCGACTGCTCTTACCTCGTGAGCTTTAACTCTAAGGAGGTCCAGTTGTTCTTTACACGCTAAATGGGCTTCCTTGATTATCTCTGATGAAGAAACGCCTGAGCATTTTTAGAGATCTGTCTTCTGGGATCTCTAACTGAGCACCATAAACTTTCCTTACTCCCCTTTAGTTCATTCTTCCTTTCTAAGTAGAACTTAAGGCTTCTAACTGGGCAAAGAGCCCTTTCTCGCTCTGGACCTACTAGAGAAACGAAACCGTTTCCTTTTACCTCGAAGGTTCGAGGCCAAGGTTTCGAAGGGTTTTCATTCTTCGCCAAAAACATCGGTTTGAAGGAACAGAACGCTGAGTCGTTCCTGAAGCCAACATTATGTTCTAAGGCTTGTAGTTCGCTTACTCTTTTCGCTGAAGCTAGCGCGACCAAGAATAAAGACTTCCTTGTCAGATCTCTGAACGTAGCCTTACAGGGAGGTTCGAATTGGAGGTCATTAAGTACTTTAGGGACCACATCTAAGTTCCAAACTAGGTGCTCTAATCCCTCTTCTTCTTTGACGTCTCGAAGGATTTTATCAGATCATGCAAATCTTTGTCTTCCCCAATGTTAAGGCCTCTATGCCTGAAGACTGAAGATAGCATACTTTTTATAGCCTTAATTGTAGAGACTACTAGATTACATTTCACCTTCAAGTAAAGGAGGAAATCAGCTATATCTGTCACAGAGGTACTGGAAGAGGATATCTTCTGAGCTCTACACCATCTGCGAAACACATCCCACTTCGACTGGTAGACTCGAATAGTAGATGGTCTTCTGCTCTGCGATCGCTTTCGCAACTTCTCGAGAAAAGCCTCTCGTTCTGACAAGTCCTTCGATAGTCTGAAGGCAGTCAGAGCGATCGAGGCGGGCAGGTTTTTGTGATACCTGTCGAAGTGGGGTTGTCTGAGAAGATCGCTCCTGTTTGGGAGAGATCTCGGAAAGTCACTATCCATCCCAGGTACCTCTGTGTACCAGTTTTGCGCTGGCCAGAACGGGGCTATGAGGGTCAGTTTGGCTCCTCTGCTGCTGCAAAACTTCCTTACTACTTCCGATAATATTTTGAACGGAGGAGGAAAAGCAAATACCCGTCTATTCCGGACCAATCGAGGAGAAGGGCGTCCACCGAAATCGCCCTTGGGTCGGCGATCGGGGAGCAGTAACTTTCCAGCCTGTTGTTCCAATGGGTGGCAAAAAGATCTATATTTGATCTCCCCCAGAGGTTTCCATAGTCTGTTGCATACCTCCTGATGCAACGTCCATTCTATAGGCAGTACTTGGTTCTCTCCTGCTCAGAAGGTCGGCTCTTACATTTTTTGTCCCCTTGAATGAATCTCGTCCGGTGAGTGATTCTTCTCTCTTCTGCCCAAAGCAGTAGTTCTCTTGCTTTCTTTGTAAAGGGAGAACAAGTGCGTCCCTCCTTGCTTCTTGATGTAAGCTAGGGCTGTTGTGTTGGTCGAATTGATCTGCAGGACTGAACCTGAGATCTGAGCCTCGAAGTGTATGAGAGACAGGTGAATCGCTGTTAATTCCTTCATATTGATGTGCCAGGACACCTGTTTCTCTCCCCTCCAGGTGCCTGACACTTCTCTCGTCCCTAGAGTGGCTCCCCACCCCGCATCTGAGGCGTCGGAATACAACACTAGCCGAGGGTTCGGAACGTGAAGGGATACTCCTTCGTTGATCCTGCACGGATTCATCCACCAAAGCAGGTCCTCCTTTATTTCCTTCGTGATCTGGAAGGAATCGAACAGATTTTGAGATTTCTGATCCCAATGTTCTCTTAGATAGAACTGTAACGGCCTTAGGTGAAGCCTTCCTAGAGAAATTGGAACTGTTCCAACGAGGAAAGGGTCGGCAGAAGACTCATCCATTCCCTCGCGGAAACAAATTGTTTCTTCTTCTAAATAGGAAGGTTGCTACTTTTTCCAAGCAGCGGTTCTGTCTTTCCTGTGATGGAAAACACATGAAAACCCCGAGAATCCATCCGAATCCCCAGATAAACAATGTTCTGCTGGGGAATCATCTGGGATTTCTCGAGGTTTACCAACAGTCCCAAGGACTGTGTTAACTCCAGTGTCAGCTTTAAGTCCTCCAGACATCTGACCCTCGCGACTGTGCTCGTATCAGCCAGTCGTCTAGATACAAGGATATTCGAATCCCTTCGAGATGAAGCCAGTGAGCCACATTTTTCATTAGTCCCGTGAATACTTGGGGGGCTGTTGATAGTCCGAAGCATAGGGCCCGAAATTGAAATACTCTTCCTTGAGCCATAAATCTGAGGTATTTCCTGGAAGACGGGTGTATTGGCACGTGGAAATAAGCATCCTGCAGGTCCAGGGATACCATCCAGTCCCCTGGACGCAGGGCTGCTAACACCGAGGCTGTCATCTCCATTGTGAACTTCCTCTTTGCTACGAACACGTTCAGGGCGCTCACGTCCAGAACTGGCCTCCAACCTCCTGAGCTTTTCGGAACCAGAACAGGCGATTGTAAAACCCCTGGGAAGAGAGATCTTTTACTTCCTCTATGGCTTCCTTGTAAAGCATCTGCTCCACGATGTAGAAGGCTTGTTTCTTGACAGAATCCTTGTAGTTTGCTGTTAACTCCCTTGGAGTTGTAGTTAAGGGAGGTTTTTCCCTGAAGGGGATTAAATATCCTTTCTTTAGGATGGATAGGGACCAGGCATCGGCACCTTTCTGTGCCCAAGGTTCGTAAAAGTTTAGAAGCCTGGCACCCACTTTTGTCTGGAGGACCACAGTCTCACTGGGTCTTGACGAACGGCCTTCGAGAAGACCTTCCTCTCTTCTCCGGTCTTCTACTTCTAAGAGAAGATCTTGGTGCAGACCTTCCCCGAAAGGGCTGCTGGAAGGGAACTTTCTCCTTCTTCTTTGCAACCTGAACAGCAGGTTTTAGCCTTTTAGCTGACTGGGCCAGCAGGTCCTGTGTGGCCTTTTCTGATAAAGTCTTTGATATGTCCCTCACTATTTCCTGAGGAAAAAAGGTGACTAGAGAGGGGCGCGTATAAAAGGGAGGATCTCTGCAGAGGAGAAACAGATTTCGTTAAGAAGGAGCTAAACACTGCCCTCTTCTTCAATATACAGGATCCAAAAAGGGATGCCACTTCATTGGAGCCATCCATAACCGCCTTGTCTAGGCAGGTTAATACACTGCCCAACTCTTCCATGGTAACGAAGTCTGGTTCTTGAGACTTCTCGGCTAAAGCTCCAAAGCCAGTCTATAAAGTTAAAGACTTCGAGAGTCTTGAAGAGGCCCTTGATGAGATGATCAACCTCACACATTCCCCAAGAGGCTTTGCAGAGTGCAGAGGAGCGTCGTCTAGACGCATCTACAAGAGCGGAAAAGTCCGCATCAGAGGACGAAGGGAGTCCCAGGAGGCCCATTGGCTCCTTGGTGTCATACCACACCTACCTGGTTTCCGTCAGCTTAGAGGGAGGGCAAGAAAATACTGTCTTCCCCGCTTCCTTCTTAGATCTGAGCCAGCTCTCGAGACTCTTCAGAGACTTTCTCATAGAAAGAGTAGGGGTCATCCTAACGAAGGAGGAGGCCTTCGACATTTTCGTACTGGGATAATAAAGATCCCGGAGAAGGGGGATCCGACTGCGTAGCGAGTCTCCAAACACCTGCAGCAAAAGAGAAGCAAGTCTCTTATAGTCCGAAACTCCTGCATCTTTGGATATCTCTTCATCCGAAACTTCTTCCAAAAGCGATGCAGGAGAAGAGAGGGCTTGCCTTTTCAGGAGACCGATCCGTCGAAAGAAGCCTTTTTCTTTCGTCCTTATTCCTATCCTCCTTCCTGCACGAGTCCTGGAGTTTCCCTATACTCGGGCTTCTGCTCTGCTCCTTGCGTCTGCTAGGAGAGGCGCTTGCGTCCTGAATCAGACGCCTGTGAGGCGAAGAGCGCCTGCTAGGAGAAAGGAGAACATCCTGTTCCTGGCGCCAAGAAGGAGAGGCGCTTGCGTCCTAGTGAGCGCGCCTGGGCCAAGAAGGCGAGGCGCTTGCGTCCTGGTGAGGCTGCCTGGTCCAAGAAGGAGAGGCATTTGCGTCCTGATAAGGACGCCTGGAAGGCGAAATGCGCCTGCCGAGGAGAAAGGAGAACCCTTTGTTTCCCGTCGTCCAGGAGAGGAGACGTTTGCGTCCTGGTGACTGCGTCTAGCAGGCGAATAGCTCCTTTTCCCTTTGCGTCCATCCGGAGAGGCGCTAGAATCTCTCCTATCCCTCCTGGGAGGTGAAGAAAACTTGTCTAAATCTCGGCGCCTATTCGCAAAACTCTTGCGTCCTTAGAAGGATATTTAGAAGATCTTACGGGACTCCTGATTCCTGGGTACTTCCCAGAGGGAGAGGGTTGTTCCTTCGGAAAATGTCTAGAGGACGAACGAACGGCCTCCTTCCTTCTTGCGGAGCTCTGAATAGAGAGGGGCTCTTCTCTCCCGGAGCTCTTAGCCGCACGAATTCTCTCACGAGAAATCCGCGAATCAGGCTCCTGATACTTGCCATGAGAGGCGAAATCTTCTCTAGCAAAACTCCTGGGAGAACTCTTGCTCGTAGGGAGTTCCGATTCCTGTCATATGCGACTGAAGAAGGTCTCGCTGGGGACGAAAACCTTTCAGGCGAGGAGCGTCTGCTAACGCCAGGGCGCTTACTCTCTGAGGCTCTCCTAACAGAACTCTTGATGGGAAGAGAAATCTTTCTTCCTAGAAGAGCCTTCAGAAAGAACTCCCACTAAGGCAGACAACTGCTGTTGGAGTCCTACCAAGACTTCCTTCGTCTTGTGTGATAAGTCTTCCGGAGAAGAGTCAGGAGATCTCATAGCTCTCTTCTTACGAGCAGGCGAATACTCCGGAAAAGGCTCAGGACTGGAATGCAACGCTTCGCTTGCTGGCGTCTTCCAGGATCTCTTAAGAGGACGCGACTTAGAGGAAGAACTCCATCCTCTTCTGGGAGACGAAGAGTCTGAGTCCGAAAAGCACTTCCTGAGGACGCTTTTGCAGTAGCTGTCCTTGGCAGCCTGGGAAGCGGCTACAGGATCTGCCGAAGGGACGCCTGACCGTTGGGAATACAGGGGGTCCTCGAGTTACGACGTAGATCCGTCTTACGATGCATCGTAACACGATTTTCAGCGTAAGTCGGAACATTGAAAAATACCACATGATTTAATGTAAATACCTATCAATAACAACGAGAGAACAATTCCTTACCTTTATTAGTTTGATTGGCTTGCACACTGGAGAGGAAGCTGCGGTGCTGGAGAGACTGGGGGAGGTTAGTGAAGAGAAAAAGAACCTCCAGAAGTTGCTGGAGATGCTGAGGCAGATGATTCTTGAGGTGAGGCAGAACATACTAGTACTGGAGAACATGGTCTTCCAACCAAAGCACCAATAACCTTTCCATTTCAATATTAGACCACTACGCTGCTTAGTTATCACTGTCGCTTTCATAGGAGCAGATCCTTTCACATGTTCAACGATGCGCTCTTTATCTTTGATAATGGTAGCAACGGTCGAACGGCTAAGGCCAAGCGAGCGGCCAATGTTTGTTGGCGTTTCTCCCTCTCAGATCGCTTTATAATGTCCACTTTAATTTCCATGGTGATGGCCTTTCTTTTCTTCGATGCACTACCATCAGAAGAGTCCGCCTTGCGCTTGGGAGCCATAACAAAGAGCAAAAAGTTACAAAAACGATACAACACGAGGGAGAGAGAGGCAGTGTAAACAACCAAAATGGCGTATGGGCGAGGACTGAGCGTAGCGAAGCGACGCCGTCCCTCCCCCACCCCAAATCAAAGCGTTATTCTTCCGCCGTGCGCCTGGAACTAGTTCGCGTTTGTTTACGTTGCTTACGACGCTAAACCGCGTAAGACGGAACGACGCAAAATATTATTTTTTATATTTTATGGGGGCGCGTTCGTAACCAACGAAACAGCGTAAGTCGAGACCAGCGTAACCCGAGGACTTACTGTACTCTACATCCCCCTTGCGGCTTTCGATATTCCTCCTCCCTTGGTCATGGGAGTCTGAAAGAGGTCTAGGCCTCGGAGCAATGCGGAGTCGGTCAGACGCCCAATCCACTTCACTGGGGACCTGCACAAATCACTGCACACATCACTGCGCTTACCTGTCTCCTTCATTGCTTGCAGTTGCGATTTCAAGCTGATTATTGAGGCTCTCATTGC
The DNA here is from genome assembly GCF_015104395.2 of Macrobrachium nipponense. Taxonomy (NCBI): domain Eukaryota; kingdom Metazoa; phylum Arthropoda; class Malacostraca; order Decapoda; family Palaemonidae; genus Macrobrachium; species Macrobrachium nipponense. The sequence continues at coordinate 25,589,943 of NC_087218.1, read as the reverse complement.
AGCCATTTCCGTAGACGCATCTACAGGTTCGCTGCTGGGGGAAGGGGCTGAAACCAAACTATGAGCAGGTGAATTACTAGAAAAGTTAGGAGCTAATTCCTGTTCATTAGAGCAGGATCTACTTGAGCTTCTGATGGAAGCCCTCCTAACTCTATCTTTCTCAAGTTTCCTTACATAAGAAGCCAAGGTTCCATTCCACTTCCGTTAAACTCTCACATTCCAGACAGGTGTTAGTCGCAGAACAATCATTCCCCCTACATTTTTTACAGACTGTGTGAGGATCCACCGATGCTTTCGGTAGCCTCACCTTACATTCCTCTTTCGCACACACCCACCCTAAATACGGTTGCCACGTCAGACATTTTAAAGAGAATCCAAACCAAAATCCAAAAAACGGTCCACGATAAGCGTATGCCAAAACCAAAGATCAAAGTACATCACCAAAGGTCAGATAGATAATACCTCGGCCAACGAGAAAAGAATTCCAAAGCAGGAGGTACCAACAACGATGTTGTTGCTACCGGCGACAGAAAAATTCTGGTTAGAAAACGGGAATGGTTCCTATTCCCGCCACCCAGCGGCGGGAGTGGGCTGGTCACCTGACCTACCTGTCGCGTGTGCCGCGAGTTTTGAATTCTGTCGGGACGTCAGAGACTATAGCTAAGTATATATCTGCCGGGGAAGTTGCATGTACAAAATGACTATTTACAACCCTTTGTGGGGTCTCTTTTACAAGACAATCATAAATTTTACCATGTTATATGTACATGTTTTTTGTTTTTTATTTTGTTTTATTTTGTTAGATTATAATTACTACTGTACAGCTCACACAATATCATACCAGATAAGAACTAAAATCAGTAACAAATTCTGAGTACATTTGTTGTAAAATATTTACATATATTTACCGAGATCGAAGATGCAATAACATTTTTGAGTTATACATGTTTTTTCTAATATTTCTTTGTATTTTTCTTTGCAAAATTACAATTGTAATTGACATACTATCAAAAAATAAGAACTAAAACCAACAGCAACCCTGGGTGTATTTATGAGCAAATATATATATAAAGACTTCATGTGAGAGAGGCAGTACATGAGCCCTTGAAGTCAAGTACACAACTAACTCATGAGATACCAAGAATCAGCACCCTGGGCCAATCTAAAAGTTGCCATTAGTAAATTTATGGGCTACTGAAGTAATGGAACCTCTTTCTCACCTGATTTCTCCAAGCCGATGGCGCATAATACTGACACTCACCAGGAGGTAATCCATCCACCACTCAAAACCTGTTATTGTTACTCATAATCATATGAGGGTATCCGTCCATCAAGGGTTAATAATAATGCTTAATAATAATGAAGTATTGCCTACAAAAAATCAAAGGATGTACGCTAGCCATTGCCCACCTATGAGGGGAATAATGCTCAAGAGTATTCTACTAACAAAGTTTTGACAAGAAAGCAATAATATACAAAAACAAATTATACTACATAACTTCTTGTAAAACACATCACACTTACTGGTACAAGGACTCTTAGTATCTCTCTCAAGATCGCTTCAATCTCTGACACACTGCACATGACAAGTGTCATAACAACCACGTCTACACTTGCATCAGGGACGGCTTCCATTTTTCTCCTGAAATAGATCATTACATAGAGTGATAATAGTACTCCTCACAAAAATCATCATCAATGTCTTTATGTGAAAATTGCCCTTTTTGGGCAAAGTCACCCTTATACAACGTTATGATACTGTGGGTAATTTACCAATTGCATCATCATTTACACATTCACAGAACAGTAATGTAAGAAAAAGGATTTTGTCATCACCTATTTTGAGACATGCTACATTGCACAGGAATTAGTTTTTATGTAAATGCAATAAAAAATTATCACTGATCTCTTCTGAATTTGTTTACATTTGTTTTTTGAAAGATGGACAAGTGCAAAAACCAATAGTAATTGTGTTGAGTGCTTAAATTCAGTGGGTTGTCTCACCATGAGCAAGATGCTACAAATTTTAAGCATACAACAACCAGTTAATTTTGGCTGTTCACACAGCCATCTCTTGTCTGTATGAACCTGTTAAAAATCTTGATAAAATCTCATTTCTCATTAGTAATATTCTTGTTTCATGAGTTTTTTTTTATTTATTTGAAGCCTAAAACAATAAGTATGACCTTAACTAACTATTAATGTAAAAAAAATCCTAAGTACATATCATGGAGGATACAGTACCTGTGGTTACAATGATCTCTTCAGATGCAATATTTGGAAATTTCTTTCTATTTTCATTGTAGTATTTAACAAAGTGTGGATTGGGATCAACAACTATGAGCTGAGTACCATCTGGATAATGTGAAAAGTTGACACCTGAAAACCAAATTACACATGTTATGAAAGTATTTTATAATCTAAAAACTGTTGTTTCACTAATAACAAATACATACTACTAGTATCAAATTATTTCTACTATCTTTTTTAATGCCAAAATGACATTTTTATAATATAATTAGATTTTATATATCCTTACCAAGTTATTATATATAGCTCAAAGCTTCCTACCATGTCAGTCAAAAAATTTAGATTTTGTGGCAGCGCCATGATTGCTAGTGTAGGTGAATAGGACCCACCCACTTTCGGGACTGGTGGGTATAAAACTACAGTGAGAACCAATTCATTTGGCCTGCCAGGTCCATCTGTGGGGAGGAGGGAAGGGCTCTGACTTTACTTGGTAAGTATAGGTAGAAATCACAATTATATATTGAGAGTAAATTGTATTTTTCCTAAGTATACAATTACGTATATATTGAAAATAAATTGTATTTTTCCTAACTATACAAAGCTGAGGTTCCTTTACAATAGGATATACTTGCAGTGTAGCTGGAATACAGCCATTAAATTCTTGAACAAGCTGGTTAGGCATTAACTACTGCCTGGTAGGTGGGGGGACCCACCTGCCTGGACATAAACACACCAAAATTATTTTCAGCCTATGTTTCAGATTGAGGGATGGCATGAGGTGGGCAATAAGCGTAAAGGACTTCAAGTTTGTATAATTAGGAAAAATACAATTTATTTTCAAAAACTGTGATTTGTTCCTATACGATATACAAACCCTCAGTCCTTTACAATGGGGACTCACTGGTTGGAGGGAGAAATCTGAGCGAGTGTCTAGAACTGACTGGAGTTCAGCACACCTGGGCAATTCCTCCTGGTCGAAAGAGTGAGGAGTGCCCTACCTCTGACACATTGATCAGAGTATAAGAACTGAAAGATTAAAAGTCAGACCTCTGGGCTTTTTTGGAATGAGCAATGAAACGTAACTCATTAGAAAAAAGCAGTGAAGAATATAAAGAGTCAGAGGCATTAAGGCAAAGATATGGGACATTCCTCTCCCATAGCTAGAGGAAGGAGCAGGGTTGCTTCTATGCTTCTGACAAGATAAATAGCAAGGAAACTCTATGTGTATGCTTACAGCATCAAATGTCCAACCAGCCAGTGTAAGTTCTAGTCCTATTCTCAACCCGAGGAAGAGAAGTAGAAGGAAGAGGAAGGGGAAAAGGAGAGACCAGCCCCTCTCACATCCTTCTTACCTCTAGAACTGCACACCATAAGCAAGAGATGCAACTTGCCCTCTTGAAAGAGCCAGGTAAGCAAACACAACTTGGTAAGCATCCACCATAGGTCCAAGGAAAAGGTGTTCCAAGGACCTGTGGGCAACTCCCCAAAGGAAGAAAGATAATGTTGTCTTCATGGGACTATATCTATCTTTCAGACTGACATATTCTTTGGAATGAGAAGAAAGGACCAAGCCACTGGCATTGTGCGCTCCAAGGGAAAGCAAGCAGGTGACGTAGCTATCTGTAGAGATGAAGTTAGCGATCTCAGGACTCAAAGGACACTATGTCCTTAGACACTTCTCCATCAGCAAGCCCGCAGTGGAGAAAGAAAAGCAACGACCATTGAAGGGTGTTGAGTCTCCACAGGTACAGCAACCCATCAATGAGACAAGAAATGATTGATCTGGATCAATAAATACAAAGCCCAAGGCAAAGCGAATCATGAGGGATTCAACTAGTCAAAACCAGATGCCGATTGATTCGACATCTGCGACAGAGTCGCAACATGAAAACCTGTCTTTTGAAGGGTGCTGTTGATCCATGCAACATGTCTCCTCTTCACCAATGCCTAAGAAAGACGGGATGCGGTCTTGAAAAACAAAAACTCTTGATGATTCTGTACAAGGTTTATATGTCCTGAACAAGAGTCAAATGGTGTCTAGAGGCCAGAGGTCCCTGGGATAGCAAGACAGAAAAAAGTTTCTCATCAGTAGTAGAATCTCAACTGATTAGAAACAATACTACTTGCGTGAAAGACTAGAGCAAGTGTATACCCACATCTTTCACAGTTGAATCAGGAAGAAGTTAACTTTTGCGATTCTGACAGAGAATAGTCCCGTCAAAGATGCCAACCTCAGAGGACGGTTCTAATCCCTGAAATTTAAACGAGGACTGAAAGAGAAATTTAAGCTATTTCATTGCTGTCTGGCAAAAAAAGCTGTGCTTGCAATGAAAGGCTGGATGTCTTTGGCCATGGAAAACACAGAGATGTACTGCCTGTACAAACTGCTTCTTGACACTGCGAAGGTTGGTACAGGGAAGAACTCTTCTCTTTCTCCTGAGGCAGGTGAAGTCTTCTAACATTTATCCAATTCAGGATGAACAACTAGTAGTTGAACACTTTATGAATTAGAAAAATATAGAAGACAAAAACTGCTGTATTTGTCTGAACAATCATTCTGAACTATCCCAGTGGCCTATGGGTTAATTGCGACGAAGCAGAAGACTTCGGACTTCTGTTATACCATGGGCTAAACAGAAAGATGATAACGAGTCTAATGAGACATATCTCTGTCTGGTGATTCTCGCAATGGCAAATGTGGAGCATGAGACATGAACCATATGCAAGAATTCACAGCTAACCAGAGACCTAAGTCTATGATGGCCGGGCAGAGATATTTGAATTCGTTAACCCTCGACAGAGGAGAAACAATACCAAGACAAACAATATCTCAGCAAGAAGGCATTAGTACTCCATCCTATGCTAGACTCTGTAGGCTGAGTTGCCTGGTAGTACATTCTATCTTGGAATGTGTTCAGCTATACAGAGCTATTATTGAGTACACTACAGATACACCCGAGCACCTGCAAGTTAACTGGGACAAGAGGGAAAAAACCCTCTTGTTCGGTGATAATGCAAACCCTGTGGTACTGTTGTTAAACAATACTACTAGTCATCTTAAAATAAAAACAGGAAACCTCTTGGGAGGCCCGACACGGTTATCGGGCAGAGGTTCTGTTCCCAGGGGTGTGCCGATTAGCAAAAACCGCATTCCAAACCCAAAAAATCAGTGCTTTATGGTGACATAATAGTGCTTGTGGTGCTGACGACTGGTTATCGGTGCCATGAGCACCCTTATGTAACTCGTCCCATTATGGCGCCATAAATTGCTGATTTTATGGGGCTAGACAAGCCCCATAAAATCAGATCCCGATAATCGCGTCCTCCGATAACTGGGGACTGCCTGTATTCGTCTTGGTCACATACCAGAAGAACTAACTAACAGGTATGCGCCTATTACTCAGACGGTGCAACTGATAACATGCATGTTGCAAGGAGAAATTATATAATAAAAAGGGATTTGACGTAAGGAAAATCTATTTCTGGGCGATTGGTTCGTGTCGCCAGCGAAATATCCCTTAATCCATTATTTCTAAGGTAAATGTACTAACACATACCAGAGAATAAATGAAATAAAGAAAAGGTCAGTACTACTGACTCGCTCACCCTCCAAGAGGGTGTCGGTATGAACACTATGGCGAGTGAGACCACTACCACGAACCACTTGCCAATAGAAATCTCCTACTACAAAACCCCCACTAGAGGGGAGCCGACCCACAGAGTGGGCAGCAACTACTACTACTCCATCCCATGCTGCCCAGACTGCTGCGCCTCTGGTGGCCATCCTGAAGTTAGCAGAACCCAAATCTTGAGCGCTGGGATGGGTAGGGTGGGATTTCGCTGGCGACACGAACCAATCGCCCAGAAATAGATTTTTCCTTACGTCAAAATCCCTTTTCTGGGCTCAGTTCGTGTCGCTGCGCGAAATCGTACCAGAGAAATAGCACAAGATTGTAAAGAAACAAATAAAACAGATAAAAAAGGTCTCAATAAAACATAAAATAAAATAAAGAAATATAATTGCTAAGAAATATACATATACACAATGATACAGAATAGAAATATTACTTAAAATTAACTTAAAGTTAATAATATTTCTTAACAAATTAACTTAAAAATTAACTATATGTACAGGGCTTTACATGGAATATATGTTGAGTTTGACATTTGTGTATAGTTAATATGTACAAAGTAATTAAAGCAATTATAATAATGAATTGAATTAGAACAAACTTCGATAATAATATAATAAAAGAAATATATGACTTAATTAGTATACAAAAACCGTTAAAACCATTGTAAATAAGATGTGTCACCCTAGCATAAAAAATAAGGGGACCACATCATAGAGATCATTATATACAATCAATTGTGAGTGACCCTAGCAAAAAAATAAGGGGCAACCCACTGTACCATCATAGAGCAGCTAAGACTCAAGGTAAACGTAGATGAACAGGGTAGGTATAGACAAACGATGTGGGTGAGATAGGTAGAAAGGAGAACTGGATCTTCTACTAAAGATTAAGCAGAGTCGGGGGAAACTATGTTACCCGCCGCAACTGCTGAAAATTTCAGAGCTTCCAAGGACTTTAAGTAATGACGCTTAAATACTGTCGGCGATTTCCATCCAGTATACTTCTTTAAATCATCGAAATTCATGTGTTGGAAATAGTTAATTGAGGTGGCAACTGCCCTGACATCATGTGCTTTAGGGAAGGAATCAGGGTTGGCTTGCTTAATAAAGTACAGGATCTGTTGCCTGATACCTTTAGTAGATAAAGTACCACCTTTTTCTCTCATAAAGAGAGGACCCGAAAGAGGATGAGGATGTCCTGGACAGAAAGGCTCGTAAGGTCGATACTGGACAAAGAGAAAACATCTTGTGGAAGGGGTACAACCTTCCACGGTTCCCACCTCATCAAAGGATCCTCATTCTTTGTTTGCTATTAAAAACTACGTTCCGGAGAAAGTAGAACTTCCCCTGTGGGAAGAAATTCTATATGATTCGGATCTCTGGATACGCCGACAGTTCTGAAATTCTAGCTCCTGAAGCCAAGCTTAATAAAAATAGAGTTTTTCTTAAGAGCATTATAAATAACATGTCGATTATCTGTTTCTGAAGCCAGCTTTAGAACATCATTTAAGAACCACGATACTGGAGTAGGCTCAACTGAAGGTCTAAGTCTAGCACAAGCCTTGGAATAGACGAGAAGTAAGAGTCTGTCAAGTCTATGCTGACCCGAGTTTGAAAAAAATCTTTTCAAGGCGACTTGTTTGTCGTAATAGTGCTAGCTGCTAAGCCTTTTTCAAATAAAGATCTGAAAAAGGATATAGCTTGAATTGATTGTCATGATTCTAATATCTGATTCTCTCAGGAAGGTTGCCAACTTTTTGACTGCAGCATCATACTGTCTCAAAGTTGAATCTCTCTATCAGATTCCAAGAAAAGAATATTTCGAGGATCAATATTCGCGTCTCTTTTAGCCGCAAACTTCATGAAGTCCATAAAGTTAGGGTTTGAGAATTCCTGAGGGAAGCGAACACAGTCTTCGTTTGTACTAACTGGGAGAGCCTGGGATTGGGAATTCGAAGAGGACGAAGACCCAGTTCCAGAATGAGAGGGTACCAATTGCTCTTCGGCCAGTCTGGGGCTACTAGAGCTTACTTGACCCTTGAAGTCCTGAGTTTGTTCAGTACCTTCAGGAGAAGATTCACTGGAGGAAAGACATAAATCTTCTCCCAGTGTTCCAGTCTATGGACAAGGGCGTCCGTGGCATAGGCCAGAGGGTCCAGGTTGGGGGCCACATAACATGGGAGTTTGTGGTTCGCTTGGGATGCGAATAGATCCACTTGTAGACCCTGGAACCCTCCGGAGAATCCATTGGAACGAAACTGTTGTCCACCTGACCATTCTGACTCCAGAGGAACTGACCGGGATAGAGCATCTGCTATGACGTTTCTCACTCCAGCTATATGGGTGGAGGAGAGGTGCCAAACGAACTTGTCCGCCAGGGAGAAGATGGCTACCATGACATGATTCAGATGTCGTGACTTGGAGCCTCCCCTGTTTACACAATGGACTACCACTGCGCTGTCCAAAACTAGCTTTATGTGGGAGTTCTTTGGCGGACGTAACCTTTTTAGAGTCAAGAACACTGCCATTGCTTCTAGTACATTTATGTGAAGCTGGCGGAACTGGGGTGACCAGGTTCCTTGAACCTTCTTGAACTGAGAATATCGTCCCCAGCCGCTTAATGAAAGCGTCCGTGTGGATGGTAATCCCCGGAGGAGGAAACTGAAGGGGTACTGATATTGACAGGTCTTGACTTTTGCCAAGGCGGCGCAGACGATTCCGCAGAATCTGTGGACTGATGATAACTTGTCCCTGGACCTGACATTTGCCGTGAGCGCCAGATTCTGGTTAGGTCTTTCAGTTTGGCTTTCATCAAGATGTTGTCACTGATGCAAATTGGAGTGAACCCAGGATTCTTTCCTGGCTTCTCCTGAAGCAAGTTTGTGTCCTAGAAATTGCTTTACTGACTTCGCTATTTCTTTTCTCTTGGCTGATGGAATCGACAGAGTATGGGAGGATAGATTCCATTGAATGCCCAGCCACTGAAAGTTTGACTCCGGAGTGAGTCTTGACTTTGTTCTGTTTATCTTGAACCCTAGATATTCCAGGAACTGGATTACTTTCAGTGTGGCTTTGCGACATTCCTCGACTGTTGGAGCCCAAATTAACCAATCGTCGAGATACGCTACTACCATGATCCCCTGCGCCCTTAGTTGTTGGACGACCACTTCCGCCAACTTCGTGAACACCCTGGGTGCCACGTTCAGACCGAAGGGAACTACCTTGAAGGAGAATGCTTGATCTCCTATCTTGAAGCCCAGATAAGGGCGAAAGTGTCTTGCAATAGGGATATGATAGTATGCGTCTGTAAGATCGATAGAGGTGGTGACGGCCCCACGGGGAAGTAAGGTCCGCACCTGCGAGATGGTGAGCATCTGAACTTGTCGCAGCGAATGGCCAAGTTTTAAACGGGATAAGTCTAAGATTACCCTTCTTTTTTGTGAGCCTTTATTGGAAACGCTGAACAAGCGCCCTTGAAATTTTAATCTGTTGACTCTCGCTATTGCTCCTTTCTGAAGGAGGTCCTCCGCATACTCCGTCAATTCTTTTGATGGAAGTTGAAGGAAAGGTCTGGGTGGGGGCGGATTCGCAACCCAACTCCAACCCAGGCCTTTCGACACAATACTTTGTGCCCATTTGCTGAATCCCCACCGGTGCCGGAAGGAAGAGAAAACAGCCTCCCTCCTACCTTCACGTTCTCATTGCTGTTGGTAACCTCCGCGGCCTCCCCGGAAGTGTTTTCCTCTATTAAGGGACCTTCCTGATCCTCTCTGACGAAAGGATCGCTTACCTCTGCCTCCCCTACCCGAGCGGTCATACTGCTGAAAGGCCTGGCCTTCGAACACTTGGTTGAAAGGCTGGGGAGACAGCGTAAGAGGTGGAAGGTTGAGGCTGGGGGGAAATCACGTAGATAGGCTGTGATTGAGCCTTGGAGGTAGAGGGTTGGGCCGCCTGCACCAACGGAACAGCCGAAACAGGCTGGGCGAAGCGTTGTGTTGTTTCTTTTGGTAAGGCTGGAAACGTCTGGGTTTCCTCTGGGCCTTACCCTTGCTGCCTGGTCTTGGCGTCTCTTTGCAGTGAGACCCCAACGATCCTTAAGGCTTTGGTTCAAGCCTTGTAGCTTCCGCCTGGACCTCCTTTACCATTGCATCGGGGAAGAGGTCTGCTCCCCAGATGTTTGATGAAAGCAACTTATTCAGTTCATGCCGAATAGTTGCTTCCTGGAGGACATGCTTCCGACAGTTCGTTCTGGCTGTGGCGAACTCAAACATGTCAGACTGAACCGTTTGTGTCAGTGACTTGGTGAGAAGCTTAAAGAGTGGCTCGGAAAAACCGTAAGAAATGGTAGCCAACTTCGTCATGGCCATGGTGTTAATAGGACCTGGGCTAGCCTAGTCTTGGCCTCAAACTCCGCCTGAATGAGGCTGTCCGGAAGTCTAGGCAGCTTCTCACCAAACTGGATCCATAGCACAGTCTGGTTTGAGTTGCCCGCCGAAAAAGTGTTGGGCAGATCTTCACACAATTCTCCGAGTGAGGGAAGCAAAGGAGATGTGGGGTCTGCTTCCTTTAGCTGTGGTAACGACTCCTCCCCCCTTCTGGGCCGCTGGGATAGTGACCGTAGCTATTTGGTAAGGAACGGAAGCGGAGTTCCCTCTTCCATTGTGAAAATGGTGAAGGGACTCTTAAAAGGTTGAATCTTCGTGTTTGAACAATCCATGTCCTCTAAAACACCTGAGCCATTCTCTTTGAGCCTGCGTCACGTGAGTAGAGGACTGTCTCTTTAGGGACCTTGTCATCTCTAGTCATGGCTGCGTCCAGTGAGTCTGGCGTAGCCAATGAACGGTGGCTGTAGACCCTCCGGGTAGAACTCGAAGTCCTCAATCCTTCGAGTACCACACTCCGGAATTGAAATAAGCCCGTCCTGGAAGGGGGCGTATGACGCCACCCTCCAGGGTTATTCATAGAGAACGGAGGCAGAGAGTCATGAGTGGAAGCTGAGCCATACCTGTGCCGAAAGGTGGGGGAGTAGCTAGAGGAGCCTGGCTAAGTCCGGCGATGATGTTATCCTCGGGAGGTGATCCTGTCGGACAACCGGGAGAACATCTGCTCCATACTGTTTTTGAGAGAACCGACAAATCCTCCCCCATGTGTTGCAACAGACCAGAATTGGGATCCAAAGCGGAGCTGCTGCGGAGGTGGTTGGGTAACTCTGAACAGGTACCAAGGAGAAACGGCTGACTCCGCGGAGTATGTGGTCTCTCCTTGGAAGACCTGCTCCTTGAGGATTTGGAGCCGGACCCAGAAGCTCTAGACCTCTCTGCTCCGGGGTTCGTAGCCGGAGACTTGCGAGATGTTGACGCCGACGAAGTCTTTTTTGGACGACGACGACGTCTTGCTTAGGGTTTTCACAACCGTCTGTCCCTTGACTTAGGTCTTACGGAAGCATCAGGAGAAGTATAAAGGAGCTCAGCTCCTGTAAAGCCTTGGAAGGAAGCTGGAGAGTTAGCAGGAGTAGAAGACCAGTGGCGCCCAAGGGAAGCCCTTGGGCGTCCAACGTACCTACCTCGACCAAACAGGTCGTCAACACCTACCATTGGTTCAATATTCAGATCAAGTGCGCGACTTCCGACGAGATATCTTGGCCTGGTTCACTCAACGAAGCGGCGAGCTGTTGCTGAATCGCCGCCATAGTCGGGGCTGCCTCTGCCGGGTCGACGTAACCCGTTGACTTGCCGCCGGGGAAGATTAGGACAGCCAACCTCTTCTCCAGAATGTAGGGCTGTCCCTTGGCGGCGTTCTTGCCAAAACCGCCGACCCAAGCCCTCAGGGTTGCCAGGGCAGTGTCTCTAACGGCGGGAGCCTGGAAGAGAGGGTATTCGTTAGTTTTGAAGTTTAAACTTAAGATTAAAACTTAAGTAATAGGCTTAGTCTAAAAACATAGGGGATGCGAGATCCCATATAAAAACAAGCTTAAGTTTAAAATAAGAGATTAAAATTAAACTTAAGAACTATAACCTTGTAGGGATTAGCGAACGGAGTTGGGAATACTTACACCCCCGTCCAAGAGCTGGCTCACCAGATCATAGCAAATCGTGCAGGGTCTCGTGGAACCAGACTTGTAGATTCCCGTGCGGAGTCGCGCATGGAGCATGGGATCTTTTGCAGACTTCATGCCCACAGGGGTCCTGGAGCATGGCATTGCATCCTGGATGCTCACAGTTGGTGTCTGTAAGTGAAAAGATACATGAGCATCGTAAAAGATATCACTTACAGGCTAGAGGCTAAAAGAACTCCGCTGCATGCCGGAGCGCGAAAAAATTTTGGGCATAACCCCTCCCTTACCCCGCTGAATAGGCTAGAACCCCGGAGAGATCCGGTGTGATAACGTAGGTAACGGAGGGATTGGCTTAAGGTAGCTTAAATTAAACTTACTATAGTTTAAATTAAATACTAAACACTTAAACCTAAAGCCCTAGAACGTACCGGAATAAATCCGGTGCGCGGCGGTGTTCGTGTCGCGATATCAGCGAGACGGGGTGGTTAGGAAAGACCAACTGTACGCCTGCAGTCCGCCCGCAAGGGTGAACTAGCACCTTTCCACGTGGATGCCGGAGCTCCGGTAAGTTAAAGAGCACCAGTAAGCCGCCGGGAAAGGAGCAGAGAGGGCGAAACAAGACTCGAGGCTAGCAAACGGAGAACGACGGAGTAAGTAACGACGGAGGGGGGAAGGCCAGTACCCCCCCCCTTAGTCATCCGAGCGTGCCGTGAAGACCAGAGAACGGTCAGGTCCAGTCCTGGGTCTGTCCAGCCCCCCCTACTCCCTCCGCCCCTAGGGAGAGAGGGAGGCAGGCACGGGTATATGGAGCGAGGCAAGGACAGACCATACCCCCCCCCCCCCCCCCCGGCCCTATGGAAGAGCGGGAGGAGGGTAAGGTGACTGGACAGGCGCCTGGCTGCTCCGTGTCACTAGTGACCACGGAGCGGTAATGTGCGAATACAATGAAACACATAGCCTAGGTTAAAGCAACCAACTAATCAGTGAGATGCTATACAGAAGCAACCGAACTGAAGAGCGGAAGCAAAATGGTGGATACCAAGGCAATACAGAACCTAGCTACGTGAAATGCCAGACGCCGTAGGCTAACTTAAAATATAAAAATAAACCAAAAATCACTTAAACAAAGTAAAGTAAGAAAATAAATCAGTAGGAGAAAAAATCCAGGAGTGTACGACTAACCCGAAAGAAAGTCTACCACTCAAAGCTAGCCGGGGCCGATACTAAGAGCTGTGGCTAGGGTCTGGATGGAAGATGCCTATGCAAGGTAAAGAAGACATGCATGCATGACATAAACCCAGTAGGCTGGACCCCTAACATAAAATAGATAACTAACAATAGAGCGTAAGGAAATAAGGGAAGGTTCTAGGTATGGAAGACCAAGAACGAACCCGCCACGAGGCAGAACCATGCTGCCATGCTTCCGACCAAGGGCCCGTATTTATACCTAAAAAACGGCAAATACTGACTCAAGGCCGGAAAAAACCCAATAGCAATAACAACTGATTACTTAACTTAGCTGCTGCGATGGCTGCACGCTCCATAATTAGTAAATCCAAGATAGGGGCACAAAAAACACAGAGCCAAAAAGGGCACGTGAATACGCGGTGCGCTAACTGAAAAGGATGGCCACCAGAGGCGCAGCAGTCGGCAGCATGGGATGGAGTAGTATAGTAGTTGCTGCCCACATCTGTTGGGTCGGCTCCCCTCTAGTGGGGTTTTGTAGTAGGAGATTTCTATTGGCAAGTGGTTCGTGGTAGTGGTCTCACTCGCCATAGTGTTCATACCGACACCCTCTTGGTAGGGTGATGCGGAGTCAGTAGTACGTGGAACTTTTTCTTTATTTTATTTATTCTCTGGTATGTGTTAGTACATTTACCTTAGAAATAATGGATTAAGGGATATTTCGCGCAGCGACACGAACTGAGCCCAGAAATAAGGTTTCACATATACTTACCAAACAATTACAAAGCTATAAGCTTTCTTACCTGGCAGTCGAAAATTCAAATTTCCTGGCGCCGGCGGCACTGCCATCGTTCATGTAGGTGATACAGGTCCCGCCCACTTTCGGGAACCCCCGGTACTGCTGAGCTAGCTACTATCAATTTGTTAAGCCGCAATGTCCATCTGTGGGGAGGAGGGAGGGCTCTGATTATGTAATTGTTTGGTAAGTACATGTGAAACCTTACTTTATTATAAAAATACCTTTTTTGCATAAGTGACTTACCAAACAATTACAAAGCTGAATCCACGTTATCTGGAAGGTGGGTACATGGACAAGTTATGAAAAGACAGTGATAATGTGCTCACATTATATCTAATGTCTGCAGTACCTTACCTTGTGAGAGAGCAGCTGCAGGTGAATACTGCCTCTGGGCAGCGCTCTCATCACCTGTAGGAGACATGGCAGTTATGGCAGGGTCGTCCCTACTAATGGCTTTTTGGGATTTTGTAACTATGGAGTTTCACTGACGGTTAACAAATTAAAAATTTTGCTCTGACCCTGGGCTAAGACCAGATAATCCACAGAACCATCACCTACACTAAAAACAACCACAACCATACCTTAACCATAAAAAACTGGAGGGTACTCCAGGTACAGTGTACCCCCGGCTTCCCAATGACTCGACAACCTTAAAATCCAAGGCGAGGAGATAGTAGAGGGAAAACAGGTCCCCCTATGCTTCCTTTTCCAACACCATGCCCGCCACCAACAATGGTCCCATCTACAACAATTTTCAAAAACAGGTCTCTGCGTCCTTCAAGTAATGTGATACGAAAACTGATTTCAACCACCAGAACATTGATTAGCAGAATGGAGGATAGCAATACGTTATGTCTAAAAGCTAATGAAATCGTCACTGCACGAATTTCGTGCACCTTCACTTTCAGTACACGAAGAGTCTGATCTTGTACTTGAGTGGAGCTCCGAAATCAGACTCCTCAAGAAGAACGAAATAGCATTCTTGGAGAGAGGACCAGAGGGGTCTCTCACCAAACACCAGAGTCGATTCAACTTGCCTCTCAAAGTTTCCGTCCTAATCAGGTAGTGTCTGATGGCTCTGACAGGACATAATGGACGTTCCTCATCTTCTGCTCCCACAATGTCCATCAAGTTCTTAATTATGAAAGGGCGAGGCCAAGGATTCAATGGATTCTTGTTCTTTGCAAGGAACTCTTTTTACATAAGGAGCGCACTGCGTTATTCTGGGCAACACCTACTTCACTAATCGCTTGCAATTCACTTATTCTGCCTGCCATGGGTAAAGCGACTAAGAACAGAGTCTGCTTCATTAAATTCCTATGTGAAAAAGCATTAAGAGGCTCGAACTGAGAACTGGAAATCCAACTCAACACTAGGTCCAAGTTCCAGTTGACTACCCCAGACTCAACTACGTTGGAGGACTCAAAAGATTTAATAAGGTCACTGATGTACTGGTTGTTTGAGACGTTGAGGCCTCTATGTTTAAAAACAAATGAAAGCATAGATCTATATCTCTTAATTGTAGTTGTGGACAGCTTTCTAGAATCCCTCAGATATAACAGGAATTCTGCAATCTCTGTTATAGAGGTCTTAGAAGAGATGTGATTTTGTCTGCGCAATAACCCAGACTCTCTACTTGGACTGGTAGAGCTTGGCAGAAGAGCTTCTTCTACAGCTTGCAATAGCTTCTGCCGCTCTTCGCAGAAAGCATTTTGCTCCAACAAGATCCCTGACAGTCTGAATCCTGTCAGGGCCAGAGTGGATAATCCTTGGCGACAATGGTCAAAGTGGGGTAGTTTGAGCAGATACAGACTTTGTGGAAGGAGCCTGGGGAAGTCCACTAGAAGCTTGAGTAGGTCCGGGAACCATTCTTTCCTGGGCCAGAAAGGGGCCACTAGAGTCAACACATTTTGGAAGAGCCTGAAGCTTGTTGATAACCACTCTTAACATTCCGAAGGGTGGAAAAGCAATACGTCAAGGCCCATACAATCCAGCAGTACTGCAGCTGTTCTCCATGCTAGCAGGTCTGGTACCGGGAACAAAAAATTGGGAGATGATTGTTTCTTGAGGTGGCGAAGAGATCTATTGCTGGCTTCCCCCATAACTTCCACAGATCTAGACATACTCTCTTGTTCAGAGTCCATTCCGTGCAGGACCTAATTCGAGCAGCTCAGTTCGTCGACTAACATGTTCATTCTCTAATGAAGAGAACAAAGGTGAAGCTGTCCCGAAGGGAGATTTCTACGGTAACATGACACTGAAGACGACTAGTTCATGATGAATTGGTTGTTCCAAAAACAGGAAACACTGGAGAGGTAGAGTTCAAACTTCTCAGTGATATCCATCCTGAACGATTGAACATGTGTTCAGTGAGATCCTAAGATTGAACCAGGAACATAGTCTTTCACATTAAAATCTGGAGAGTAGACTCTGCAGAGTTCCTCTTATTCCCTCGCTCATCCCAGTGTACCCAGGAAGTAGAGGGAAAACAGAGAGGAGGATTGATTGTTCTTGTCCACTCTTCTTGAACTTGTAGTGATGATAGCTGTGCACAGACTAGGAAAACTTATTCGCCTCAGCAAAAAACACTTCCTGAAGGGAGAGAAGAGGTTCTCACTCACCAAATGGAGCATTCTTTTCCTAAAACTGTTTCATTCATGCGAATAAGAATGAGTGGAGTTGAATACGCCAAAAGTTGGTGAAAACTTGCAAAGTCTTGCTACGCATCTGTCCCTCTGTGATCAAACCTCATGAAGAGGACTACCCTGAGAACCTCCTCCTAGCTCCTCCAGATGTCTTGTCCCAAGGGGCAGCGACATTGACCTTGGCACCTGAAGAGGAGCCATTCCTGGCTTTCACAGGTGGGTTTGAGTCACCAACACAGCTCAGTCCCTTCTCTTGCCCTGTGCCACTGTTACAAACACAGAGAGGACCTCCCCACCACTGACTGTGGGATGTATGACCCCCTTTGGAACCAGAGACAGGAGAACAAGCCTGGGCCCAAACTCCTGGGACTCTTGAGACACTAGATCCTGGGGACAGTGTCATGGTTTCCTGTTCCCAAAGGAGCAGGTGAGCCAATGAAAGAGCCAACTGTTTCCTCCCCGAGGGGAGGATGCAGACCCTTAGAAGTCTCGATGCAAGACTTCTTGGGACGCAGAACCTTTACCTCTTCTTAGGCTGGGAAGCCTTCAAAGAGGAAGATAAGGACATGTAAGACAATGAAGACGATGACCCCTTCTGTGGAACTCAATAGTTTGACAAGATGACACCAGGACAGCAACATGGGAAAGGAGGGTGTTATGCCAAGGCAAGGAACTGCACTGATCAAGAGCAGAGCATTTGTTCGGCAAAGCTGAGCACTCAACTCTGCAGAGCTGCTGGGCGAGTTGAGTCGAGTGAGATGACCAGATCACCACCACATAATTATGAGTACCAATTATCAGCAAAGAACTATTAACTGTTCTCCGAGGCTGAAGCTCCAAGAAGAGAATTAAGAGGGATTCTGTACTGCCATTCTACGTGTTTGGACTCTAAGGTCCAAGACATGAAGACAGGACTTGACCATTCACTCAGAAGGTGTTGACATGCAGTACTAAGCTCTGCATAAACCCAAACCAGACTGAAGAGCAAATTCCTCTGTACTGGTAAAGTCTCATCTCGCTATCTGAACTCCTAGCTTCTCCAGATGCCTTGTCCCGGAGGACAATGACATCAACCCTGGCACCTAACGAAATCAATCTTTTGGTTTTAGCAGGTGGGTCCAACGCCATGGTTCAGTCCCTTCTCTCGCCCCGCACGACTGTCATAATGGAGAGAAGACTCCCTGTCACTGACTGTGGATGTACGACCCCCATTGGAGGGTTGTACACTTGGAGAAACTTGCAAACGAGTCTCCGACATGACCCCAGTTCCATGAGCAATGCTCTTGGTATCAGATACAAGAGAATGAACCTTGGTTCGAACTCCTGAGGCTCCTGAGACACTAGACCCTGGGGACAGCATCATGGTCCTACTCCTGAAAAAGCAGGTGAGCCAACGAGTGAGCTATCTACTTCCTCCCTTGGGAAAGGGCACAAACTCTTCTTAGAGGGCGGAGAAGCTACTTTTGACTTCTTAGGCTGGAAAGCCTTTGAAGAGGGAGGTGAGGAGGAGTTAAACGGTGACGATACCTTTGAGATCTCTTCTTCCTTGACTTCTTCGCCAACTTTCACAGGACTTCTTCTGAAGGACGAAGCATAGTCATCATCAGAGTAGAGTTAACAACCACAGGACAGCTTCGTAGACACTGTCCAGTAATGAAACTCCTGGATACCAGGAGCAAATCGATATGATTTTTCAGCAGGGAAACCATACACACACTCGAGAGCCAATGACAGCATGCTAACAAGCCACAAGTACAATTCCGAGGGTTACGATAGCCTACATGAAGAGGTATCCAACTAAATCTATTGCTGTAATCTACTATTGTTTCAACTGTTAGCCTGCAGACAAGAGAAAACATGATTATAAAGAAGGACACTCCTTTCACAGCAAAAAGGGCACTGCCCTCCGAAACAAGAGGAGAACCCGCAACCATTAACACGAAATGGGGCGCGCCCTTCCTTTGTCTGAGAAGAGGGCAAAGGAGAAAGAAGAATACCAGGAGAGAAAAAGCAAATGACAAACCTAAGTTTCTTCCCAGTAATTACTCTTAAAGCGTAAGCGTTAATATCAATTAAATGTGTTGTCACAACTTACATCAAAGGGTGAGAACAAGTGATAAGGGTGTAGATACACACTTGCTGCCGAACCTTAATAGTACACGAGGAAAGGCGACTAGCAAGGCTTATCACAAAAAGGGGGGTTTATATATTAATTATTAATATCAATTAATTATTAATCTCAAATACAGTAGTATATTCAAAACATATCAGAACAATAAAAGAAAGTTCCCACCAAGAAATCATGATTAACGGCCAGTCAGCAAGAGCTCACAGACATACATCTTCACTCAAAGATGCTTGAAAGTAAGTTTATGACTGTTTACGTCCGGGAAGGGGGCTACAGGGCATTAGTTAAAGCCTAACCACCTTGTTCAAGAATTCAATGGCCGTATTCCACTTACACTGCAAAGTAATTCCTATTGTAAAGGACCAAGGGTTTGTATATTGTGTAGGAATAATCTAGTAATTTTATTATAAAAATTTCATTTTTACATGTTACCAAGTAATTACATGCAGCTGATTCCACATTGATGGAGGTGGGAATCATGGACATGTACTACTAAATATATTAAAGACATAAAAAGTGAATTATAGTAATGACTTAATATAGATATTCTGCAAGTATTTTCATGATACTCATTGTACCTTACCTGGTAAGTGAGCACTTCAGATGATTACTGCCTCTGGTTGGCACTCCCTTAAGCTTGTAGAAGGCGTGGCAGTTTTGGCCAATGATCACCCCTACTTAGTGTGAAAAAACTTCGTAGTCATGGAAGTTCACCTGGATGACTAACAAGAAGGTTAAAAACTTGGTGCCCCTGCCCTAGGCCGTTAGACCAGATAAAACTAACAACATCACCTACACTATAAAAAAACCAAATATTACCCTACTATAGTGAGCTCGAGGATACTCCAGGTAACTAGAACCCCCAGGATTCCCAAAAACTCAACACCTTAACCAAGGATAGAGGATAGTCGAGGATCAGTTTGGTCCCTTTTTGCTTCCTTTTCCAACCCCATGCCTGCCACTGACAAAGGACCTGATATGGAACAATTCTCAAAAACTGTATCAATTTAAATTATGTATTGCAAACACTGACCTACATTTCCAAAATGTAGGCTGCATAATTGTTTCTAAAGACAAAGTATGTCTAAAGGTGAGAGAAGTGGCGACTGCTCTAACTTCATGCGCCTTAGCGTTAATGGAAGGTAAAAGATCTTCCTGGAGCTGAGTGTATGCCTCGACTATCAGACTCCTCAAAAAAAAAAAGGAAATGGTGTTCTTTGACATCGGGTGGGACAGTGATTTCACAGAACACCAAAGGTTATTTGCAAGTCCTCTAATCATTTCTGTTCTCTGCAAATAGTAGTGTAGACCTCTTACTGGAAATGAAAGTTGTTCTTCCTCCTCTGGTCACCGATTTTTGATGTTTCAATTACTTTTTATTTTTTTAGTACATGAACATTGGCTCCCAATGTTTGTTTATGTCCTCATTCTTGGCGAGAAATCCTAAAGAAAGGGAAACAGAATGCTCCTCCTTGGGAAAACCTACACTTTCATCTATCGCCTGTAGTTTGCTGACCCTTCTGACCATAGCCAGTGCTACTAGGAAGAGGGTCTTTTTCGTAAGCTTCTTGAGTAATACTGAGTGGAGGGGTTTACAAGAGTAACCTGATAGCCATTTCAGTACCACAGCAAAATTCCACGAAACTACCCTCTTATTATCCAATTTGGAAGTCTCAAATGATCTAATTAGATTGCCAAGGTCCTGGTTAAGACTAACAACCAAAGCTCTGTGTTTGATGGAAAACAGAGCTCAACAAAGACCTGTACCCCTTGATGGTATTGGCAGATAACTTTCTCAAGGACTTCAGAAACGCAAAAAATCTGCAATTTGGGCTATAGTGGTCTCAGAAAAAAAGATGTTACGTTGTCGACACCAGCTTCTGAATACTACTGCCCACTTTGATTGGTAGAGCATGCTAGTAGAAGATTGTCAACACTTAGCAATGGCTTCTGCAGCTTGCTTTGAAAAACCTTTCGCTCTAACCAGTCATAATCCTGTTAGAGACAGAGTGGACAGTCCTTGATGGAATCTCTGCTTAACCCTTAATGGGCGGACATTGCTCAGGAGTAGCAACAACAGGTTTTGGGTGGTGGGACAGATGACTCATGGTGAGTAACAATATTACATGCCATTGATTTGGGGGACATTACCTGCCCTGTACAAAACGAATGAGAATTGAGTGCCTCCCTGTTTACGGACATAAGACAAGCTGTTGTGTTGTGTTATCTTGCAAGAAAGTCAAGGCGCTCAAGGAGTGCGGGAGCCATCCACTGCTGGCCTTTGCAATACCCTTGACTTGTCACTGAAATGCCACTTGCACCTCTGTTCCGAGCTAGAGGAAAGACATTGCACCTTTGAAAGGATGCCTTTCCCCTGGCTGTCTGTTGCTCCCTGGGACCTGACATCAAGTGCGGCTGAGGGGCTGAATAACCATGGGCAGACCTCACCGACCTCCCTTGGGCCTCCAGTATGACTCCTCCGAGGTTAAGGGATTGTGTCATGGATCTTTGCCTCAGGGAATTGGCAGGACAGGCAGCCAGCACCTCCACTTACACTTTTCATACTCACTTTACTCACTTGGTCAATAAGGGCTCAAACCAAAGCAACTAATTGGGCCATAGAATCCATAATCAGCTCGAACTTATGACTGAATCTTGTCTTGAGAATGGCAATGGCACTGGGGTCGGAGACATGGGAGCCAAGTAAAGGATCAGGTGGTTCAGCAGGGGAACTGGGAATCGGGGACATGAAGGAACAGATACAATAGGCACATCAATACTACTGGAAGACCTGGCAGATTCCTAACTAACTGTAGTATTATTATCACTCCTACCAGTCGCTTTTCTCTTCCTGTCCCTTTCTAACTTTGATGAGAATTTAAGATATTCTATTGTTTTGGATCCCAGTCTACAATCAACACAAGATATCTCCAAAGAACACACTTGACCCCTGCAATTCGTGCAAATGGTGTGCGAATCGTACTTCGCTGAAGTCAACCTCATATTCCAGCCTTTGCTGCAGTAATGAAGTACTAGAAGTACTTGCATTGGACAAGGTTAAAGTCAATTATCAAAAAAAAGTCTTAATCTGTAAAGAAGTTGAATCATGAACAAAAATAAGTCTCCTAGGAAAACCTATCACTGACTAAATCACCGAAAGGTTACAAAAAAAGAAAATACAGGCAGTCCATAGTTATCAGTGTTGATTCCATTCTTGGTGGGGTGCTGATAAGTGAAAACTGCCATTAACCAAAAACTCAGCAATTTATGGCACTTATGGTGCCAGTATCCGAATAATGGTGCTAATAACTGGTTAACCCTTAATGGATGGACATGCTCACACATGAGTAGCAATAACAAGTTTTGGGGGTAGATGAAGTCACTCATGGCAGGTAACAATATTAGGTGTCACCAATTTGAGGAATCAGGTGGGAAAGTACACATCACCTCTATAGCCCATAAATTCACTAATGGCAACTTTAGACTGGCTAAAATCAACTGGGACAGCTCATGAGAGTTAGTTGGGATCTTGGCTTTTATTTATACGGTAAATTTGGTCATAAATATACCAAGGGGTTGCTGTTGGTTTTAACTCTTATCTTTTATGATAGTACCTATGTCAATTATAATTGTAATTTTGAAAATAAAAGTGCAAAGAAATATTAGATAAGACATATATATGCAATCCCCAAAAAGTTATTGTATCTTTGTTTTTGGTAAATCTACATAAACAGCTTATACAAATATGCTCAGAATTTGTTACCGATGTTATTTCTTATCTGTTTTGATATTGTGTGAGCTGTAATTATACATTACAAAAGGTAGGTAAAATATTTTTGAATCCTTTTTCTTACACCATGTGCATTTGTATATCATCCTCTTTCCATTGATGTGAATTTTTCTTAAACTGGCCAACCTCAAAGTTTTGTCAGCCTGGGGTGCTGCATATATTGATATTTGTATCCCGACTTGTAAGGGTTAATGGCACCTGTTTGGTATGTTATGGTGTCATAACTATATGGCACTGATAACCGGAACTCGGAGCATTATGGCACCATAAATTGCTTATTTTATGGGGCTAGATAAGCGCCATAAAACCAGATCGCCATTAACCGAGGTCCACTGATAGCTGAGGACTGCCTGCATACTTCACCAATTGTAAAGCCAAATGTCTCAAACGTCAATTAGTAAAGAAAACGAATTTGAAATTTAGCTGAAAGCTCATAACCTTTGTCACAAACCAGCAGAAACAAATTGAAGCTCATTACCGAGTTGTTCCTCTCTTTCCTAAAAGTGAGCGGGGCTAGTTACCTACACCAAACAAAAGAATTGCTACCATGAATTTCAAATTTCAGCTCCTGTACTAATAGAAATTAGAGCTAGCTCCTGTACTAACAGAAATTAGAGCTATGTAATTACTTGGCAAGTTAGTACTTATATAAGAGCTAGCCACCATTTGTCACACATACTAGGAATTAAGCTAGGAGTGCATGATGTTACCTCAGCTTATTTAGGACCATTTCCTTGCATATGCTGAGGCATTTTACATGATTATTTAGCCTTTGATATATAATTAGGAGTTATATTAAGTTTGTGATAAGTTCAGGACAGTCGTAACATCAAAAGAAGAGTGCTGCTTCCATTTACCTAGCGAATCTGGTTCTAATGAGAGAAAATTAGCAGATACCGTAGCTTAGTGAACTGAGTGTTTTTTTTTTATTAATTTTTACAATTTTAGTAATTTGAACCAGTATGGGTGCCATTTTCGATCATTGTTAGGACCGGCATTCCTGCATGTCAAGAGATTATCCTGGGAATTTATTTTGGTGGAGGTAACTTGGCCAACAGAAGTGAGAGGGTTAATGCCAAGTCCAGCTCACAACAAGGTCTCTCTTCCATCACCTTCCCTTAGCTTTGCTCCTTGCCAGCCAAAATCCTGAGTTATTTTGAGAACACCATGAACATTCCTTCTTCCATGCAATTTTACAAATTAAAGTTCCTTAGTCCTTTTGAGTTACTGTTCCAGTAATAATTTAAGTTTGTTTTCTGTGCATCATTCTACACAACATATGAAGTTGAGGTATGTTTTTTCATTATTCTTGTACAAACTCAAGAGGAATTACTAGTAATGTATTTTCACTTAATTACAACGGTTCGTTTAGCCTAAAAGTGCGTTCCTCTACTAGGTGCAAATTACATCATAACTACATAATCATTCTTTGAACCAAAACCGCATAAAACTGTGTCATTGTAAACCACTGCCCCGCAAGCGATGGTTTCCTCCCGCTTCACCTTGGCAAGGGAATTTAATTACTCATTCAACTAACCAGACCAATAAGGGCCATTACTAGGCTCAGGGTCTGGATAAACTAATCCCTCCTTTATAATAATAATAATAATAATAATAATAATAATAATAATAATAATAATAATATGTGGTGCCGTGGCAGAGTGGGTTAGGTCATCAATGGACTGGTTAAGCAACATTGGGGCTGGTCAGTCGTTGGATGGGTGACCGCTCTCCTCGGCGTTGATTCCTTGGGAAAGGATCTTTACCATAATTTCCTCAGTCTACTCAGCTGTAAATGATTAACCTATCCCTGATGGGGTAGGGTCCAGCTATTGGGTTAAATAGCAAAACTCAGCAATGATGGAAGAAATAAAGAAATGAAGGAATAAACGACAACGACGTAAATGGAACCTCTGGCAACGGAGGAGCTTCGTCCGGCATCCAGGTATTCAAACCCAATTGAAGGGGAAGATGGTCAGGTACTTGGAGGTATGTCATCCAGCAACTGACCACCACAACGACAGTAACCAACAGCCTGAGATTGGAGCTACAGAAGCAAACCAAAGGAAGAAATGGACAAAAGAAAATAAGGAAATATGAGATGCCTACATCAGAAGCAACCCGACGGAGAGAGGATACAGAAGAAGGTTGGGTCAACATCAAGAAATGAGAGAATAACACCCCACAAACAGAGCAGAGGCTGGCAGACCAAGTAAGGAACAAAGAAAAAAGCTGGCTCTCCCCAACAGAAAGAGAAGAACTGGAAAGGGAAATGTCACACGACAACGAATTACACGAAAACGAACTGAGAGACGATGCCACAGAAGACGACAGGGATGATGAGATATCATACAACGACAAACGAAGAAACACCGACGAAGTAACAGAGAGGACGGAATGGGTAGAAAAGATTAGACAATGGATGGAGCCAGATGCAGAGAGAACAAAGATCCCCTCCATGAAAGCCTACAACACCAAGAAATTAAGGCAGAAAACAAGTGAGGTCAATGAAATAATGGCCATAATACACACCACCAGTATCACAGAAACAAATAACTTGGCATATGCAGGAGCAAGATTAGTAGCAGAAACTGATGGGTGATTTCGAACACCAACCACCACAACCAACCCAACAGAAACCAAAACAGCAACCTCCTTGGAAAAAGTGCCTCGAAAAGCAAATAATGGTGATGAGATCTGACTTGAGTAAACTGAAAGAGATGGCAGAAAAAAGGCTAAGAAGCAAGAAAACAAGGGAGGGACTCAACGAGAAATACAAAGTACAAGAGAGGGGACTAAACAACACAATAGAAGATGTAAAACAGAGGCTTAAGGCCAAAGCACATAAGATCCAACGGTACATGAACAGGAATAAGGGATACCAACAGAACAAACTATTCGGGACCAACCAGAAAAGACTATACAGCCGACTAAGAGGGGAAGACAACCACCAAGAAATTCCTGAAGCTGAACCAAGTAAGAGACTCTGGGAAAACATATGGAGCAATCCAGTATCACACAACAAACATGCAACATGGCTCCAGGAAGTCAAGGAAGAAGAAACAGGGAGAATAAAACAAAGATTCACAGAGATCATGACAGACACAGTCAGACACCAACTAAAGAAAATGCCAAACTGGAAAGTCCCAGGTCCCAATGAAGCCCATGGATACTGGCTCAAAAACTTCAAGGCCCTACACCCATGAATAGCAGAACAAAACTCCAGCATTGTATCTCAAATCACCATGCACCCCAAATGGATGACCACAGGAAGAACATCCTTAGTACAAAAAGATAAGAGTAAGGGAAATATAGCCAGTAACTACAGGCCTATCACCTACCTACCAATAATATGGAAGTTATTAACAGGTATCATCAGTGAAAGGCTATACAACGACCTAGAGGAGACAAACACCATCCCCCACCAACAGAAAGGCTGCAGAAGGAAGTGTAGGGGCACAAAAGACCAGCTCCTGATAGACAAAATGGTAATGAAGAACAGTAGTAACCAACCTAAGCATGGCATGGATAGACTATAAGAAAGCCTTCGACATGATACCACACACATGGCTAATAGAATGCCTGAAAATATATGGGGCAGAGGAAAACACCATCAGCTTCCTCAAAAATACAATGCGCAACTGGAATACAATACTTACAAGCTCTGGAATAAGACTAGCAGAGGTTAATATCAGGAGAGGGATCTTCCAGGGCGACTCACTGTCCCCACTACTCTTTCGTAGTAGCCATGATTCCCATGACAAAGTACTACAGAAGATGGATGCCGGATACCAACTCAAGAAAAGAGGCAACAGAATCAACTATCTGATGTTCATGGACGACATCAAGCTGTATGGTAAGAGCATCAAGGAAATAGATACCCTAATCCAGACTGTAAGGATTGTATCTGGGGACATCAGGATGGAGTTTGGAATAGAAAAATGCGCCTTAGTCAACATACAAAAAGGAAAAGTAACAAGAACTGAAGGGATAAAGCTACCAGATGGGAGCAACATCAAACACATAGATGAGACTGGATACAAATACCTGCGAATAATGGAAGGAGGGGATATAAAACACCAAGAGATGAAGGACACGATCAGGAAAGAATAAATGCAGACTCAAGGCGATACTCAAGTCAAAACTCAACACCGGAAATATGATAAAGCCATAAACACATGGGCAGTGCCAGTAATCAGATACAGAGCAGGAATAGAATGGAATGGACGAAGGCAGAACTCCACAGCATAGATCAGAAAAATGATATTGTTAGTATACCAAATAAAGTTTTTGTACATTTACTACCCGGCAGATATATACTTAGCTTATGTCTCTGATGTCCCGACAGAATTCAAAACTCGCGGCACACGCTACAGGTAGGTCAGGTGATCACCCTCTCCCGCCGCTGGGTGGCGGGAATAGGAACCAATTCCGTTTTCAGACCAGATTTTTCTCTTACGCCTATCTCCTGAGGGGTAGGATGGGTGGGCCATTCATCGTATATATCTGCCGGGTAAGTATGTACAAAACTTTATTGTATACTAACAATATCATTTTTGTACATGCAACTTCCCCGGGCAGATATATACTTAGCTGATTGACACCCTTGGTGGCGGGTAAGAGATAGTTACTCATATAACATAACAATAAAAAAACAGGGAAACAACATCTGTTGTAGGTCATAAATATAAAACTTATTAAAACCTTGGTTCCTACCTTATTGGGCAGAAAGACTTCATGATTACTGTCTATCGAGTCTGCTTGCCTGAAGAGTTTCAGTGGGATGAGACCTGACACTGATAGCTCTTCTGGATCGTGTCAATGGGGGCGAGCCGCTTACTTGACAGAGCCTTGTCTTGGATCATACCAATGGGGGCTGGCCCACTTACCATGGTAGAGCCTTCACCTTTGTCGTATCAACGGGGACTAACCCTCTTACATGACAGAGCCTAGGTCCAAATCACTAACAAGGAGCACGAAAAAACCAATCCCGACCACCTGAACCACACTACATTTGTTAACACTACGATTTGAAAGGAGCATTCCCAAGACTCCTTCCAATCGACCATAAAAACACAACACCAAAAAACGTTTAAAAATACTAACTAACTAACTATAAAGGATTAGGTTCAGCTCCTTGCCCCAGCAACGAATCCGCAGACACGAACGGTCCGAGAGAGAAGCACTTGTCATAAGTGACTCGCACGTCTCTTAAGTAATTTGATGCAAACACCGAATTGCACCTCCAATAGGTGGATTCGACAAGAGTCTGTATCGACATATTCCTATGATACGCTAAAGAGGTAGCTACAGCTCTGACCTCATGTGCTTTGACTCTTAGAAGCCTTAAATGTTCTCTTCACAGGAAGCATGCGCTTCTTTGATAACGTCTTTAATAAAATACGCTTGAGCATTCTTAGAAATATCATCCTCTTAGGATTTCTTACGGAACACCAAACGGCTATCTACATTTCACCAAGTAGCTTCTTCCTCTCTAGGTAGAACTTGAGGATCCTGACTGGGCACAATGTCCTCTCTAAGTCTCTCCCTACCAAAGAGGGACTTAGTCCCCTTAATCTCAAAAGTCCTTGGCCATGGTTTAGAAGGATTTTCGTTCTTGCTAAAAACAGGGGATTAAAGGAGCATACTTGCAGAATCTTCCTTAAAGCCCACAGTTCCTTCTAAAGCCTGAAGTTCACTAAACTCTCTAGCAGAGGCTAGTGCAAAGAGAAAGAGAGACTTTCTAGTCAAGTCTCTGAATGAGAAATTTGAGGAGGTTCGAATTTCTCGGACATTAAATATCTAAGGACCACATCCAGGTTCCAACTAGGTGGTCTTATAGTCTTGGCCTTCGAGGTTTCAAAGGACCTTAACAAGTCATGCAGATCCTTGTCTTCCGAGATATTAAGGCCTCTATGTCTAAAAAACAGATGAGAGCATGCTTTTATATCCCCTTATTGTGGTAACGGCCAGATTGCATTTCTCCCTCAAATAAAGGAGAAAATCCGCTATTTCATTTACAGAGGTACTGGGGAAGAGGATACTTTCTGGGACTTGGCCATCTTCGGAACACCTCCCACTTCGACTGGTACACGCGAAGAGTTGAAGGTCTTCGGGCTCTAGCAATTGCCTTTGCAGCCTTTGCGTGAAAACCCCCTCGCTCTGACGAGTCCTTCGACAGTCTGAAGGCAGTCAGACTGAGAGCGGGGAGGTTTTTGTGGTATCTGTCGAAGTGGGGCTGTCTGAGAAGATCCTTCCGCAGTGGAGGAAGGGCCCTCGGGAAATCTATCATCCATTCCAGTACCTCTGTGTACCATTCTTGGGCTGGCCAGAATGGGGCGATGAGGGTCAGTTTGGTTCCCTCCGTCGAAACGAACTTCCTTACCACCTCTCCTATTATCTTGAAAGGAGGAAAAGCGTACCGTCGATCCCCTTCCAATCCAGAAGGAGACCGTCCACTGCAACTGCCTTTGGATCTGAAATCGAGAGCAGTATTCTCCAACCTCGCATTCCAATTCGTTGCGAACAGGTCGATATTGGGGTCTCCCCCAGAGGTCCCAAATCTCGTCGCACACTTACTGAATGCAGAGTCCATTCCGTAGAAAGGACCTGATCTCTTCTGCTCAGAAGATCTGCTCTCACGTTCTTCTCCCCCTGGATGAACCTGGTTAGAAGAGTTATTCGCCGTTCCTCGGTCCAAAGAAGAAGCTCCTTTGCTTTCTCGAACAGGGAGAAGGAGCGAGTCCCTCCCTGTTTCTTATATAGGCTAGAGCTGTCGTGTTGTCCGAATTCACTTGCAACACGGAACCCAATACTTGAGGTTCGAAGTGAACGAGAGCTAGATGGACTGCTGCCAGTTCCTTCTTGTTGATATGCCAGGACACCTGTTCCCCATTCCCAGGTGCCTGACACTTCTCTCGAGCCTAGCGTCGCTCCCCCATCCTTTTTCCGAGGCATCTGTGAATAACACTAGGCGAGGGCTCGACAACTGAAGGGAGAGCCCTTGATTCAATCTGTTTGGCTCTAACCACCAACTGAGGTCCTTTTTTATGCTCTTCGAGAGCTGAAAGGAGTCCGAAAGCTCTTGGTGCTTCTGATCCCATTTCTCTCTGAGGAAGAATTGTAGGGGTCTTAAGTGTAGCCTCCATAGAGAAACGAACTGTTCCAACGAGGAAAGGGTCCCCAGAAGACTCATCCATTCCCTCGCGGAACATTGTTCTTTCTCTAGGAAGGTCGTCACTTTCTGTAAACATCTCTCCTGTCGTTCCATTGATGGATACACGAAAACCCCGAGAATCCATCAGAATCCCCAGATAGACAATGCTTTTGCTGGGGATTCATCTGGGACTTCCCGAGGTTTAGTAACAGTCCCAAGGACTGAAACTAGATCCAGTGTTAATTTCAAGTCCTCAGACAACGATCTTTTGATTGGGCCCTGATCAGCCAATCGTCGAGATACAACGAGATTCTTACTCCTTCGATATGAAGCCAATGAGCGACATTCCTCATAAAGACCCGTGAACACCTGAGGGGCCGTGGCAAGACCGAAGCATAGGGCTCGAAATTGAAAAACTTTGCCCTGTACCATGAATCTTAGGTACCTCCTGGACGAGGGATGGATAGGTACATGAAAATAGGCATCCTGAAGGTCCAGGGACACCATCCAATCCCCTGGACGAAGCGCTGCAAGAACGGAGGAAGTCGTCCCATCGATGAACTTCGTTTTTACAACGAAGCAATTCAGGGCACTTACGTCCAGGACTGGTCTCCACTGTCCTGATGCTTTTGGTACAAGAAAAAGACGGTTGTAGAACCCTGGAGATTGAAGGTCTTGCACCCTTTCTATCGCCTCTTTGTCCATCATTTCTTCTACTAGTTGAAGCAGGGCCTGTTCTTTAAAGAATCTCGGTATCTTGCTGTTAATTCCCTTGGAGTTGTTGTTAAGGGAGGCTTCTCCCTGAAGGGGATAAGGTATCCTCTCGGCGAGGATAGAGAGGGACCAGTTGTCCGCCCCTCTCTGAGCCCAGACTTTCGCAAACTTCAGCAGTCTGGCTCCTACTGTAGTCTGGAGGACTACTTTTTCATTGTGGTTTAGGGAAGGGCTTACGTGCTGATCTTCCTCTCTTAACCGGTCTCCT
The DNA here is from genome assembly GCF_015104395.2 of Macrobrachium nipponense. Taxonomy (NCBI): domain Eukaryota; kingdom Metazoa; phylum Arthropoda; class Malacostraca; order Decapoda; family Palaemonidae; genus Macrobrachium; species Macrobrachium nipponense. The sequence goes on along the minus strand of NC_087218.1, from coordinate 25,559,319 downwards.
ACTCCTAAGAGAGGGTCTAGCCGTCGTTCTCCTCGAAAGGGTTGCTGAACAAAAGCAGGCTTCTCTCTTTTAGCCAAAGGTACTGCTGGTTTTTAGTCTTTTCGCCGACTGCGCAAGCAGATCCTGAGTAGCCTTTCCGGTAACGACTTAGATATATCTCTCACTGTCTCTTGTGGAAACAGGTGACTAGACAGGGGCGAATAAAGCAGAGAGGATCTCGTAGAGGAGACACCGATTTCGTCAAAAAAGAACTGAAGACAGATCTCTTTTTAAGGACTGCCGATCCAAAGAGAGAAGCCCACCTCCGTAGATCCATCCATCAAGGCCTTATCCAGGCAAGAAAGTACACTTGTTAAAACTTCCATCGAAACAAAGTCTGGATCCTGTGCTCTCTTAGCAAGAGCTCCCAAGGCCCAATCCATAAAATTAAAGACCTCAAGTGTGCGAAATAGACCCTTAAGTAAATGGTCCATTTCGCACATTCCCCATGAGGCCTTTGCCGAATGAAGAGCGCGTCTTCTAGACGCATCCACTAACGCTGAAAAATCAGCATCAGCTGAAGAAGGGAGGCCCAATCCCATTGGCTCTTTCGTGTCATACCAGACACCTGGCTTACCTGCCAACTTCGAAGGAGGGCAGGAAAAAAAACCGTCTTGCCCGCTTCTTTTTTTAGAGAGGAGCCAGTTCTCCCAAGCTCTTGATGGCTTTCTTCATCGAAAGGGTCGGATTCATTTTCACGAACGAAGAGGACTTGGAAAGCTTAGTGCTTGAAAGCAGTGATCCGGCGAAGGAGTATCTGCAGGACGAAGAGAGTCACCGAACTCTTGAAGAAGCAGGGCTGCCAGTCTCTTGTAATCGGAGACGACCGCATCTACAGGAAGTTCCTCCTCAGATACCTCTTCAAAGGTAGCATTAGGAGAAGAATGCCTCTTCGGAGAAGGAGTCCTAGAAGGAGAAGCGCTCTTTTCCTTTGAAGGAAGTTTGGTAGAGGCAGGAGGTTCTTGCTGCTTGAGAGGGGAAGAGCTCGCATCTTTACAGGTAACTCTATAAGGAGTAGGCAAGAATCCCGTAACAGGCTCTTTTCAGGCTCTTGGCGCCTGTGAGGAGAGGCGCTAGCGTTCCATCGGTAGCGTCTATCAGGCGCTACACGCCTTGGGGTAGAAAAAAGTCTGCTCTCATCCTGGCTCCTGCCAGGAGAGGGGTTTACTTCCTTCCGAATGTTCTCGTAAGAAGGCAAACTCGTAACTCCTAAGGAAAGCCTAACAGGAGTAGAGCGTAGAGAACCCATCCTGCTCTTTTCAGGCTCCTGGCGTCTGCGAGGAGAGGCGCTAGCGTCCCGTTCTGGGCGTCTGGAAGGAGTAAAACGCCTGTTTGAAGAATACTAACATCACGATGGCGCCTGCTAGGAGAGGCGCTAAAATCTCTCCGAGAACGTCTGGGGGGCAAGACTTCTTCTTCTCTCTCTCTGCGTCCCCGTGAATAACGGAGATTATCTTGTTCCTTAAGATAGCAAGGAGAGGCGCTTGTATCTCTCAGACAACGCCTATAAGGAGAAGAACATTCTTTACTCCTAAGAAAGGATCGACTATCCTTGTCAGGAGAGGGGCTTGCGCCCTTATTCGGGCGTCTAGACGAATGTGGGATCCTACTAGAAGAAGCTCTTCTGGTCGGAGTAGTAGATCGTTCCTGAAAGGGAGAGGCGTATCGTAACGGCCTTGTTGGGGAGTAGCGCCTTCCAGGAGAGAGGCGCCTACCAGAGTCCGAACGCCGACTTGACGACCGTCTCTTAAGAGAGCTCTTTACTGGAAGAGAGACGTCCTTCCTGCGAGAAGGCTCCTTAGACAGCGAGCCTACTAACGAGGATAGCTGCTCCTGCAGTCCTACCAAGAACTTCTTTGTAGAAGTACGAATTCCTTCCGGAGAAGAAACAGGAGACTTCATCGCTCTCTTCTTCTGAGCGGGAGAATACTCCGGAAAAGGCTCTGGACTGGAGTCTAATGCGTCTCCTGCAGGCGCCTTCCAGGCTCTCTTCAGAGGGCGCGACTTAGACGCGGAGCTCCATCCGCGTCTTGGAGAAGTAGAATCCGAGTCGGACAAACACTTCCTAAGGACGCTTTGTCTATAGCTGTCCAAGGCAGCCTGGGACGAGCCTACAGGGCCTGCCGAAGGGACGCCTGACCTTTGTTGGGAATACTCTACATCCCCCTTGCGGCTTTCGGACATTCCTCCTCCCTTGGTCATGGGAGTCTGAAAGAGGTCTAGGCCTAGGAGCAATGCGGAGTCGGTCAGACGCCCCCTCCACTACACTGGGGACACTGTACACTTCACTCTTACCTTCCATTTCTCGTAATTGCCTTTGTTGAAATTTACGGATCGACGCTTCCATTGCAGCTTTCTCCGATCGAGACGAATCTACGATTTCGCTGCGGGGGGAAGGAGCTGAACTTGCGTTAGCAGAAGGAGAAATTACATTAGAAATAGAAAGATTGTCCTGATCCAAAGAGCAGGACCTACTTGAACTTTTAGCAGCTTTCCTAATTCTATCTTTCTCCAACTTATTTACATACGCAGTCAAACTCTTCCATTGAACTTCAGTCAAACTCAAACATTCGTCACATGTGTTACTAACTGAGCATTCATTCCCCCTACATTTAACACAAAATAGTGTGAGGGTCACCGCCGCTTTCGGCATCTCACCTTACATCCTTCTTTCACACAAACCCTAAAATGAGTTTCAGGCACAACATCAGCCATAATGAAGAATCCTAAGCAAATCCAAATAACGGTCCAAATCAGCGTATACCAAAGCCAAAGAAAGAATACTTCACCAAACAATCCTTAGCAAAGCAAGCAGAATTCCGTGCAGGAGGAACTACACGATGTTGTCAGCACCGGCGACAGAAAAAATCTGGTCTGAAAACGGGAATTGGTTCCTATTCCCGCCACCAGCGGCGGGAGGAGAGGGTGATCACCTGACCTACCTGTAGCGTGTGCCGCGAGTTTTGAATTCTGTCGGGACGTCAGAGACATAAGCTAAGTATATATCTGGCGGGGAAGTTGCATGTACAAAACCAGGAAACATATGACAATACACAAAGCACTACACCCAAGAGCAAATACGGACAGACTATACATAACATGAAAGGAAGGAGGGAGAGGACTACTAAGTATAGAGGACTGCGTCAACATCGAAAACAGAGCACTGGGGCAATATCTGAAAACCAGTGAAGATGAGTGGCTAAAGAGTGCATGGGAAGAAGGACTAATAAAAGTAGACGAAGACCCAGAAATATACAGAGACAGGAGAATGACAAACCAGCGATGACACATGGCAATGGCTACAGAGGGGAGAGCTAAAGAAGGAAACTGAAGGAATGATAACAGCGGCACAAGATCAGGCCCTAAGAACCAGATATGTCCAAAGAACGATAGACGGAAATAACAAAATCTCTCCCATATGTAGGAAGTGCAATAGGAAAAATGAAACCATAAACCACATAGCAAAGCGAATGCCCGGCACTTGCACAGAACCAGTACAAAATAAAAAGAGGTGTGATTCAGTGGCAAAAGCCCTCCACTGGAGCTTGTGCAAGAAACATCAGCTACCTTGCAGTAATAAGTGGTACGAGCACCAATCTGAGGGAGTGATAGAAAACGATCAGGCAAAGATCCTCTGGGACTATGGTATCAGAACAGATAGGGTGATACGTGCAAATAGACCAGACGTGACGTTGATAGACAAAGTCAAGAAGAAAGTATCACTCATTGATGTTGCAATACCATGGGACACACCAGAGTTGAAGAGAAAGAGAGAGAAAAAATGGATAAGTATCAAGATCTGAAAATAGAAATAAGAAGGATATGGGATATGCCAGTGGAAATTGTACCCATAATCATAGGAGCACTAGGCACGATCCCAAGATCCCTGAAAAGGAATCTAGAAAAACTAGAGGGTGAAGTAGCTCCAGGACTTATGCAGAAGAGTGTGATCCTAGAAACGGCGCACATAGTAAGAAAAGTGATGGACTCGTAAGGAGACAGGATGCAACCCGGCACCCCCACACTGTAAATACCAACCAGTCGAATTGGAGGACTGTGATAGAGCGAAAAAAAAAAAAATAATAATAATAATACTCATTCAACTAAGCAAACCCATTAATACAAGACAACTATTTCTTAACATTGTAGTCTGCAAACCTATTAGCTGCCTGGTAATTCTTAACACATTACACCTACGTGCTAAAGCTGTGGCATGTGGTGCTAATCGTACTTCTTACCAAAGAAAGTGCACTTTATTACCTTACTCAGTTCTTTGGAACCAAACCAACCTGCACCACGTGTTACCTGTATCTTTCACGGTATTCATTGGTGCTTGCCTGAATTACAGCCTTAAGTATGTTGCCTGACGATCCTTCAACAACTCGTGCCTAAGTCACAGCAGCCCAAGTGCCATTTCCTTTTCCACACACTCGCTTGTGTGGCCTGTCCTACAATATTGAGCATTCTGGGGAAGGTCAGAGATCACTCTAAGCATCAGCAGCATGTCCACGAGGTGTACAAAACTTCACCTCAGCAGGGAAAAGTATGGGGATACAAGGGGAACAGCTGTCCCAATGGAACCAACACCAAGTCGCTGCGCTAGGAAGGAAGAGAGAGAAAGAGAAGAGAAGCAGCGACAGCATAAGCTAGCCCTGAAGGAGTTGCCTTGGTACTGGCCCAACACTGAGCCAACCATCCACCCATGGTATCCACTTCCTCCATTATGTCAAATATGACCTAATACCCTGCTGGAATGACACAGAACAAGAGGCATGGCAAATGGAAACCCTCTTCTCAGAATAAAATCCGACTGACACCAAGAAGGCCGTGATCCTAGCAAAACTCATGGCTGGAAAGGGACAAGATGCCCTAAATTCCTTGGAAAATGGTAATAAGAGAAACTTTGAGGCAGTCAGGAAGGCCGTAGCCACGGCATATGAGATTACGTCTGAGCGTTGGAGACACAGATGGTGAGGTCTTCCCAAGGAGGTTGGTAAAACCTGGTACAACTGGCCCTACAAAAAGACCTGAGACTTGCGGCAGTGGATTGACACCTTAGAGTACAAGGAGTTCGAGGACACTCCAACTTGAGAAATTCCTCCATTATGCACATGGCTCTTTGGCTCTACACATTACATATCACTGTGTTAAATATCACTAATAAAGCTTTACATACTATTTCAAATTTTTGTATTTTGCCATTTGGACCTGACTTCTGTAACCACATAAGGTCCCTAGCTGGAAATTAATTGTATGCAATCTGTTTTTTTATTTTTCTAATTTTCAATTATTATTCTCAATATTATTAGTCATTACCATTACTATGAATACTGTACTATTTTTTCTTCTTTTTCAGCAACTTTGTGAATACTATTGCTGATTATCATTTTTTATGAGGTTATCTCATGTATCTAGACTGTGTATTGTCTTAAATTTGTATATACCATGTATGCAGCCTTGAGCCCATATAAAATTTATTAGTAGTATTATTATTATTATTATCAATAATCATTATTTATGAAGTCTATTCCACTCCTACCACTCCTGAAGTTTGAATATAAATAAACTATACTATAACAATATCCTTGTTTTAAATAGCATGCTAGATCCAAAACTTAAGACTATAACTCACATCTACTGTGTAAATATGTTATGTAATTTGGTAGTTTTGCATCTTATACTCCATTTTCAAACATAAAATCAGAACCAACTTGATTTCCTGATTTAAAACCATCTGTTCAGATCTTTCTCTGTATATATTGTCTTGCAACATGTTCTAAATAATTACCTCCATCTCTTCTGACATTTTATTAAACTTCTCTGAACACCATGAAATTTCTAGCACAATCCATGATGCAACAGACAGCTATCCCACTTCATAAATTTTTTAAAATGATATTGTTAAACTACAATAAAGTTTTGTACATACTTACCTGGCAGATATATACTTAGCTAGTCTCCGACGTTCCCGACAGAATTTCAAATCTCGCGGCACACGCGACAGGTAGGTCAGGTGGTCTACCTTACCCGCCGCTGTGGCGGATGTACGAACCACTCCCGTAAGCTTGTCAGATTTTTCTCTTCCACCTGTCTCCTGAGGGGAGGCTGGGTGGGCCATTAATCGTATATATCTGCCAGGTAAGTATGTACAAAACTTTATTGTAGTTTAACAATATCATTTTTGTACATCAACTTCCCTGACAGATATATACTTAGCTGATTGGCACCCTTGGTGGAGGGTAAGAGACAGCTCAATAATACAGGTAAGACGGGCAACAACTAATGTTGTAGGATATAAAAACCTTGGTTCTCACCTTTTCAGGATGAAGACTTCATAGATACTATCTCTGAGTCTGCATTGCCTGGGAGAGCTACAGCTAGGACGTGACCTGATGCTGAAGACTCTCGGATCTACCACTGGATATGTGATCCCCTATTGTGGTAGAATCCAAGTCGGAATGCTGTTAGAGGGACCTTGTCCGCTTACCTAACAGATCCTTACCACTACCTCTGCAAGGAGCCAAAACCCACCAGAACCACCTAACCAAAATACAAAGGGTTAATATTACGACAAAAAGAGGTGCCTCCTGCAACCTCTTTCAGACAACCAAAAAACAACAATATAAAATATAGGGTAACATATAAAAATTTACACAGATATAAGTTTCAGCTCCCTGCCCCAGCAACCGAATCCGCCGATACGAAAGGACCCAAGGCGAAGCATTTATCATATGTGATTTTACATCACGTAGGTAGTGGTTTGCGAAAACCGATTGGCATCTCCAAAAAGTCGCCTCCATCAAGTTCCGCACAGACATATTTTTTCTGAATGCAAGCGAGTTGCGATGGCTATTCACCTCGTGAGCTTTCACTTTCAGTAGTCTAAACTGATCTTCCTACATGCACAGGTGCCTCTGTAATAAGGCTTCTCAGAAAAAAAGGAAGAGCATTCTTCGACATGGGCCCCGAGTGGGGTCCTTTACGGAGCAACCAAAGTACAATCTTGATTAGCCTTAAGTTGTCCTTCCTCTTAAGGAAAAGTAACTTCATAATTTCCTCATAGGGCAAAGAGTTCTTTCAGGCTCTTCCCTACTAGAAAAGAAAAACTACGAACTTCAAAAGCTCCTGGGCCAAGGGCGTGATGGGTTTTCATTCTTTGCAAGGAACTTGGAACGAAACGAAAACATACCCAATAGAATCTTCCTTAAACCCCCTACATTTGCCCTCAATAGCTTGGAGCTCACTCACTCTTTTAGCTGTAGCTAGGGCCAAAAGGAAGATAGCCTTCTTCGTCAAATGTCCTTGAAAGAGGCTAACGCCAGGAGGTTCGAATCTAGGACGATCCAAGGAATTTGTAGGACTAACGTCTAGATTCCAGTCGGTACTACATGAGGACGCTTAATGGTTTCAATGATCTAATAAGATCATGCAGGGTCCTTATCATCGGATATATTTTAAGCCCTCTCATGCCGAAATGGAGCCGCCAACATACTGCGGTATTCCCTTAATAGTTGACACAAACCAGATTGACATTCTTCTTTTGAGGAAAATAAGGAAATCCGCAATTTGGGTTCACAGAGGTACTGGAAGAGGAAATGTTCTTCCTCTTGCACAACGTCTGAAGACATCCCCACTTTGACTGGTATACACGCAAGGTGGAAGGTCTCCTCGCTCTTGCGATTGCTTTAGCTTTAGCAGCTGCTGCTGAAAAGCCTTTTCGCTCTGACCAAATTTGGACAGTCTGAAACCAGTCAGACTGAGAGCGAGGAGATTTTTGTGGTACTGTCGAAGTGGGGTTTGGTGAGTAGATCGCTCCTTAGCGGGAGCGATCTTTGGAAGTCCACCAACCATTCCAGTACCTCTGTGAACCATTCTTGGGCGGCCCAAAAGGGAGCGTTAAGGTCATTCTCGTTAATCGGAACTCTACGAACTTCTTGATAGTTAGCCCCAGGATCTTGAGGGGGGAAAACGCGTAGACGTCGAGTCCGTTCCAGTCTAGAAGAAGAGCTCTATTGTTACTGCCTCTGGATCCGATCGGAGAGCAGTAAGGATTCCAGCCTCTTGTTCTTTGACGTGGCAAAGAGGTCTATGTGTGGCCTGCCCCCATAACTTTTCCACAGGCTCTGGCATACATCCGATGAAGGGTCCACTCTGTGGGAAGGACCTGATCTTTCCTGCTGATGGAGATCGCTCTTACATTCCTTTCTCCTGCACGAACCCTGGTGAGAAGCTTGATCCTCTTTCTTCTGCCCACAGAAGAAGGTCTCTTGCTGTCTCGTACAGGGAGAAGGAATGCGTCCCCCCCTGTTTTCCTGATGTATGCCAGAGCTGTAGTGTTGTCCGCGTTGACCTGCACTACCGATCCTTCTGACTTTGGGCTCCGAAAGCCTTCAGAGCCAACCACAACAGCCATCAACTCCTTTCTGTTTGATGTGCCAGGCTAACCCTGGTCCCCACCCAGGTACCTGACACTTCGTTGGTTCCCAGAGTTGCACCCCACCCCATGTCCGACGCGTCGGAGAACAACACCAGGTTTGGGGGTCTGTGATGAAGAGACAGTCCTTCGCAAAGAGGTTGGGATCTGTCCACCATAAAGAGATGTTTCTTGATGTCCTGGGATAAACGACAGGGGGAGAACGTCAAAAATCCTGAGAACGACGACTCCAATTCCGATGGGAAGAAAGAATTGGAGCGGTCTCAGGTGCAACTTCCTAGGGAAACTAAATTGCTCCAGAGAGGAGAGTGCCCCAAGCAGACTCATCCACTCCCTCACTGTGCATTTACTTCTTTCCCTAAGAAGGTTTGTTACTCTCTCGAATCCTCGGGCTATCCTTCCTGCGAGGGAAAAGCCGAAAAAACTCAGAGAGTTCATCTGTATCCCGAGATACACACACTCTTTGCTCGGGAATTAGTGATGAACTTCTTGAAATTGACGAGAAGTCCAAAGCCTTCGTCAATTCTAAAGTTACTTGTAAGTCCTTCAAACAACGATTCCTCTGAAATTGGCCCTTATTAGCCAATCGTCGAGGTACATGGGAAATATCCTCACCCCTTTCAAAGAAGCCATGAGCCACATTCCTCAAATCCCCGTGAACACTTGAGGGGGCCGTTCGAGAGGCCGAAACACGAGCCCTGAACTGAAAAAATTTTACCCCCCATCATGAATCTGAGAAACCTTCCTCGAGGAAGGATGGATCGTACGTGGAAGTAAGCGTCCTGAAAATCCAAGAAACCATCCAGTCCCCTGGACGAAGCGCTGCCAGCATGATGAAGGCGTTTCCATCGTGAACTTCTTCTTTTCTACGAAGAAGTTCAGGGCGCTTACATCCAACACCGGTCTCCATCCCCCTGAGGACTTCGGAACTAGAAAAGGCGGTTGTAGAAGCCCGATGAATGATGGTTCTGTCCCCAAAAACCCCTAGTTTCGATAGCCCCCTTCTCCAGCATCCTGATATTACTGCTAGATGGAGAGCTTGATTCATGATGGGGTCTCTGTACCTGGCCGTCAGTTCCCGTTGGGATGGTCGTCAAGGGAGGTCTTTCGACGAAAGGATGAGGTAACCTCTCCTCAAAATAGAAAGGGTCCAAGGATCCGCCCCTTTTTGGGCCCAGACTTCTGCAAAACTCTAAGAGTCTGGCGCCCACCGTTGTTTGAAGGACTTGCAAGTTTATTGGGGGGCTTTAATCAGGGACTTGGCGAAAGTCTTACCCCCTTCTTGAAGGTCTACGACCTCTTAAACGTAGAGGTTGGCTTGATGAAGATGCCCTCGAAAGGGTTCTCGAACACTTGCCTTTTCCTTCTTAGCCTTGGTAGGAAAGGAAGGGCGAGGTTTTCTTGCCGACTGTGCCAAAAGGTCCTGGGTGGCTTTGGCCGAAAGTGACCTCGAAATGTCCTGCACTCGATGTTTCGGGAACAACTGAGTAGACAAATGAGCAAACAGCAAAGAAGACCTCTGAGCATGGGAGACGACTTCGTTAAGAAGGACAGTAAACCGACCTCTTCTTCACGATGCCGGGCCCCATAAAGGGAGGCGATTTCACTCGCTCCGTCTCTTACGACTTGTCCATACAAGACAAAACACACATAGATCATCGGTGAAATTGACTCTGGGCACCTTCAATTTTCTTGGCTAGGACTCCCAACGACCAATCAAGGAAGTTAAATACTTCTAGCACTCTAAAACATACCTTTGAGCAAATGATCCAATTCGTTCATTGCCCAGTCGTCTTAGCAGAGTTAGGGCAGTTCTGGCCTTAGTCGAATCTACCAAGTGCCGAAAAATCCGAATCAGGCCGAAGACGGTAGACCCAATCCTAAGGGCTCTCCTGTTTCGTACCAGAAAACCAGCGCGTCCTGATAACTTCGAAGGGAGGAGGAAAAGCGAACATCGTTTCCCCGCTTCTTCTTTGGAAGCCATCCAGGAACCAAAAATCCTCAGTGCCTTCTTCATAGAAAGAGTTGGCTTCATCCTCACACAAGAAGAACTCTTCGCTGTCTTCGCCGTTGAAAAAAGTGAGTGAGGAGAAGGAGGAGCCGTAGGCGTAGGGAATCCCCCAAAAACTTGTAAAAGTAGCTCTGTAAGCTTCTTGTAAGAAGAGACAGCAGCAGAAGTGTTCGGTTCCTCATCCGAACCTTCTAGGACGTCTTGTCGAGGCGAGCGGAAGATCCTTAGGTGACGAAGGGATCCTAGCAGGAGTTGAGCGAGAGGTTGGAGAACGCCCTCTCTTAGAAGAGTTCACATCCACTGGAGAACGAGAGAAGATCTGGGAAGTATACGATGAGACTCCCTCTTCGAGGTATACGGAATCTCAGCCGAAGGGAGAGGTAGGGCTCCTACTCCGAGAATTCTCGGAAACATCCGCAGGGCGCTTACGAGGAGGCGAGCGCCTACTATACTCTATGCACCTATCCTGGGGCGCAGCGGCTGCCAGGAGAAGAGCGCCTATCGAGAGCAGAGCGCTTTGCGCGGCTCTCCATACCTGTCCAGTTGCGTACGATCAACGGAAGTTCGACTGGAAGGCGAAATGCGCCTACTAGGAGAAGGCTGCTTGCGAGACTCTTGACGTCTAACAAGAGGGTAACATTCAGGAGAAGGGCGCTTCAAAACTAAACGAGCGCTACTTGGAGAAGGGCGGCTTCCGGGATTCCTGGTGCCTACAAGAGACAAACAAACAGGTTCAGGAGAAGTGCGCCTAGAAGCGGGAGAGCGCCTAACACGGAGAAGGGCGCTTGAAAGACGCTTGTTTTGTCTGCCCTTAGGAGAATAATCAGGAGTATGACGCCTTAAAAGAGACGAGCGCCTACTAGGAGAGCTATGTGCAGTAGGCTCTTGGCGCCTACCTTGCGGGGAGCGGCAACAGGTAGGCCGTCTATCATGCACACGACTCCTACAGACTCTAGATGCCGTCAGGAGAGAAGTCACGATCCGATACCTCGAGGAGAGTGACATCTGGAAGAAGAACGCCTACCTTGTATAAGGGCGCCTTTCTATAATCTTAGGCTGCTTGAGGAGAAGTCTCGACTCGAGGGAGTTTGAAGAAATCGCTTGTGAGGAGCAGGTGCAGTGCGCTTACCGGAAGCGGGATCCAATCTGGAGAAAAAAACTTTTCTTTCTCCATAGAGCGTCCTACCGATGTTTTGGCGCCTTGAATTGAAAGAGAGCCAGGCGAGCGAGGGCGCTCTACGCGACGTGAGGGCGCTCCCGCGAGCGAGGGCGCTCACGCGAGCCCCCCACCCTTCATACGAAAACCCCATCCCCATAGGGAAGGAGAACGATCCTCTGAAGAGCGGGCGCATAGATCTCTTGATTCGGAAGAGAAACGTCCTTCTTCCTAACGTGATCTAACTGCTAGAGAGTCTGCTAGCGCCGTGATCTGAGCTTGAAGTCCCGCGAGTACTCTCGTAGGAGAATCTTCTAATTCTCCTCGGAAGCAGGCGCCACCGAGCGCGGAGCGCGAGAAGAAGAAAGATCACAGGATTTCTTGTGTTTCTCGCCTCCACGACGATTCTTCCGGGAAAAACCTCCGGACTAGAAGCCAAAGGACTGCAGGGAGCCTTCCAAGCCCTCTTCAACGGGCGCGGACGCATCCGGGGAGTTTCCAAACCTCTCTTCGGAGAGGGAGACGACGAAGAGGAGAAGCATTGGAGTAGGAGCTCCTTCTTGTAGCGATCCGACGGCAGCCTGGGAGCGTACTTCAGGATCTGCCGAGGGGTACGCCTGACCGGTGGGGGCTCTCCCTAGCCCTCCTGCGGCTTTCGACTTTACCTACTCCACTGGAACTGGGAGTTCTGGAAGAGGTCTAGGCCTAGAGGCACTAAGGGAGCCCGGGGTAGACGCACCCTACACAACACTGGGGACACTGCACTGATCACTAAACACTCTCTTACCTTCCAACTGACGAATTTCTGATCCACAGAACGATTCTTGGCTTTCAGAGCTGCGCCTCGAAGGCGAATCTCCGGCTTCGGTGCGGGGAGCCGGGGCTGCAACTTGGGAAGAAGGTTCTAATTTCTACGTTAGTACTATTAGGATCCACATCCAACTCATATTCTAGATCTGCTGAACTTCTAGACGGGAAGCCTTACGCACTCTAATCACGTTCCCACTTCCTAAACATAAGAAGAGAGAGCCTTATATTCTTCTTCATTCAATCCCTTACATTCACTACAAGGGTTAGCAAAAACGCACAAATTCATTCCCCCTGCATTTCATGCCAAACAACCGTCGTGGGGGGTCTACCGAAGCTTTCGGCAACCTCACCTTACATCCTTCATTCACGCAAACCCCTAAAAAACAAAACAACACGAAGTTTTAACTACGATTCTAGATCAGAAAACAATCGTTAAAAGAAAATCAAAAACTCAAAATCAAACCGGTCCACAATCAGCGTATGCCAAGCCAAACAAAAAAGCGAATACGTTCACCAAAAGAAAGTCCAAATTAACTCCAGGGGCAAGCGAGAATCGAAAAACTATCGAGAGGAACCGACAACAGTTGTTATGTTCCCGCGACAGAGAAAAAATCTGACAAGCTTACGGGAGTGGTTCGTACATCGCCACCCCCAGGGCGGGTAAGGTAGACCACCTGACCTACCTGTCGCGTGTGCCGCGAGATTGGAATTCTGTCGGGGAAACGTCGGGAAGACTATAGCTAAGTATATATCTGTCAGGGAAGTTCATGTACAAAAATATTGTTTTCATCATACTCTGCTAACTGTTGTACTAGAAGGGTTTTTCAATGGACCAAAATTTTTCTAAGTTACATTTCCAAAGAATATTTTTGCAGTTGAATTATTTTCATGGAGCTTTCTGGTGCCGAAGTTTAAATAACATCAGCCTTTAATTCCATAAGGCAAACAGCAGCCATATGATGCAATGCATATCAAATGTATTGAGAAATGTTATAATCTTCTCTTGTCATTTACAATGTGAAAAAAAAACAAAATTAAAATACAAAAATAACGATTGACTTGATATACAGTGTGGTGGTACTGTTACTAGGTAGTTTCCTAGCTAATATATTTCCTACATAACTAATCTTTCCAGACTTCTGCTCAACAGTACATCAAAATTGGCCTTGTGATATGAAATTTTATAATACCGTCAATTCCAATACGGCAAGCAGCCATATGATGCAATGAGTATCAAATGTACATGGAATATTATAAAAACTCCCTCTTGTGCATTATAAATTTGAAAAACAACAAAATTTAAAAGCTAAAAACAATGACTGAAAAAACTTACCTGTTCCAACACCTATCTCCAAAATCTTGATTTTGCTTTCTTTCCTGAGCTGGGGATCATGAGATACAACAGTTGAAAGACTCCTAAACAAGTCCTTTTTTACTTCCTCTGATTTTACATTTTTCTCCTTTGTTAACAAATGCATGAAATATGCAAACCACCTGAAACATGAAACTAGAGTATACTGTACTGGTAAACAACTTCTATTCACAAGATTTAAATACACTGTATGTATACTGCAAAACAAAAGTCTTTAAATGTTCTATCAAAATTTTAAAAAGTAATTTGTATTTTTTTAACTATACAAACCTGTAGTCCTTACATTAAGAATTACTTTCAGTGGAGATAGAAAAGAGCTGTTGAACTTTAAAAACATTACAATTTTTTCAAGTAAAGTAAATATTTTTTCCTAACTATACAAACCTGAGGTCCTTTACAATAGGATACTTGCAGCTTAGCAGCTGGATACGGTTGTAAAATCTTGAACAAGGTGGTAGGCAGTAACTACCTCCCAGTAGGCGGGGAGACCCGCCTGCCCGGACATAAACACTCCAATTTTTCTTGCAGCATGTTTCAGATAGAGGGTTGGCATAAGGTGGGTTAATGTGTAAAGAACCTCAGGTTTGTAGTTAGGAAAAAATACAATTTTTAAAAACTGAGATTTTTTTGTTCCTACATGATATACAAACCCTCGGTCCTTTACAATAGGAAGGCTCACTGCTTGGAGGGAGGAATCTGAGTGAGGTCTCTATAACTGATGGAGCTCAGCACACCTCGGATATTCCTCCTGTCACAATAGCGAGGAGTGCCCTGCCTCTGACACATTGATCGGAGTCTAAGAACTGCCAGATCAAAAGTCAGACCTCTGGCCCTTTTTGAAATGAGCGAGGAGTCATAACTCATACAAAAAGTGGAAGAATACATGCAGAGTCGGAGGCATTTAGGCAAAGAACAGGACATTCATGCCCTATTACCCACATCTCTTGCCTCCCTTTGCTGGAGGAAGGAGCAGGATTGCTTCTATGATTCTGACAAGAAAAATAGAAAGGAACTCAATGTGAAAGCTTACCGCATAAAACACCCAAACAGCCAGGTGTAAGTTTAAGTCCTATTCTCAACCCGAAAGAAGAGAAGAATAGAAAGGAAGGGGAGGGGGGAAAGCGGAGAAACCAGTCACTCTTGCATCCTGCTTACCTCTAGAACTGCAAAACATAGGCGAGAGATACAACTTGTCCTCTTGAAGGAGTCGGGTAAGCAAACACAACTTGAGTATCCACCACAGGTCCAAGAAAAGGGAGTTTTAAGGACCTGTGGGCAACTACCCAAAGAATGAAAAATATAATGTGGTCCTCATTGGACTACATTTATCTTCCAGGCTGACATATTCTTTGGAGTGCAATGCATTGGCAAGCCTGTAGTGGAGAAAGGAAAACTGACATCGATGATGAGTGTCGAGTCGCCACATGTCCAGCTACCCAGCAATAGGAAAAAGTAATGATTGATCTGGATCAATCAAAAAACAAAGTCCAAGGCGTGGAGAATCATGAAGGAATCAACCCATTCCTATAGATACCAAATGATTTTATACCAGAGACGGAGTCACGACCCGATTATCTGCCTTTGATGGGTGATGCTGAAGACGATCCATACAACCCATCTATCCTCTTCGCCAATGCTGGAGAGAGAGGGAGGCAGTCCTGAAAACAAAAACTCTGTCTAA
Organism: Macrobrachium nipponense; assembly: GCF_015104395.2. Classification (NCBI taxonomy): domain Eukaryota; kingdom Metazoa; phylum Arthropoda; class Malacostraca; order Decapoda; family Palaemonidae; genus Macrobrachium; species Macrobrachium nipponense. Next base: position 25,543,816 of record NC_087218.1, on the reverse strand, counting down.
TGACTCTTGTAAGGGCTCACAAGTTCCAAACAAAGTCAAAAGCCGTCTAGGGTACTGAAGTCCCTGAGATGGCAAGACAGAGAAAAAGGTTTTCATCAGTGTAGAATCTCAACCAGGGAGAAACAATACTACTTACGTGAAAGACTAGAGCAAGTGTGCACCCATGTCTTTTGCAGTCGAATCGGAAAGAAGTTAACTTTCACGATTCTGACAGAGAAGTCCTACCAACGACGGCAACCAAATAGAACGGTTCTAATTCCTGAAATTTACAGAGGAATGAAAGAGAACTTCAGCTATTTCATTGCTGTTCGGCACAAAAAGGCCTGTACTTGCAATGAAGGCAGAAAGTCTTTAGCCATGTAAAACACAGGGAGGTATTGCCTGCATGAGCCACTCCTTGACACTGCAAAAGTTGGACCAGAAGGAAACTTCTCCATACCCTGACAGCTGCATTGTCAGAGTGAGCAGCGCTGTCAGGTGAGCAGTGTTGTCAGGAAGAGCAGTCTGCTTGGCAAAGAGAGGCTAGGACCCAGTGGGTTGTTTCCATATTGAACTTTGTTTCAAGACAAGTTCAGAGCACTTACATCCAACATAGGTCTCCCAGCCGCGATGACTTGGGAACTACAAAAAGGCAGTGCAAAACCGTGACGATTTGCCGACCACTAACTCTACAGCCGCCTTCTGAATGAGAGCTTCCACCTCTTTGGCCAGAACTACAAACCTCTCCGAGCCTGGAGAGTAAGGCGACAATACGATCGGCGCATTGGAGAGAGGAGGAGGATCTTTGAAAGGAATGGAGTAACTGAGGTGAAGAACTTGGACCACCCAGGGTCTACCCCTCTGTGATTCCACTCCTCCCAAAACAGGTGCAACCTGGCAGCTACCGGAGCATGAAGGATAGTCATATTACTTGGAGGAAGGCTTAGAAGCAGGTTTTGTCACAGGTTCGAAAGAGGTCTGATGAAAGGCCTGGCTCTACCTCCACGAAAGGGCTGCAGCAAAGGAGAGGAAGATTTGACAGGAGTCACAGAGGTGGCTTTCGCTCGCTTAGTCGACTGATTATTTGTCAATTTTTTCCAATGCAGAAAGAATATCTTTAACTGTTTCTTCTAGAAATAGATGTTGCTTATCCAATGGCAAGAAAAGCAAAGCCGAATTCTGGGAAGCAGTAACTTCTTTCGTGACAAAGGAGCACCAAAGTTTCTCTCTTCTTAAGAGTACCAAAGGCAAAGAGGGAGGTGATCTCATCAGAAGCGTCCCTGACAGATTTGTCGGCGCACGAATAAGCCTCTAACCAATCCGACACCAAGTCTTCCAGAATGGAGGGGCAATCCTCAATCTTCAAATCAAGAACTCTGACTGTCCAGTCCAGAAAACTCACAATTTCCAGGACCTTAAAGAGGTTCTTAATCAAATGAGCCAATTCGGGGGAAGAAAAGAACACCTTAGCCACCAAAAACACAGCTCTGCGATTAATATCGATAAGACCAGAGATGTCCCCCTGGGAGGAGGCAGAAGCTCCCATGGAAGGAGCTTCTCCAGTTACATAAAAACTGGTACCTCTTATTGATGAGCTTTGATGGCAGAAAAGCAAAATTAGCCTTGCCTAACTCCTTCTTGGTTGTTAACCAGTATTCAAAGATACAAAGAGACTTCTTCGAAGCCTTGGGCAAACCCACCTTAGGGAATAAAGGGTCCACATGCTTCCTTCTCATCATAAAACTTGAAGCAGGAGACCTGGGAGCTGCCGCAACTAAGTAATCTGGCTATGTGTCCAAGAGATACCGCAGAAGACTGACGAATACGCCAACGTGGGGAATAGATTCTGCTTCCTGTTCTTCCTACGATGACACAAAAACAGGAGAAAAGAGAAGTTCTGCTGGCTTTGGGGCCAACTGATTGCCCTTGGAAAAAAAAACAAAAAAAAAAAAAAAAAAAAAAAAAAAAATGACATCAACTTTTGTACTGTTTAAGAGGGAACAGATTGGATTTATCCTGTGTCGACATTCACACAGCAGAAGTCAGAGTCAAAATGCCAGAAGTCCAGAGTATCGAAATATTCGACACTGAAGGATCCATACTTGTCGGAGAAAGCATCACACGAAAAAAGCGCCAAGGAGCATTCGATGAAGTGTTGAACACTTCGAAGGTGCCAAAATATGACAATTTGTCCAAAATTGCATTTTTCCTAACTATACAAACCTGAGGTCCTTTACAATAGGAAGGTAACTAGCGGCAGCTGGATAGGTCGTAAGCTTTCGAACAAGGGTTCGGTAGTTAACTGCTTGTCCGACAGCTGCGCGCGCGCGAGCGACTGGGAGGTAAATAAATCACTTTTGCTTTGGCCCAAGCAAAAAACTGCAGAGTGGGGGTGGCATGAGGTGGGGCTATGTGTAAAAGGACCTCAGGTTTGTATAGTTAGGAAAAATGCAATTTTGGACAAATTGTCATTTGTTCCGACACGGCATACAAACCTTCGGTCCTTTTACAATAGGAAGACTCACTTCTTGGTGGGAGGAATCTGAGTCTTTTGTGAACAGACTGGTGTTCGCCCAACCTTGGAAGCCTCCCTGGTCGTAAGAGCGAGGGGAGGGATCCAAGCCTCTGTCCGATTGATCGGGTGTGCACCGCAGGATCAATGGTCAGACCTCTGGACCGAGTACTAAGAGAGAGGCAAGCGTATCTCTTCGTACCAGCAATGTAAGAACTTGTTCCTGTACAGGAGCAATATAAAGTCATGGGTTTGACTCTTGTAGGCATCCATTCTTCCCCCCTTGTAGAAGGAAGTGGTGGATATTCTGCTCCTATCCCTAGTGAAAGGGATAGGAAGGGGCTCTGTCATATAGCTCACCTGCATCTCGTCCTCATCCAGCGTAGTGACGACCGTGGCCCTCTGCCCACAGGTAGAGGAGTAGGAAAAGACGGGAAGAGGGAGCCAGTCACTCACTCATTCACACATCCATCCACACAGTCACACCAGGACTCGATGCTGTTTCAGCCTGCGAGGTCTGGGTTAGCTACACAACTTGTTGAGCAGCCACCACGGGTCCCAAGGAAAAGGTATCCAAAGGACCTGTGGGCAATATCCGAAGGTAGAAGGACGTAAAGGTAGTCTGGTTAGACCAGACCCCTGCCTTCAGGACCTGCGCCACGGAGAAGTTCTTACGAAACGCCAACGAGGGGCCAATACTTCTGACTTCGTGAGCTCTCGGACGGGACGTACGGATGTCGTCACTACCATCAGCCTCATACGCCCTCCTGATGACCTCACGCAGCCAGAATGAAAGAGTGTTCTTGGATACTTCTTTCTTGGTTACCCCGGTGCTAACGAAGAGGCGTCGACACTCAGGCCTGAGGTGTCGAGTTTTCTTCAGATAGCGCCGTAGCGCCCTCACAGGACAAAGCAGCATCTCATCCGCATCATCTTATCGGTGAAGTCCAATAGGGAGGGAATCGTGAATGACTCGAACCTGTCGTCAGGGATCGACGGTTTCTGAGTCTTCGCAACGAAGTTCGGGACGAAATCGAGCGTCACAGATCCCCATCCCTGGAGTGTCGTACATCATAGGAAAGACCATGAAGTTCCCCTACTCTCTTCGCCGATGCCAGGGCCAGCAAGAAGAGGGTCTTGAGGGTCAGATCCCTGTCTGACGACTCTCGGAGTGGCTCGAACGGCGTTCGAGTCAAAACTCCTAAGGACGAGAGTCACATCCCACGCAGGAGGCCTGAGTTTCCATGGGTGGGCAAGACCTTCGAAGCTCCTCATAAGCAAGGAGATCTCGAACGAGTTCGAGATGTCCAATCCCCTCAGTTTCAGGACGAGCGCCAAGGCGGCTCTGTATCCTTTTGACTGTGGGGACTGAGAGGAGCTTCTTCTCTCGGCGAAGAAAAACGAGGAAATCCGCTACCTGCTGAAGAGTGGCTCTGAGAGGAGATAGACCCCGTCTACGACACCAACCACAGAAGACGGCCCACTTCCCCTGGTACACAGCTGCAGAGGACTGACGGACGTTTCCAGCCATCTCTGTTGCTGCGCTACGAGAAAAGCCTCTCGTTCGCAAGAGATGGTGGATAACAGCCAGCCGTGAAGACGTAGGGACTGGACTGCTCGGTGGTACCGCTCGACGTGTGGCTGGGCGAGAAGGTTGTTGCCAAGGGGGAATCTCTCTCGGTTCTCCTGCGGAGAAGAGCCAGCAGGTCCGGATACCAAATGGCCTGTTGGCCAGTTGGGGAGTCCACCAAGGATTCATCACCTGAGATTCGGGGTGGACCAGTGCTCCGACTGATCACCTTGCGAATCAGGCTGAACGGGGGAAAGGCATAGACGAAGAGGTTGTCCCACGGGTGTTGAAGAGCGTCCTCTGCAGCTGCCCATGGGTCCGGCGGACGGCCGAGAAGAACACCTGGAGCTTCCTGTTGTGCCGGGTGGCGAACAGATCCCACGACTGGTCGCCCCCACAGGTCGAAGAGCCTTTCCGCCACGTCCTGGTGTAGAGACCATTCGGTCCCTATCACCTGATCCCGACGGCTGAGCGTGTCTGCTACTACATTCTCTTCCCTGGAATGTAGCGTGCCGACAGCTCTATTGAGTGTGCCTCGGCCCACTCGTGCACCTGCCGAGTCAACTGGTACAACGGGAGAGACACTAGGCCCCCCTGTTGTTGACGTAGGCCACCACCGTGGTGTTGTCGCACATCAACACCACTGAGTGTCCCATCAAGCGGTCCTGGAAACTCTTGGAGAGCGAGGAACGCTGCCTTGAGTTCCAGTACATTGATGTGAAGGTGCTTGTCGTTCTCGTCCCCTACACTCCTGAAGCCAGCAACTCCTCCAGGTGTGCGCCCCATCCCTCGGTCGATGCGTCTGAGAACAGCTGCATGTCCGGGGGGGGAGTGCGCAGAGGCACTCCTCTTAAGAGGTTCCTGTCGTCCAGCCACCAGGCTAGGTCCTGCCTCACCTCCGGTGTCAGTGACACTGGAAAGCTTGGGGGATCCGTCGCCTGTGACCAACTCTCCTTTAGTCTCCACTGGAGAGACCGCAGGTGAAGACGCCCGTGAGGGACTAACTTCTCGAGTGACGACAGGTGTCCCGATCACGACTTGCCCATCGCTGAGCTACCTGTTCCTGCCGAGACAGGAACTGGTTGGCTGCCTCCCTGAATCTGCTGATCCGCGAGTCTGCGGGGAAGACTCGCCCTGCTACCGTGTCGATCAGCATACCCAAGGTACTTCATCCTCTGCTTGGGCTCGAGATCGGACTTTTCGAAGTTCACAACGATCCCCAGATCGCGACAGAACTCGAGCAGTCGATCCCTGTCCTGTAGCAACTGCGAGCGGGAGCTCGCCAGGACTAACCAATCGTCGAGATACCTCATCAGGGACGTTATATCCCGTGCGAATGGGCCCAAGCAGACACCAGAGTGAACACTCGCGTGAACACCTGTGGGCGGTTGAAGAGACCGAAGCAAAGTGCCCTGAACTGGTACACCGTCCCGTCGAGGATGAAGCGGAGGTACTTTGTGGAGGACTGATGAATTTGGGTATTTGGAAATACGCATCCTTCAAGTCCACTGAAAGCATGAAATCGTTCTCCCTGATGGAGTCGAGCACTGAGCGTGCCGTCTCCATCGTGAACCGGGTCTGGCGAACAAACCGGTTCAGAGGAGAGAGATCTACCACCGGGCGCCAGCCTCCCGTAGACTTTTCCACCAGGAAGAGTCGACTGTAAAAGCCCGGTGACTGATATCCGTGACGATTTCTACAGCTCTCTTGCTCAGCATGGTCTTGATCTCCTGTCTCAATGCTACGTCCTTCGATGACCCTGGAACGTACGGACTGCTGTTGGACCGGGTTGGAGGTGAGGGGTGGCCGAGATTCGAAGGGTAATAGATATCCCTCCCGAAGGACATCTACAATCCAGGTCTCGGCGCCGTAGCGCTGCCAAGTTGCCCAATGGCTGGCCAGGCACCCCCCACTTCCGGCAGCAGGTGAGGGGGAACGCCGTCCCTAGCGTTTCCCCCCTTTCTTCGACTTCTTCCCAGAGCCTCCACGGGAGGAGGAGGGCTGGGAGGAGGGCTGGTTACGGCTCCCCTTGGTAGAAGTCGAAGAAGACAGAGTCTTTCCCCGGGGGGCTTCGACGCAGCTACCGTCTTTGGCCACCGAGGAAGCGCTAGCCGAGCTCTTAGACTTGGCCGCAGTCCGAGGCTGCCCAGAAGCCTTCGAGACTGCCTGGCTGAACCCAGACGCGTCCACTGTCGTCAGTGCGCCGTCTGTCCACCGCAGCGTCCACCATCTCTCCTGGAAAGAGAGACGTGGAACTCCGTAAAGGTCCGTTGCGAAGTCCCAACGCCGCTTCACGCCCGGCCGCCCTGGAAACCCGAGTAAGGACAGCGTCCCTTCGTCGGAGAACCAGGTTGGCCCACAGGTTCACCGTCTGGTGGGCAAGGAAGGAGATGGCTCTTCCTCCAGACTGGCAAATTCTCCTAAAGGCCGAGTCATCTTCGGGAGAAATTCCCCGGAGTTGGCTGCGACCTTTAGATACTGTGAGGGACCACAGATCTAGCCAGGAGACGGCCTGGAAAGCTGCCATGGCGGTAGATTCCAGGCCGAGTGCCTCTTGCTGCGAGAACCATAGGTTCTCGGACAGGAGCTGCTGCAGAGACACACCCGGAGTCAGCCTTGCTAACTCCGGGTTCACTGTTTGGGCGGCATCGGGTCTTCAGATGGCACGTAAAAACGACGCTGTCGCAGCAGAGGAGGTGGAAGCAGCTTGCTCGACCTGCCAGACTTGAGCGAACCGTCTTGTCCGGAGACAAGCGATTCAACCTGGCGGTTCCAGCAACTGAGTTCTGCCAGCTCCGGAACGCGGCAAACCCACCGTCGGTCTGGGTTCCCTCTTGCGGGCCCCAGAACGACTCGAAGCCGGGACGTGGGCTCGGATGGTGGGAGCGGCGATCCTTCCGCGAGGTCGTTGTGCTGACGAATCAGCGCAAAATAACCTCGGCAAAGTTCCTCTGGATCTCAGGAGTGACTGCGTCCTGCGGAGTCGGACCATCCAGTCCCACAAACAGGAGCATCTCCCGAGACCCTCCTCCCTCGAGGGGAGGAACAGCGACAGACCCCTCTCGGTCTCCTCCAACCACTTGTGCGTACGACCTGGCTGGTCCGAGAACCGTGCCTGGTACGTACGACGACGTGGTGGGATCCTGAGGGGCGCACCCCTCACGATCACTCCTCAATACCTCGCTCCCTCCCGGTGTAACCCGAGGAGGTTGAAGTATGGGAGAGGCAGACCTGACGCTCCTCCTCCGCTCGCTGGCAGAACCAGTGGGCTTGGGAAAGACTGCAGGCGATCGCCAACGGGCGGTGGCGATCGAGCTGCAGACCTAGTCGAGCCGTCTCGCTGTGGAGAACGGCTGGCTGGACCGAGAACAGCGGTCCCCGGTCGTGTGTCAGAGGAGCTGGTGCTGGTCGCCGTACCGATCGCTCTCTGTGAGAGTAACGGTCAGGCGACCGGCGAGCTCCACTGTCACGGTGAGACCGGTGCGTATCCTCACGGTGCGTCAGTTCGCTGGTACCAGCCGTGGCTGGTGCCGCGAACGGGGGGACCTCTTCCCAGCCTCAGCCCGTGGCCGGGTCATGGACCGTCACGTCCCAGCCCGTGTAGCCAGCTGCTCGCGAGAGCGAGAGCTGGTCTGGTGAGAGTCGCGTGAGCGGCTGTCACCAGTCTTCCGCTCCGTGCCGTGAACCTGACGCTGAGCGGACTCAGAGGTCTGGTTCTTGGCTGCACGGTCGCTGTTAGGCGACCGTACACTCGGTACCTCTCGCGAACGAGAGGCCGAGACGGACCTGTTGCCGTGGCCGAACCACTAACAGCAGGTGAGGAAGTGCCGGTGTTAGCCGGCACTCCTCTGGTCCCCATAGTCTTCTTCCTTGCGGAAGAAGAGACGGGTCCTGCCCCCGAAGGAGCAGGGTGACCAGCGGAAGAACCCCCCGTCTCACCAGAGCGAGACGGGCCCTTAGAAGTTCCCGAAGGAGACTTCTTAGGGGGGGGGGAGGCGACCTTCTTTCTTCTTCCGGCGGGGGAGCCTTAGAAGAAGAAGGGGAAGAGGCGGCAGACGACGACGACGACGAGAAGACGATGAAGACGACGACGACGACCTTCCTCCTCTTCTTCTTCTTCTTCGTCAACCTCCTCAGGACCGACGTCAGATCTGTCATCCAGAGCGGAGCCGGGGCTGCTGTTGCCGAAGCAACAGGGCCCGGACGCACCTGTCCGAACAGATCAGCATCGGGAGCAGCGGCGCCAGGAACAGGAACAACGTCAGCAGGTGCAGGCATCACAGGAACAGCAGTAGAGACGGCAGGAGCAGGTACAGGAACGGCAGCAGTGGTCAACGTCACGTCCGTGAACGGCGGCTGGGCAGGTACGGCAGGTACGGCCGACTGTGCAGGCGGTCCAGATGGACGGACCAGCGGCACAGACATCCTTGGTACTGGTGGGGGAGGTCCAGGGGCGAGCTCTTCGGGCACACGAAGTCCGGTCGCGGCAACACGGCAAAACCCAGGTGGCGGCATCACACTCCCCCGAGGTACGGCGACTGGCCCCTGCACCGATGTAGTAGGTGTTACAGAGACCGCGTGCGGGGTGTACACCAGGTGAGGAGGTGAAGCGTAGCCAGGTGTTGTAAGGGTCGTGGTGGTGGTCGTAACCGTCGCATGGGTGACCGCCACGGAGCCAGCGAGATGGTAGTTTTAGAGCAGCCCCTGGACACTCGGTACGGCCCTGCAGCCCCAACGATGCCCACCACACCTGTCCGAGGTCGTCCTTCGCGGCAACCGCACCTGAGGAAGCAAAAGTCGGGTGATTAGCAGGATCCTCTACCCGCTCGCGCGAAGACGAACGGATAGAGGACCCAGAGTACAACTCGACGTCAGGGTATCTAGCGCCCTCCTCCACATCGACAAGTCAGGTGAGGAGAAGGACCTAGAAACCCCCCCCAAAGGGGGGGAAGGCGCCAAACGTGAAGCTGAGCGGGCGGCAGGAAAGAAGACGAAGTGTCCGTAACCAAAGGAGTCGCGGGAGAGCTTTCCGACGACTCCTTTGCAGGCCTTCGCTTCTTCCTGCCCTCATACAAAGTCCACTGCGCCTCCGACCAATTATTACAAACTTCACAGGGCTCGGCTCGGGTGCATTCCGCGCCCCCGCCACACCGAGCGCACAAAATATGAGGGTCAATCTCCGGGATGAGCGGAACTTTCCGCATTTACGCCCTTCTTGGTACCCGGGCATAGTTCTCCCGTGGGGTAGCGAGGCGAGGAGATTCCATCATTGACCAATAATTCACAATTAATTAGATAAAGAGAAATGATTGTACTTACAATGATTCTTTCATACACAAACACAACCATATACTCAAGGAAAGCGAAACACGACGAGAAGCGGGCAGAGCGTCGAACACACACGTCTACTCGCTGTGAGGCCGAAAGCAAAAGTGATTTATTTACCTCCCAGTCGCGCGCGCCTGTCGGACAAGCAGTTAACTACCGAACCCCTTGTTCGAAAGCTTACGACCTATCCAGCTGCCGCTAGTACCTTCCTATTGTAAAAGGACCGAAGGTTTGTATGCCGTGTCGGAACAAACAACGACCTCCTTGCAGATAAGAAATGTCTGAAGTTGAAAAACTACCTAAACAAGGAGAAGTAGAAGTCACGACATTACAAGAAGGGCGTGAACCGTGATCCACTTCCTTGGACTAATTAACAGGAGGAGGGGAGAAAATCTGCAGTTGTATGCCTTTTAAATGGACGCGAAACTGACAAATTACGCCACTTACGACACCACAAAGGAAAGGAATCACTTGACTTTTACTTGATGATAATGGGCGCAGTGAATGAAACATCCTTTCCAAAGATTTTCTGTCTAATCCTGCTGGCGCACTACAGGATTAACACAGGAAGCAAGTGCTTGTAGGCAAACCCCACCAGTCTCCCATGGACCTCCGGTATGTCTTCTCCCCGAGGCAGGGGAGTGGTCAGGGACCTTCATCTTGGAAAACTGGTAGGACAAACAGCCATCCCCTCAGAAAGCACTGCACTAACACTCGGCACTTCATTATTATTAGCCTTTTC
>NC_087218.1:25476663-25533185 GCF_015104395.2 Macrobrachium nipponense | reverse complement strand
GAAAAGGCTAATAATAATGAAGTGCCGAGTGTTAGTGCAGTACTTTCTGAGGGGATGGCTGTTTGTCCTACCAGTTTTCCAAGATGAAGGTCCCTGTCCCACTCCCCTGCCTCAGGGAGAAGACATTCCGGAGGTCCATGGGAGACTGGTGGGGTTTGCCTACAAGCACTTGCTTCCTGTGTTAATCCTGTAGTGCGCCAGCAGGATTAGACAGAACATCTTTGGAAAGGTGTTTCATTCACTGCGCCATTATCATCAAAGTCAAGTGATTCCTTTCCTGTGTGGTGTCGTAAGTGGCGTAGTTTGTCAGTTTCGCGTCCATTTAAAAGGCATGCAACTGCAGATTTCTCCCCTCCTCCTATTAATTAGTCCAAGGAAGTGGATCACGGTTCACGCCCTTCTTGTAGTGTCGTGACTTCTACTTCTCCTTGAGGTAGTTTTTCAACTAAAGACATTTCTTATCTGCAAGGAGGTCGTTGTATTTTGGCACCTTCGAAGTGTTCAACACTTCATCAAATGCTCCTTCGGCTTTTCGTGTGACGCTTTCTCCGACAAGTATGGATCCTTCAGTGTCGAATATTTCGATACTCTGGACTTCTGGCATTTTGACTCTGACTTCTGCTGTGTGAATGTCGACACAGGATAAATCCAATCTGTTCCCTCTTAAACAGTACAAAAGTTGATGTCTTTTTTTTTTTTTTTTTTAAGGGCAATCAGTTGGCCCCTAAGCCAGCAGAACCTTCTCTTTCTCCTGTTTTGTCATCGTAGGAAGAACAGGAAGCAGAATCTATTCCCACGTTGGCGTATTCGAGTCTTCTGCGGTATCTCTTGGACACATAGCCAGATTACTTAGTTGCGGCAGCTCCCAGGTCTCCTGCTTCAATTTTTATGATGAGAAGGAAGCATGTGGACCCTTTATTCCCTAAGGTGGTTTTGCCCAAGGCTTCTAAGAAGTCTCTTTGTATCTTTGAATACTGGTTAACAACCAAGAAGGAGTTAGGCAAGGCTAATTTTGCTTTTCTGCCATCAAAGCTCATCAATAAGAGGTACCAGTTTTATGTAACTGGAGAAGCTCCTTCCATGGGAGCTTCTGCCTCCTCCCAGGGGGACATCTCTGGTCTTATCGATATTAATCACAGAGCTGTGTTTTCGGTGGCTAAGGTGTTCTTTTCTTCCCCCGAATTAGCTCATTTGATTAAGAACCTCTTTAAGGTCCTGGAAATTGTGAGTTTTCTGGACTGGACAGTCAGAGTTCTTGATTTGAAGATTGAGGATTGCCCCTCCATTCTGGAAGACTTGGTATCGGATTGGTTAGAGGCTCATTCGTGCGCCGACAAATCTGTCAGGGACGCTTCTGATGAGATCACCTCCCTCTTTGCCTTTGGTACTCTTAAGAAGAGAGAACTTTGGTGCTCCTTTGTCGCGAAAGAAGTTACTGCTTCCCAGAATTCGGCTTTGCTTTTCTTGCCATTGGATAAGCAACATCTATTTCCAGAAGAAACCGTTAAAGATATTCTTTCTGCATTGGAGAAAAAATTGACAAATAATCAGTCGACTAAGCGAGCGAAAGCCACCTCTGTGACTCCTGTCAAATCTTCCTCTCCTTTGCTGCAGCCCTTTCGTGGAGGTAGAGCCAGGCCTTTCATCAGACCTCTTTCGAACCTGTGACAAAACCTGCTTCTAAGCCTTCCTCCAAGTAATATGACTATCCTTCATGCTCCGGTAGCTGCCAGGTTGCACTTGTTTTGGGAGGAGTGGAATCACAGAGGGGTAGACCCTGGGTGGTCCAAGTTCTTCACCTCAGTTACTCCATTCCTTTCAAAGATCCTCCTCCTCTCTCCAATGCACTGATCGTATTGTCGCCTTACTCTCCAGGCTCGGAGAGGTTTGTAGTTCTGGCCAAAGAGGTGGAAGCTCTCATTCAGAAGGCGGCTGTAGAGTTAGTGGTCGGCAAATCGTCACGGGGGTTTTGCAACTGCCTTTTTGTAGTCCCCAAGTCATCGGGGGCTGGAGACCTATGTTGGATGTAAGTGCTCTGAACTTGTCTTGAAAACAAAGTTCAATATGGAAACAACCCACTGGGTCCTAGCCTCTCTTTGCCAAGCAGACTGCTCTTCCTGACAACACTGCTCACCTGACAGCGCTGCTCACTCTGACAATGCAGCTGTCAGGGTATGGAGAAATTTCCTTCTGGTCCAACTTTTGCAGTGTCAAGGAGTGGCTCATGCAGGCAATACCTCCCTGTGTTTTACATGGCTAAAGACTTTCTGCCTTCATTGCAAGTACAGGCCTTTTTGTGCCGAACAGCAATGAAATAAGCTGAAATTCTCTTTCATTCCTCTGTAAATTTCAGGAATTAGAACCGTTCTATTTGGTTGGCGTTGTTGGTAGGACTTCTCTGTCAGAATCGTGAAAGTTAACTTCTTTCCGATTCGACTGCAAAAGACATGGGTGCACACTTGCTCTAGTCTTTCACGTAAGTAGTATTGTTTCTCCCTGGTTGAGATTCTACTACTGATGAAAAACTTTTTCTCTGTCTTGCCATCTCAGGGACTTCAGTACCTTAGACGGCTTTTGACTTTTGTTTGGAACTTGTGAGCCCTTACAAGAGTCATTAGACAGAGTTTTTGTTTTTCAGGACTGCCTCCCTTCTCTCTCCAGCATTGGCGAAGAGGATAGATGGGTTGTATGGATCGTCTTCAGCATCACCCATCAAAGGCAGATAATCGGGTCGTGACTCCGTCTCTGGTATAAAATCATTTGGTATCTATAGGAATGGGTTGATTCCTTCATGATTCTCTACGCCTTGGACTTTGTTTTTTGATTGATCCAGATCAATCATTACTTTGTCCTATTGCTGGGTAGCTGGACATGCGGCGACTCGACACTCATCATCGGATGTCAGTTTTCCTTTCTCCACTACAGGCTTGCCAATGCATTGCACTCCAAAGAATATGTCAGCCTGGAAGATAAATGTAGTCCAATGAGGACCACATTATATTTTTCATTCTTTGGGTAGTTGCCCACAGGTCCTTAAAACTCCCTTTTCTTGGACCTGTGGTGGATACTCAAGTTGTGTTTGCTTACCCGACTCCTTCAAGAGGACAAGTTGTATCTCTCGCCTATGTTGTGCAGTTCTAGAGGTAAGCAGGATGCAAGAGTGACTGGTCTCTCCGCTTTCCCCCTCCCCTTCCTTCTACTTCTCTTCTTTCGGGTTGAGAATAGGACTTAAACTTACACCTGGCTGTTTGGGTGTTTTATGCGGTAAGCTTTCACATTGAGTTTCCTTTCTATTTTTCTTGTCAGAATCATAGAAGCAATCCTGCTCCTTCCTCCAGCAAGGGGAGGCAGGAGATGTGGGTAATAGGGCATGAACGTCCTGTTCTTTGCCTAAATGCCTCCAACTCTGCATGTATTCTTCCACTTTTTGTATGAGTTATGACTCCTCGCTCATTTCAAAAAGGGCCAGAGGTCTGACTTTTGATCTTGCAGTTCTTAGATTTCGATCAATGTGTCAGAGGCAGGGCACTCCTCCTCGCTATTGTGACCAGGAGGAATATCCGAGGTGTGCTGAGCTCCAGTCAGTTATAGAGACTCACTCAGATTCCTCCCTCCAAGCAGTGAGCCTTCCTATCATAAAGGACCGAGGGTTTGTATATCATGTAGGAACAAATCTCAGTTTTTAAAAATAAATTGTATTTTTCCTAACGATACAAACCTGAGGTCCTTTACACCAATTACCCACCTTATGCCAACCCTCAATCTGAAACATGGTGCAAGTAAATTGGAGTGTTTATGTCCGGGCAGGCGGGTCTCCCCGCCTACTGGGAGGTAGTTACTGCCTAACCACCTTGTTCAAGATTTTACAACCGTATCCAGCTGCTAAGCTGCAAGTATATCCTATTGTAAAGGACCTCAGGTTTGTATAGTTAGGAAAAATACAATTTACTTGAAAAAATTGTAATGTTTTTAAAGTTCAACAGCTCTTTTCTATCTCCACTGAAAGTAATTCTTAATGTAAAGGACTACAGGTTTGTATAGTTAAAAAAAATACAAATTACTTTTTAAAATTTTGATAGAACATTAAAGACTTTTGTTTTGCAGTATACATACAGTGTACTTAAATCTTGTGAATAGAAGTTGTTTACCAGTACAGTATACTCTAGTTTCATGTTTCAGGTGGTTTGCATATTTCATGCATTTGTTAACAAAGGAGAAAAATGTAAAATCAGAGGAAGTAAAAAAGGACTTGTTTAGGAGTCTTTCAACTGTTGTATCTCATGATCCCCAGCTCAGGAAAGAAAGCAAAATCAAGATTTTGGAGATAGGTGTTGGAACAGGTAAGTTTTTTCAGTCATTGTTTTAGCTTTAAATTTTATTGTTTTCAATTTATAATGCACAAGAGGGAGTTTTTATAATATTCCATGTACATTTGATACTCATTGCATCATATGGCTGCTTGCCGTATGGAATTGAAGGTATTATAAAATTTCAAAATCACAAGGCCATTTGATGTACTGTTGAGCAGAAGTCTGGAAAGATTAGTTATGTAGGAAATATATTAGCTAGGAAACTACTAGTAACAGTACCACCACACTGTATATCAAGTCAATCGTTATTTTTGTATTTAATTTTGTTTTTTTTCACATTGTAATGCACAAGAGAAGATTATAACATTTCTCATACATTTGATATGCATTGCATCATATGGCTGCTGTTTGCCTTATGGAATTAAAGGCTGATGTTATTAAACTTCGGCACCAGAAAGCTCCATGAATAATTCAAGCATCAAGATTCTTTGGAAATGTAACTTAGAAAATTTTGGTCCATTGAAAACTCTTCCTAGTACAACAGTTAGCAGAGTATGATGAAAACATAATTTAAAAAAATTTATGAAGTGGGATAGCTGTCTGTTGCATCATGGATTGTGCTAGAAATTTCATGGTGTTCAGAGAAGTTTAATAAAATGTCAGAAGAGATTGGAGGTAATTATTTAGAACATGTTGCAAGACAATATATACAGAGAAAGATCTGAACAGATGGTTTTAAATCAGGAAATCAAGTTGGTTCTGATTTTATGTTTGAAAATGGAGTATAAGATGCAAAACTACCAAATTACATAACATATTTACACAGTAGATGTGAGTTATAGTCTTAAGTTTTGGATCTAGCATGCTATTTAAAACAAGGATATTGTTAGTAGTATAGTTATTTATATTCAAACTTCAGGAGTGGTAGGAGTGGAATAGACTTCATAAATAATGATTATTGATAATAATAATAATAATACTACTAATAAATTTTATATGGGCTCAAGGCTGCATACATGGTATATACAAATTTAAGACAATACACAGTCTAGATACATGAGATAACCTCATAAAAAATGATAATCAGCAATAGTATTCACAAAGTTGCTGAAAAAGAAGAAAAAATAGTACAGTATTCATAGTAATGGTAATGACTAATAATATTGAGAATAATAATTGAAAATTAGAAAAATAAAAAAACAGATTGCATACAATTAATTTCCAGCTAGGGACCTTATGTGGTTACAGAAGTCAGGTCCAAATGGCAAAATACGAAAATTTGAAATAGTATGTAAAGCTTTATTAGTGATATTTAACACTGATATGTAATGTGTAGAGCCAAAGGGCCATGTGCATAATGGAGGAATTTCTCAAGTTGGAGTGTCCTCGAACTCCTTGTACTCTAAGGTGTCAATCCACTGCCGCAAGTCTCAGGTCTTTTTGTAGGGCCAGTTGTACCAGGTTTTACCAACCTCCTTGGGAAGACCTCACCATCTGTGTCTCCAACGCTCAGACGTAATCTCATATGCCGTGGCTACGGCCTTCCTGACTGCCTCAAGGTTTCTCTTATTACCATTTTCCAAGGAATTTAGGGCATCTTGTCCCTTTCCAGCCATGAGTTTTGCTAGGATCACGGCCTTCTTGGTGTCAGTCGGATTTTATTCTGAGAAGAGGGTTTCCATTTGCCATGCCTCTTGTTCTGTGTCATTCCAGCAGGGTATTAGGTCATATGTTTGACATAATGGAGGAAGTGGATACCATGGGTGGATGGTTGGCTCAGTGTTGGGCCAGTACCAAGGCAACTCCTTCAGGGCTAGCTTATGCTGTCGCTGCTTCTCTTCCCTTTCTTCTCTCTCCTTCCTAGCAGCAGCGACTTGGTGTTGGATCCATTGGGACAGCTGTTCCCCTTGTATCCCCATACTTTTCCCTGCTGAGGTGAAGTTTTTGTACACCTCGGTGGACATGCTGCTGATGCTTAGAGTGATCTCTGACCTTCCCCAGAAATGCTCAATATTGTAGGACAGCCACACAAGCGAGTGTGTGGAAAAGGAAATGACACTTGGGCTGCTGTGACTTAGGCACGAGTTGTTGAAGGATCGTCAGGCAACATACTTAAGGCTGTAATTCAGGCAAGCACCAATGAATACTGTGAAAGGTGTCCGTATAAAGAGTTGGCACAGGTAATGGTTCTTAAAAGTGATGGATGAAGACACACAAAGATACAAGTAACACTTGGTGCAGGTTGGTTTGGTTCCAAAGAACTGAGTAAGGTAATAAAGTGCACTTTCTTTGGTAAGAAGTACGATTAGCACCACATGCCACGGCTTTAGCACGTAGGTGTAATGTGTTAAGAATTACCAGGCAGCTAATAGGTTTGCAGTCTACAATGTTAAGAAATAGTTGTCTTGTATTAATGGGTTTGCTTAGTTGAATGAGTATTATTATTATTATTTTTTTTTTTTTTTTTGCTCTATCACAGTCCTCCAATTCGACTGGGTGGTATTTACAGTGTGGGGTTCCGGGTTGCATCCTGTCTCCTTACGAGTCCATCACTTTTCTTACTGTGTGCGCCGTTTCTAGGATCACACTCTTCTGCATAAGTCCTGGAGCTACTTCACCCTCTAGTTTTTCTAGATTCCTTTTCAGGGATCTTGGGATCGTGCCTAGTGCTCCTATGATTATGGGTACAATTTCCACTGGCATATCCCATATCCTTCTTATTTCTATTTTCAGATCTTGATACTTATCCATTTTTTCCCCCTCTTTCTCTTCAAGTCTGGTGTCCCATGGTATTGCGACATCAATGAGTGATACTTTCTTCTTGACTTTGTCAATCAACGTCACGTCTGGTCTATTTGCACGTATCACCCCATCTGTTCTGATACCATAGTCCCAGAGGATCTTTGCCTGATTGTTTTCTATTACTCCCTCAGGTTGGTGCTCGTACCACTTATTACTGCAAGGTAGCTGATGTTTCTTGCACAAGCTCCAGTGGAGGGCTTTTGCCACTGAATCACACCTCTTTTTGTACTGGTTCTGTGCAAGTGCCGGGCATTTGCTTGCTATGTGGTTTATGGTTTCATTTTTCGTATTGCACTTCCTACATATGGGAGAGATGTTATTTCCGTCTATCGTTCTTTGGACATATCTGGTTCTTAGGGCCTGATCTTGTGCCGCTGTTATCATTCCTTCAGTTTCCTTCTTTAGCTCTCCCCTCTGTAGCCATTGCCATGTGTCATCGCTGGTTTGTCATTCTCCTGTCTCTGTATATTTCTGGGTCTTCGTCTACTTTTATTAGTCCTTCTTCCCATGCACTCTTTAGCCACTCATCTTCACTGGTTTTCTGATATTGCCCCAGTGCTCTGTTTTCGATGTTGACGCAGTCCTCTATACTTAGTAGTCCTCTCCCTCCTTCCTTTCGTGTTATGTATAGTCTGTCCGTATTTGCTCTTGGGTGTAGTGCTTTGTGTATTGTCATATGTTTCCTGGTTTTCTGATCTATGCTGTGGAGTTCTGCCTTCGTCCATTCCACTATTCCTGCGCTGTATCTGATTACTGGCACTGCCCATGTGTTTATGGCTTTTATCATATTTCCGGTGTTGAGTTTTGACTTGAGTATCGCCTTGAGTCTCTGCATATATTCTTTCCTGATCGTGTCCTTCATCTCTTGGTGTTTTATATCCCCTCCTTCCATTATTCCCAGGTATTTGTATCCAGTCTCATCTATGTTTGATGTTGCTCCCACCCATCTGGTAGCTTTATCCCTTCAGTTCTTGTTACTTTTCCTTTTTGTATGTTGACTAAGGCGCATTTTTCTATTCCAAACTCCATCCTGATGTCCCCAGATACAATCCTTACAGTCTGGATTAGGGTATCTATTTCCTTGATGCTCTTACCATACAGCTTGATGTCGTCCATGAACATCAGATGGTTGATTCTGTTGCCTCTTTTCATGAGTTGGTACCCGGCATCCATCTTCTGTAGTACTTTTGTCATGGGAATCATGGCTACTACGAAGAGTAGTGGGGACAGTGAGTCGCCCTGGAAGATCCCTCTCCTGATATTAACCTCTGCTAGTCTTATTCCAGTGCTTGTAAGTATTGTATTCCAGTTGCGCATTGTATTTTTGAGGAAGCTGATGGTGTTTTCCTCTGCCCCATATATTTTCAGGCATTCTATTAGCCATGTGTGTGGTATCATGTCGAAGGCTTTCTTATAGTCTATCCATGCCATGCTTAGGTTGGTTTTCCTTCTATTGTTCTTCATTACCATTTTGTCTATCAGGAGCTGGTCTTTTGTGCCCCTACACTTCCTTCTGCAGCCTTTCTGTTGGTGGGGGATGGTGTTTGTCTCCTCTAGGTCGTTGTATAGCCTTTCACTGATGATACCTGTTAGTAACTTCCATATTATTGGTAGGTAGGTGATAGGCCTGTAGTTACTGGCTATATTTCCCTTGCTCTTATCTTTTTGTACTAAAGATGTTCTTCCTGTGGTCATCCATTTGGGTGCATGGTGATTTGAGATACAATGCTGGAGTTGTTCTGCTATTCATGGGTGTAGGGCCTTGAAGTTTTTGAGCCAGTATCCATGGACTTCATTGGGACCAGGGGCTTTCCAGTTTGGCATTTTCTTTAGTTGGTGTCTGACTGTGTCTGTCGTGATCTCTGTGAATCTGTTTTATTCTCCCTGTTTCTTCTTCCTTGACTTCCTGGAGCCATGTTGCATGTTTGTTGTGTGATACTGGATTGCTCCATATGTTTTCCCAGAGTCTCTTACTTGGTTCAGCTTCAGGAATTTCTGGGTGGTTGTCTCTCAGTCGGCTGTATAGTCTTTCTGGTTGGTCCCGAATAGTTTTTGTTTTTGTTGGTATCCCTTATTCCTGTTCATGTACCGTTGGATCTTATGTGCTTTGGCCTTAAGCCTCTGTTTTACATCTTCTATTGTGTTGTTTAGTCCCCTCTCTTGTACTTTGTATTTCTCGTTGAGTCCCTCCCTTGTTTTCTTGCTTCTTAGCCTTTTTTCTGCCATCTCTTTCAGTTTACTCAAGTCAGATCTCATCACCATTATTTGCTTTTCGAGGCACTTTTTCCAAGGAGGTTGCTGTTTTGGTTTCTGTTGGGTTGGTTGTGCTGGTGGTGTTGGTGTTCGAATCCCCATCAGTTCTGCTACTAATCTTGCTCCTGCATATGCCAAGTTATTTGTTTCTGTGATACTGGTGGTGTGTATTATGGCCATTATTTCATTGACCTCACTTGTTTTCTGCCTTAATTTCTTGGTGTTGTAGGCTTTCATGGAGGGGATCTTTGTTCTCTCTGTATCTGGCTCCATCCATTGTCTAATCTTTTCTACCCATTCCGTCCTCTCTGTTACTTCGTCGGTGTTTCTTCGTTTGTCGTTGTATGATATCTCATCATCCCTGTCGTCTTCTGTGGCATCGTCTCTCAGTTCGTCTTCGTGTAATTCGTTGTCGTGTGACATTTCCCTTTCCAGTTCTTCTCTTTCTGTTGGGGAGAGCCAGCTCTTTTTCTTTGTTCCTTACTTGGTCTGCCAGCCTCTGCTCTGTTTGGGGGGTGTTATTCCTCTCATTTCTGATGTTGACCAACCTTCTTCTGTATCCTCTCTCCGTCGGGTTGCTTCTGATGTAGCATCTCCATATTTCCTTATTTTCTTTTGTCCATTTCTTCCTTTGGTTTGCTTCTGTAGCTCCAATCTCAGGCTGTTGGTTACTGTCGTTGTGGTGGTCAGTTGCTGGATGACGACCTCCAAGTACCTGACCATCTTCCCCTTCAATTGGGTTGAATACCTGGATGCCGGACGAAGCTCCTCTGTTGCCAGAGGTTCCATTTACGTCGTTGTCGTTTATTCCTTCATTTCTTTATTTCTTTCCATCATTGCTGAGTTTTGCTATTCAACCCATAGCTGGACCCTACCCCATCAGGGATAGGTACTCATTTACAGCTGAGTAGACTGAGGAAATTATGGTAAAGATCCTTTCCCAAGGAATCAACGCCGAGGAGAGCGGTCACCCATCCAACGACTGACCAGCCCCAATGTTGCTTAACCAGTCCATTGATGACCTAGCCCACTCTGCCACGGCACCACATATTATTATTATTATTATTATTATTATTATTATTATTATTATTATTATTATTATTATAAAGGATTAGTTTATCCAGACCCCTGAGCCTAGTAATGGCCCTTATTGGTCTGGTTAGTTGAATGAGTAATTAAATTCCCTTGCCCAAGGTGAAGCGGGAAACCATCGCTTGCGGGGCAGTGGTTTACAATGACACAGTTTTATGCGGTTTTGGTTCAAAGAATGATTATGTAGTTATGATGTGTAATTTGCACCTAGTAGAGGACGCACTTTTAGGCTAAACGAACCGTTGTAATTAAGTGAAAATACATACTAGTAATTCTCCTGAGTTGTAAGATAAAACTGTCTTAATGGCAGTCCTTAAATAGTTAATATTAATCCCCCTGAAAGCTAAAAGTTGGGTGACGTGAAGAAAGACTCCCTCAGATACAAGTAATGGAAAATTTAAAACAAGTCATATTCAACCATTTAATCATACGTATGCTAAACATGATTTAATACTTTTTAGCATATAAATCATATGCTAAAAATTATTATATAGCAGATGTGTATACCTACGGTAAGGTTCTCGTCCTCTTTAACTAGAAGAAAATGGAACATGAATAAATGAACTACCCTATCTATTAGTAAAACAAAATTTGAACCTGTGGCTCTCTCCTTATTAGAAATAAGTGGCTAATGAATTCTCAAAATTAGAAGTGAATAGGTTACAATACAGTCAAAGTTACAAATAATATGGAAAGAAAAAACACTCGATCAGTAAATACAAGTCTCATGGTTAGGATTTATTAAGGTGAAAAGAATGGGTTCCGCTAATAAAAACGGATTTTTTAACTGGCAAGGGTAGACCCATACATTACAAGCACATAGACACGCACTAGCAGGCAATAATGTACACGCAAACATACATAGGCCTGTCAGCCAAATGAATGATAAAAAATCTCCTCTTTAATAGCAAGATAAAATGAAATACTCAACTACATATTCTGTGTAGATGATGCACGAACAAACTTAAATTACTGGAACAGTAACTCAAAAGGACTAAGGAACTTTAATTTGTAAAATTGCATGGAAGAAGGAATGTTCATGGTGTTCTCAAAATAACTCAGGATTTTGGCTGGCAAGGAGCAAAGCTAAGGGAAGGTGATGGAAGAGAAACCTTGTTGTGAGCTGGACTTAGCATTAACCCTCTCACTTCTGTTGGCCAAGTTACCTCCACCAAAATAAATTCCCAGGATAATCTCTGACATGCAGGAATGCCAGTCCTAACAATGATCGAAAATGGCACCCATACTGGTTCAAATTACTAAAATTGTAAAAATTAATAAAAAAAAAAACACTCTGTTCACTAAGCTACAGTATCTGCTAATTTTCTCTCATTAGAACCAGACTCGCTAGGTAAATGGAAGCAGCACTCTTCTTTTGATGTTACAACTGTCCTGAACTTATCACAAACTTAATATAACTCCTAATTATATATCAAAGGCTAAATAATCATGTAAAATGCCTCAGCATATGCAAGGAAATGGTCCTAAATAAGCTGAGGTAACATCATGCACTCCTAGCTTAATTCCTAGTATGTGTGACAAATGGTGGCTAGCTCTTATATAAGTACTAACTTGCCAAGTAATTACATAGCTCTAATTTCTGTTAGTACAGGAGCTAGCTCTAATTTCTATTAGTACGGGAGCTGAAATTTGAAATTCATGGTAGCAATTCTTTTGTTTGGTGTAGGTAACTAGCCCCGCTCACTTTTAGGAAAGAGAGGAACAACTCGGTAAAGAGCTTCAATTTGTTTCTGCCGGTTTGTGACAAAGGTTATGAGCTTTCAGCTAAATTTCAAATTCGTTTTCTTTACTAATTGACGTTTGAGACATTTGGCTTTACAATTGGTGAAGTATGCAGGCAGTCCTCAGCTATCAGTGGACTCGGTTAATGGCGGTCTGGTTTTATGGCGCTTGTCTAGCCCCATAAAATAAGCAATTTATGGTGCCATAATGCTCCGAGTTCCGGTTATCAGTGCCATAGAGTTATGGCACCATAACATACCAAACAGGTGCTATTAACCCTTACAAGTCGGGATACAAATATCAATATATGCAGCACCCCAGGCTGACAAAACTTTGAGGTTGGCCAGTTTAAGAAAAATACACATCAGTGGAAAGAGGATGATATACAAATGCATGTGGTGTAAGAAAAAGGATTCAAAAATATTTTACCTACCTTTTGTAATGTATAATTACAGCTCACACAATATCAAAACAGATAAGAAATAACATCGGTAACAAATTCTGAGCATATTTGTATAAGCTGTTTATGTAGATTTACCAAAAACAAAGATACAATAACTTTTTGGGGATTGCATATATAGTATGTCTTATCTAATATTTCTTTGCACTTTTATTTTCAAAATTACAATTATAATTGACATAGGTACTATCATAAAAGATAAGAGTTAAAACCAACAGCAACCCCTTGGTATATTTATGACCAAATTTACCGTATAAATAAAAGCCAAGATCCCAACTAACTCTCATGAGCTGCCCAGTTGATTTTAGCCAGTCTAAAAGTTGCCATTAGTGAATTTATGGGCTATAGAGGTGATGGTACTTTCCCACCTGATTCCTCAAATTGGTGACACCTAATATTGTTACCTGCCATGAGTGACTTCATCTACCCCCAAAACTTGTTATTGCTACTCATGTGTGAGCATGTCCATCCATTAAGGGTTAACCAGTTATCAGCACCATTATTCGGATATTGGCACCATAAGTGCCATAAATTGCTGAGTTTTTGGTTAATGGCAGTTTTCACTTATCAGCACCCCACCAAGAATGGAATCAACACTGATAACTATGGACTGCCTGTATTTTCTTTTTTGGTAACTTTTCTTTGATTTAGTCAGTGATAGGTTTTCCTAGGAGACTTATTTTTGTTCATGATTCAACTTCTTTACAGATTAAGACTTTTTTTTGATAATTGACTTTAACCTTGTCCAATGCAAGTACTTCTAGTACTCATTACTGCAGCAAAGGCTGGAATATGAGGTTGACTTCAGCGAAGTACGATTCGCACACCATTTGCACGAATTGCAGGGGTCAAGTGTGTTCTTTGGAGATATCTTGTGTTGATTGTAGACTGGGATCCAAAACAATGGAATATCTTAAATTCTCATCAAAGTTAGAAAGGGACAGGAAGAGAAAAGCGACTGGTAGGAGTGATAATAATACTACAGTTAGTTAGGAATCTGCCAGGTCTTCCAGTAGTATTGATGTGCCTATTGTATCTGTTCCTTCATGTCCCTGATTCCCAGTTCCTCTGCTGAACCACCTGATCCTTTACTTGGCTCCCATGTCTCCGACCCCAGTGCCATTGCCATTCTCAAGACAAGATTCAGTCATAAGTTCGAGCTGATTATGGATTCTATGGCCCAATTAGTTGCTTTGGTTTGAGCCCTTATTGACCAAGTGAGTATGAAAAGTGTAAGTGGAGGTGCTGGCTGCCTGTCCTGCCAATTCCCTGAGGCAAAGATCCATGACACAATCCCTTAACCTCGGAGGAGTCATACTGGAGGCCCAAGGGAGGTCGGTGAGGTCTGCCCATGGTTATTCAGCCCCTCAGCCGCACTTGATGTCAGGTCCCAGGGAGCAACAGACAGCCAGGGGAAAGGCATCCTTTCAAAGGTGCAATGTCTTTCCTCTAGCTCGGAACAGAGATGCAAGTGGCATTTCAGTGACAAGTCAAGGGTATTGCAAAGGCCAGCAGTGGATGGCTCCCGCACTCCTTGAGTGCCTTGACTTTCTTGCAAGATAACACAACACAACAGCTTGTCTTATGTCCGTAAACAGGGAGGCACTCAATTCTCATTCGTTTTGTACAGGGCAGGTAAATGTCCCCCAAATCAATGGCATGTAATATTGTTACTCACCATGAGTCACTCTGTCCACCACCCAAAACCTGTTGTTGCTACTCCTGAGCATGTCCGCCCATTAAGGGTTAAGCAGAGATTCCATCAAGGACTGTCCACTCTGTCTCTAACAGGATTACGACTGTCAGACGACTGGTTAGAGCGAAAGGTTTTTCAAAGCAAGCTGCAGAAGCCATTGCTAGCCATTGCTAAGTGTTGACAATCTTCTACTAGCATGCTCTACCAATCAAAGTGGGCAGTAGTATTCAGAAGCTGGTGTCGACAACGTAACATCTTTTTTTCTGAGACCACTATAGCCCAAATTGCAGATTTTTTGCTGTTTCTGAAGTCCTTGAGAAAGTTATCTGCCAATACCATCAAGGGGTACAGGTCTTTGTTGAGCTCTGTTTTCATCAAACACAGAGCTTTGGTTGTTAGTCTTAACCAGGACCTTGGCAATCTAATTAGATCATTTGAGACTTCCAAATTGGATAATAAGAGGGTAGTTTCGTGGAATTTTGCTGTGGTACTGAAATGGCTATCAGGTTACTCTTGTAAACCCCTCCACTCAGTATTACTCAAGAAGCTTACGAAAAAGACCCTCTTCCTAGTAGCACTGGCTATGGTCAGAAGGGTCAGCAAACTACAGGCGATAGATGAAAGTGTAGGTTTTTCCCAAGGAGGAGCATTCTGTTCCCTTTCTTTAGGATTTCTCGCCAAGAATGAGGACATAAACAAACATTGGCCATGTTCATGTACTATAAAAATGTAATTGACATCATCGGACCAGAGGAGGAAGAACAACTTTCATGTCCAGTAAGAGGTCTACACTACTATTTGCAGAGAACAGAAATGATTAGAGGACTTGCAAATAACCTTTGGTGTTCTGTGAAATCACTGTCCCACCCGATGTCAAAGAACACCATTTCCTTTTTTTTTTTTGAGGAGTCTGATAGTCGAGGCATACACTCAGCTCCAGGAAGATCTTTTACCTTCCATTAACGCTAAGGCGCATGAAGTTAGAGCAGTCGCCACTTCTCTCACCTTTAGACATACTTTGTCTTTAGAAACAATTATGCAACCTACATTTTGGAAATGTAGGTCAGTGTTTGCAATACATAATTTAAATTGATACAGTTTTTGAGAATTGTTCCATATCAGGTCCTTTGTCAGTGGCAGGCATGGGGTTGGAAAAGGAAGCAAAGGGACCAAACTGATCCTCGACTATCCTCTATCCTTGGTTAAGGTGTTGAGTTTTTGGGAATCCTGGGGGTTCTAGTTACCTGGAGTATCCTCGAGCTCACTATAGTAGGGTAATATTTGGTTTGTTTATAGTGTAGGTGATGTTAGTTTTATCTGGTCTACGCCTAGGGCAGGGGCACCAAGTTTTTAACCTTCGTTAGTCATCCGGTGAACTTCCATGACTACGAAGTTTTTTCACACTAAGTAGGGGTGATCATTGGCCAAAACTGCCATGCCTTCTACAAGCTTAAGGGAGTGCCAACCAGAGGCAGTAATCATCTGAAGTGCTCACTTACCAGGTAAGGTACAATGAGTATCATGAAAATACTTGCAGAATATCTATATTAAGTCATTACTATAATTCACTTTTTATGTCTTTAATATAGTAGTACATGTCCATGATTCCCACCTCCATCAATGTGGAATCAGCTGCATGTAATTACTTGGTAACATGTAAAAATGAAATTTTTATAATAAAATTACTAGATTATTCCTACACAATATACAAACCCTTGGTCCTTTACAATAGGAATTACTTTGCAGTGTAAGTGGAATACGGCCATTGAATTCTTGAACAAGGTGGTTAGGCTTTAACTAATGCCCTGTAGCCCCCTTCCCGGACGTAAACAGTCATAAACTTACTTTCAAGCATCTTCGAGTGAAGATGTATGTCTGTGAGCTCTTGCTGACTGGCCGTTAATCATGATTTCTTGGTGGGAACTTTCTTTTATTGTTCTGATATGTTTTGAATATACTACTGTATTTGAGATTAATAATTAATTGATATTAATAATTAATATATAAACCCCCCTTTTTGTGATAAGCCTTGCTAGTCGCCTTTCCTCGTGTACTATTAAGGTTCGGCAGCAAGTGTGTATCTACACCCTTATCACTTGTTCTCACCCTTTGATGTAAGTTGTGACAACACATTTAATTTATATTAACGCTTACGCTTTAAGAGTAATTACTGGGAAGAAACTTAGGTTTGTCATTTGCTTTTTCTCTCCTGGTATTCTTCTTTCTCCTTTGCCCTCTTCTCAGACAAAGGAAGGGCGCGCCCCATTTCGTGTTAATGGTTGCGGGTTCTCCTCTTGTTCGGAGGCAGTGCCCTTTTGCTGTGAAAGGAGTGTCCTTCTTTATAATCATGTTTTCTCTTGTCTGCAGGCTAACAGTGAACAATAGTAGATTACAGCAATAGATAGTTGGATACCTCTTCATGTAGGCTATCGTAACCCTCGGAATTGTACTTGTGGCTTGTTAGCATGCTGTCATTGGCTCTCGAGTGTGTGTATGGTTTCCCTGCTGAAAAATCATATCGATTTGCTCCTGGTATCCAGGAGTTTCATTACTGGACAGTGTCTATGAAGCTGTCCTGTGGTTGTTAACTCTACTCTGATGATGACTATGCTTCGTCCTTCAGAAGAAGTCCTGTGAAAGTTGGCGAAGAAGTCAAGGAAGAAGAGATCTCAAAGGTATCGTCACCGTTTAACTCCTTCTCACCTCCCTCTTCAAAGGCTTCCCAGCCTAAGAAGTCAAAAGTAGCTTCTCTGCCCTCTAAGAAGAGTTTGTGCCCTTTCCCAAGGGAGGAAGTAGTTAGCTCACTCGTTGGCTCACCTGCTTTTTCAGGAGTAGGACCATGATGCTGTCCCCAGGGTCTAGTGTCTCAGGAGCCTCAGGAGTTCGAACCAAGGTTCATTCTCTTGTATCTGATACCAAGAGCATTGCTCATGGAACTGGGGTCATGTCGGAGACTCGTTTGCAAGTTTCTCCAAGTGTACAACCCTCCAATGGGGGTCGTACATCCACAGTCAGTGACAGGGAGTCTTCTCTCCATTATGACAGTCGTGCGGGGCGAGAGAAGGGACTGAACCATGGCTTGGACCCACCTGCTAAAACCAAGATTGAATTTCGTTAGGTGCCAGGGTCGATGTCATTGTCCCTCGGGACAAGGCATCTGGAGAAGCTAGGAGTCAGATAGCGAGATGAGACTTTACCAGTACAGAGGAATTTGCTCTTCAGTCTGGTTTGGGTTTATGCAGAGCTTAGTACTGCATGTCAACACCTTCTGAGTGAATGGTCAAGTCCTGTCTTCATGTCTTGGACCTTAGAGTCCAAACACGTAGAATGGCAGTACAGAATCCCTCTTAATTCTCTTCTTGGAGCTTCAGCCTCGGAGAACAGTTAATAGTTCTTTGCTGATAATTGGTACTCATAATTATGTGGTGGTGATCTGGTCATCTCACTCGACTCAACTCGCCCAGCAGCTCTGCAGAGTTGAGTGCTCAGCTTTGCCGAACAAATGCTCTGCTCTTGATCAGTGCAGTTCCTTGCCTTGGCATAACACCCTCCTTTCCCATGTTGCTGTCCTGGTGTCATCTTGTCAAACTATTGAGTTCCACAGAAGGGGTCATCGTCTTCATTGTCTTACATGTCCTTACCTTCCTCTTTGAAGGCTTCCCAGCCTAAGAAGAGAAAGGTAGTTTTTCTGCCACCCTAGAAGTCTTGCATCGAGACTTCTTAGGGTCTGCATCCTCCCCTCGGGGAGGAAACAGTTGGCTCTTTCATTGGCTCACCTGCTCCTTTGGGAACAGGAAACCATGACACTGTCCCCAGGATCTAGTGTCTCAAGAGCCCCAGGAGTTTGGGCCCAGGCTTGTTCTCCTGTCTCTGGTTCCAAAGGGGGTCATACACCCACAGTCAGTGGTGGGGAGTCCTCTCTGTGTTGTAACAGTGGCACAGGGCAAGAGAAGGGACTGAGCTGTGTTGGTGACTCAAACCCACCTGTGAAAGCCAGGAATGGCTCCTCTTCAGGTGCCAAGGTCAATGTTGCTGCCCCTTGGGACAAGACATCTGGAGGAGCTAGGAGGAGGTTCTCAGGGTAGTCCTCTTCATGAGGTTTGATCACAGAGGGACAGATGCGTAGCAAGACTTTGCAAGTTTTCACCAACTTTTGGCGTATTCAACTCCACTCAATTCTTATTCGCATGAATGAAACAGTTTTAGGAAAAGAATGCTCCATTTGGTGAGTGAGAACCTCTTCTCTCCCTTCAGGAAGTGTTTTTTGCTGAGGCGAATAAGTTTTCCTAGTCTGTGCACAGCTATCATCACTACAAGTTCCAAGAAGAGTGGACAAGAACAATCAATCCTCCTCTCTGTTTTCCCTCTACTTCCTGGGTTACACTGGGATGAGCGAGGGAATAAGAGGAACTCTGCAGAGTCTACTCTCCAGAGTTTGAATGTGAAAGACTATGTTCCTGGTTCAATCTTAGGATCTCACCGAACACATGTTCAATCTGTTCAGGATGGATATCACTGAGAAGTTTGAACTCTACCTCTCCAGTGTTCCTGTTTTTGGGAACAACCAATTCATCATGAACTAGTCGTCTTCAGTGTCATGTTACCGTAGAAGTCTCCCTTCGGGACAGCTTCACCTTTGTTCTCTTCATTAGAGAATGAACATGTTAGTCGACGAACTGAGCTGCTCGAATTAGGTCCTGCACGGAATGGACTCTGAACAAGAGAGTATGTCTAGATCTGTGGAAGTTATGGGGGAAGCCAGCAATAGATCTCTTCGCCACCTCAAGAAACAATCATCTCCCAATTTTTTGTTCCCGGTACCAGACCTGCTAGCGTGGAGAACAGCTGCAGTACTGCTGGATTGTATGGGTTGGGGGGGGGGGCCTTGAACCGTATTGGCTTTTTGCCACCCTTAGGCGGAATGTTTTAATAGTGGTTATCAACAAGCTTCAGGCTCTTCCAAAATGTGTTGACTCTAGTGGCCCCTTTCTGGCCCAGGAAAGAATGGTTCCCGGACCTACTCAAGCTTCTAGTGGACTTCCCCAGGCTCCTGCCACAAAGTCTGTATCTGCTCAAACAACCCCACTTTGACCATTGTCGCCAAGGATTATCCACTCTGGCCCTGACAGGATTCAGACTGTCAGGGATCTTGTTGGAGCAAAATGCTTTCTGCGAAGAGCGGCAGAAGCTATTGCAAGCTGTAGAAGAAGCTCTTCTGCCAAGCTCTACCAGTCCAAGTAGAGAGTCTGGGTTATTGCGCAGACAAAATCACATCTCTTCTAAGACCTCTATAACAGAGATTGCAGAATTCCTGTTATATCTGAGGGATTCTAGAAAGCTGTCCACAACTACAATTAAGAGATATAGATCTAAGCTTTCGTTTGTTTTTAAACATAGAGGCCTCAACGTCTCAAACAACCAGTACATCAGTGACCTTATTAAATCTTTTGAGTCCTCCAACGTAGTTGAGTCTGGGGTAGTCAACTGGAACTTGGACCTAGTGTTGAGTTGGATTTCCAGTTCTCAGTTCGAGCCTCTTAATGCTTTTTCACATAGGAATTTAATGAAGCAGACTCTGTTCTTAGTCGCTTTACCCATGGCAGGCAGAATAAGTGAATTGCAAGCGATTAGTGAAGTAGGTGTTGCCCAGAATAACGCAGTGCGCTCCTTATGTAAAAAGAGTTCCTTGCAAAGAACAAGAATCCATTGAATCCTTGGTCTCGCTCTTTCATAATTAAGAACTTGATGGACATTGTGGGAGCAGAAGATGAGGAACGTCCATTATGTCCTGTCAGAGCCATTAGACACTACCTGATTAGGACGGAAACTTTGAGAGGCAAGTTGAATCGACTTTGGTGTTTGGTGAGAGACCCCTCTGGTCCTCTCTCCAAGAATGCTATTTCATTCTTCTTGAGGAGTCTGATTTCGGAGCTCCACTCAAGTACAAGATCAGACTCTTCGTGTACTGAAAGTGAAGGTGCACGAAATTCGTGCAGTGACGATTTCATTAGCTTTTAGACATAACGTATTGCTATCCTCCATTCTGCAATCAATGTTCTGGTGGTTGAAATCAGTTTTCGTATCACATTACTTGAAGGACGCAGAGACTGTTTTTGAAAATTGTTGTAGATGGGACCATTGTTGGTGGCGGGCATGGTGTTGGAAAAGGAAGCATAGGGGGACCTGTTTTCCCTCTACTATCTCCTCGCCTTGGATTTTAAGGTTGTCGAGTCATTGGGAAGCTGGGGGTACACTGTACCTGGAGTACCCTCCAGTTTTTTATGGGTAAGGTATGGTTGTGGTTGTTTTTAGTGTAGGTGATGGTTCTGTGGATTATCTGGTCTTAGCCCAGGGACAGAGCAAAATTTTTAATTTTGTTAACCGTCAGTGAAACTCCATAGTTACAAAATCCCACCATTAGTAGGGACGACCCTGGCCATAACTGCCATGTCTCCTACAGGTGATGAGAGCGCTGCCCAGAGGCAGTATTCACCTGCAGCTGCTCTCTCACAAGGTAAGGTACTGCAGACATTAGATATAATGTGAGCACATTATCACTGTCTTTTCATAACTTGTCCATGTACCCACCTTCCAGATAACGTGGATTCAGCTTTGTAATTGTTTGGTAAGTCACTTATGTAAAAAAGGTATTTTTATAATAAAGTAAGGTTTCACATGTACTTACCAAACAATTACATAATCAGAGCCCTCCCTCCTCCCCACAGATGGACATTGCGGCTTAACAAATTGATAGTAGCTAGCTCAGCAGTACCGGGGGTTCCCGAAAGTGGGCGGGACCTGTATCACCTACATGAACGATGGCAGTGCCGCCGGCGGCCAGGAAATTTGAATTTTCGGACTGCCAGGTAAGAAAGCTTATAGCTTTGTAATTGTTTGGTAAGTATATGTGAAACCTTATTTTGTTCATGCCACTTACCTGACAGATATATATATAGCTGTATTTTCTGACGTCCGACAGAAATTTTCAAAACTCGCGGCACACGCAGTGGGCGGCCAGGTGGTAGTACCCATCCCGCCGCTGGGAGGCGGATATCATGGAACCATTCCCATTTTCTATTCATATTTTTTCTGTCGCCGGTCGGTAAACATCTGTTTACAGACCTCTGCTCAGGATTTTTTTTTGGAATTTGACTCGTTTCTAAGTATCTGATTGATTTTGTTGGTATTGAAATTGGATTGTTGGATTGGCATGCGCGATAGTGGACCGTTTTTTGATTTTGGATTGACTTTTCTCTAATAGATATGTCTGGATCAAGTGGTGTGAGTTTCAGAGTGTGTGAGTGCTGATTGTAAGGTGAGGCTACCGAAAGCATCGGTAGACCCCCACACAGTATGTATGAGTTGTAGGGGGCTTCATTGTTTAATTGATCATCGGTGCAAGGAATGTGAGAGATTGACTGATGATGAATGGAGAGCATATGAGTCCTATCGCCTTAAATTGGAGCGCGATAGGATCAGGAGGTCTTCCTCAAGAAGTTCTTCCAAAGGTAAGACTAACGTTTCTCCTGCACTAACACCTGTAGTGTTTACAACCCCTAAACCTGTGTTGCCTTCGGGCTCTGATTCTGTGTCGGGAGGAGCGGATGCTCTCTCTATGATTTTGGAGTCCCTTCGCACTCTGGAGACCAAAGTAAAAGCCTTGGAAACTGGCTCGTGCAAGTGTGTGATCGTGCCCCCAGTGTTGTGGAGGGGGCGTCAGATCGGCCCCATAATGCCTCTAGGCCTAGACCTCTATCAGACTCCCAAGACCCAGGGAGGAGGTATGTCGAAAGCCGCAAGAGGGTTACGGGGGCTTCCCACCGATCTGGCGTCCCTTCGGCAGGCCTTGTAGCAAAGACCCAGGCTGCCAAAGACCGTGCACGAGCACGCGTTCTTGAAGGACTGCTTTTCGTCCTCCGAAGCGTCCTCCCCCGCGCAAGGGGTGGAGCGCTCGGAGAGACTCTCGTCCGTTAAAGAGGACGTTTCTGGCGGAGGACGCTTCACGTCCTCTTTCGCCTTGTTCGTCGGAAGACGCTTACCATGTCTTTCCGCCTCAGAAGAGAGGTAGGATCTCCTCAGATGAGGACGCTAGGTTGCGCGCACAGGCAGCGTACACCTGAGAAAAACATGGTAGCTGTTCCTTTGAGGAAGGGAAGAGGCGTCCCCTCGCCCCTCGTCTTCTCACAGGAACAGTCCTGCTTCCTCGACTCATTCTTCTCCAACGAAGAACATTCTTTTGTCCCTTCAGGACCAGCTATCCTCGCTTATGGCTCAGAGGACTCGCCCAGCAGCAGTCGAGCCTAAGCGGAGGAAGGACCTTAGACTGCCTGTCAAGAGGACTAAGCAGTCTCCTTTGCCGTCGCCTCCTGAGTCTCGTTTCGCCGATCGCTGCTCCTTCAGCGATTCGCAGATCTCGTTCGTCGTATAGAAGGACGTTACGACAGGACGCTTTTGAAGACGTTTTGTGCGAGGACGCTCGGCAGGACGTGCGGCAAGATGCTTGTCAGGACGCTCGCCAGGACTTTCGTCAGGACGCTCGGCAGGACGTTCGTCAGGAGCCTTGCAGGACGCTAGGCAGGACGTTCGTCAGGACGCTCGCCAGGACGCTACACAGGACGCTCGGCAGGACGCTCTCCAGGACGCTGGACAGGACGCTTGGCAAGAAGCTCGCCAGGAAGTTCAGGCTTCCTTTCAAGAAGCTTTCGGGGATTCAGAACAAGAATTCTTACCCCCGACACTTTGTTACGCGCTCGAGGCACGTATGCAGCAAAGAGAAGTAAAGACGATTCTCGAGCAGGTGAGACTGCCGCGGAGGGCGCGGAAGACGCTCGTCCGCCTCAGGACGCTCTGTCATTAGCGAGCAATAAGCGTCAAAAAGAAGATAGCCGTGAAAAGGCTGCATCTTGCAAGGATAGGGGTCCTTTGATCTTGCTAAGACCCCTAATAGGACGCCTTCGCCTAACAGACGTTCTCCTCTTCGTTGAGAGAAGAAGGAGAACTGGATAGTTCAGCTGAATCGGGTGAAGAGGAGCCTGCTACAGCCCCTTCTACCTCTGATTAAAAAAGTCCTAGTCAGACTTTTTTTACGTTCTTTCTTTTGAGGACAATTTCAGCCAGCAGCTCCCAAGTCTCCTCCTTCACAGTTTTCTTCATCGAAAACGGGGAAAATCCCGGAGTTCGTAGAGATGAAGACTTCTCTATCGACGAAACGGGCTTTCAAGAAGCTCCAAGACTGGATGTTAAGAAGGAGAGACCAAGGCAAGACAACTTTCGCCTTACCTCCTACTAAACTTAGTGGGAAAGGAGGCATTTGGTATAAGACCAAGGACGAAGTGGGAGTTCGTATCCCTTCGTCGGCGCAAGGAGATTTTCTCCAGCCTCGTAAGAAAACCTTTACAGAGGAGGTCACTTTTACCCTCTGCCAAGGTAACTTGGACCGCGTCGGAGACAGACCATCATCTGAAAGGTCTGCTTAGGACGCTGGAAGTCTTCAACTTCCTCGATTGGTGTTTGGGAGTTCTGGATTTACAAGCAAGAAGCCCAGAATCCCTTAGTCTGGGGGAGCTGTCCAGCGTGTTAGCATGTATGGACAAGCCGTCAGGGATGGTTCGGAAGAGCTGGTATCGCACTTTGGGACAGCTTTGTTGAAAAAGAGAGCTTTGCTGTGCAACTTCACAGCTCGGTCAGTAACGCCAGCTCAGAAAGCGGACTTGTTGTTCTCGTCTCTTTCGAACCATCTCTTTCCCCAGACTTTGGTAAAGGACCTGACGAACAGCCCTACAAAGAGAAGGCTACTCAGGATCTTTTTGGCCCCAGTCTACGAGACGGTCGGCCGGACCTTCCTCTTCGTCGGCTGCAGTTCGCCCGCCGAAGAAAGTAAAGCCCTTTCGTGGGGCTCCCCCCTCGAGAGCAGCTCCTCGAGGGAGAGGGTTTTCACGAGGAAGAGCTCCTTTTAAACCAAAACCTTCTAAGTGAAAAGCATGTCCTTCAGACACCAGTCGGAGCCAGAAAAAAACCCCTGAAGTATTTTGCGGGAGCGTGGAGAGAGAGAGACACGGACTCTTGGTCCCTCAAGATCGTGGAGCAGGGGTACAAAATCCCATTTTTAGATCTGCCTCCTCTTTCTACGACTCCCAGAGACCTTTCTCCATCCTACCAAGGAGAAAAGCAGAAAGTCTTGTTCGATCTCCTTCACCAGATGATCGACAAAAGAGCGGTGGAACAAGTCGCGGACCTGGGGTCTCCGGGTTTCTACAACAGAATCTTCCTAGTACCGAAGCAGTCGTCAGGTTGGCGTCCAGTTCTAGATGTAAGCAGGCTCAATCTCTTCGTGGAAAAGAACAAATTCACGATGGAGACGCCTCATTCTGTTCTGGGAGCATTGAGACCGGGCGACTGGATGGTATCTTTGGACTTGCAGGACGCGTACTTCCACATCCCGATCCACCCTCTGTCAAGGAAATATCTAAGATTTGTCTTGAACAACAAAGTTTGGCAGTTCAGAGCGATGTGCTTCGGACTGACCACGGCTCCGATGGTGTTCACAGTGGTGATGAAGAACGTAGCGAGGTGGCTACACTCTTCGGGAATAAGAGTTTCCCTATACCTCGACGACTGGCTGATCAGAGCGTCGTCGAGAGAGAAGTGTCTGAAGGACTTGCAGTTCACTTTAGCCTTAGCGAAGTCCCTGGGACTTCTGGTCAACCTCGAAAAGTCGCATCTGACCCCAACACAGTCCATCGTGTATCTGGGGATTCAGATGGATTCAGTGGCTTTTGAGCGTTTCCGCCGTCCCAGGAACGTCAGCGGCTAGGCTTAGAAAAAATCTCAGCCTTTTCTAAGGAAGGAGACTTGCTCGGCGAGGGAATGGATGAGTCTGCTGGGGGACCATTTCCTCGCTGGAAAGGTTTGTGTTTCCTTGGGAAGACTGCACATCAGGCCTCTCCAATTCTTCTTGGCAGAAGAGTGGAAGGCAAAGACGATCTCGATGCAGTATTGAGGATTTTCGATTCAGGTCAAGAACCACCTAAGATGGTGGTTGGACCCTCAGAAGCTGCAAGAGGGTGTGTCCCTAAGTCTTTTGAGCCCGCGCCTAGTGTTGTTCTCAGACGCTTCCATCACAGGATGGGGAGCAACACTAGGGGGGAAGGAAGTGTCAGGCTCCTGGAGAGGGGAACAGGCAGCCTGGCATATAAATGTAAAAGAACTGGCAGCAGTGTTTCTGTCCCTGCAGTTCTTCGAGAAGAGTTTGGAGAACAAGGTTGTTCAGATAAACTCGGACAATACCACAGCACTCGCTTATTTAAAAACCAGGGAGGTACACACTCCAGAGCGTTGTACTCCCTAGCGAGAGAGATTCTGCTGTGGGCGAAAAGGAAAGAGGTAACGATCCTGACGAGGTTCATTGCAGGTGTGCAAAACGTCAGGGCAAGACCTCCTCAGTCGTCGGGACCAAGTCCTTCCGACGGAATGGACCTTGCACAAGGACGTTTGTCGAGACCTGTGGACGCTGTGGGGACGTCCACTGGTCGACTTATTCGCAACGTCAAGGAACAAGAGACTTCCTCTTTACTGCTCCCCGGTCCTGGATCCAGAGGCAATCGCAGTGGACGCGATGCTTTGGAATTGGACGGGCCTGGACCTTTATGCCTTCCCACCATTCAAGATTCTGGGGGAAGTCATGAGGAAGTTTGCGGCCTCAGAAGGGACAAGGCTAACCCTGATCGCTCCAATGTGGCCAGCAAGGGAATGGTTCACAGAGGTCATGTCGTTCCTAGTAGACTTTCCAAGGACATTGCCCTGGAGGAAAGATCTACTCAAACAGCCTCACTTCGAAAGGTTTCACAAAAACCTCTCCGCTCTGAGTCTGACTGCGTTCAGACTATCGAAAAGTTGGCCAGAGCGAGAGGTTTTTCGAAGGCAGCTGCAAGAGCAATCGCACATGCGAGACGTGCTTCCACAAGAGCTGTCTACCAGTCGAAGTGGGCTTCCTTCAGGGCATGGTGTAAAAAGGAGGGAGTTTCCTCTTCCTCGACCTCTGTGAACCAGATAGCTGATTTTCTGCTATTTCTCAGAAATGTGCAGAAATTAGCGGTCCCTACCATCAAGGGATACAAAAGTATGTTGTCAGCGGTTTTTAGGCACAGAGGCCTAGACCTGTCTGACAACAAGGATCTTCATGACCTTTTGAAGTCTTTCGAGACCTTAAAGGTTCCTCAAACAAGACCTCCATCATGGAACCTTGACGTAGTCTTGAAATTCCTGATGTCGGACACTTTCGAACCACTTCAGACAGCCTCTCTTCGGAATCTGACAAGGAAGGCTCTTTTCCTAACTTCTCTTGCGACGGCTAAGAGAGTTAGTGAAATTCAAGCGTTTAGCAAGTTAGTGGGCTTCAAGGGGGACAATGCTGTCTGCTCGTTGAACCCATCTTTCTTGGCCAAAAATGAAAATCCTTCGAACCCTTGGCCGAAGACGTTTGAAATCAAAGGTATGTCAAGTCTGGTGGGCCAAGAACCAGAAAGAGTCCTTTGCCCGGTAAGGGCTCTCAAGTTCTACGTGCATAGAACTAAAGAGGTTAGAGGTCCCTCAGGTAATCTCTGGTGCTCTGTGAAGAGGCCAGAGTTACCTTTATCAAAGAATGCACTGGCTTTCTTTTTAAGGGACACCATTCGGGAGGCTCATTCATCTTTTCAGAAGACTGATTTGAGCCTCTTCCGAGTAAAAGCGCACGAAGTACGAGCCGTCGCTACCTCTCTTGCCTTCCAGAAGAACATGTCAATCAAGGACATCCTCGATTGTACCTTCTGGAGGAGCAACTCCGTCTTCGCCTCATTACCCTATAAGGGATGTGAGAACGCTCTATGACGATTGCATGCACTGGGCCATACGTTTCTGCGGACACAGTATTGGGGTCCGGAAGTAGCTCTTTCCCTATTCCTTAGTTAGGTTAAGTTAGGTGGTTGTGTTTTTAGGTTGTGGTGAGTCTTATGTGAAGATCTCCCATCCGTTAGCTAGTTTTAAGGGGTTTGTGTATAGTTGGTCAGGTGGTGGTCAGTTGCTTCGTTGCCCTCATTTGTATGGCCTCGATGATCTTGTCACGCTGAGGTCTCGCACCCGTTGACAAATCATCCAGAGCGCACCAGCACTACAGGTCTCCACCTGGCTGGCAAACTTCTGGTTTATTTAATCAAAAACAGCTATGCCTTACGTGACAGTGTGTAATCACAGTAGTCCTACTCTTTGCAAACAGGTAAGGAACCAAGATGTATATCATCTACTTAATTTTAGTTTCCCAAAAAATCCTATTCTGTCTGTTCCCACCATCCGAAGGTGTGATTCAGCTATATATATATCTGTCAGGTAAGTGGCATGAACAAAATGTTATTGTTATTATACAATTAAGTTTGTTCATACTTACCTGGCAGATATATATAATTATAGTGCCCGCCCTCCTCCCCTCAGGAGACAGAGGCATTAATAAAATATGAATAGAAAATGGGAATGGTTCCTGATATCCGCCTCCCAGCGGCGGGAATGGGTTACTACCACCTGGGCGCCCACTGCGTGTGCCGCGAGTTTTGAAAATTTCTGTCGGGGGACGTCAGAAAATACAGCTATATATATATCCTGCCAGGTAAGTATGAACAAACTTAATTGTATAATAACAATAACATTTTATTAAAAAAATATAATTTCTCCTTGCAACATGCATGTTATCAGTTGCACCGTCTGAGTAATAGGCGCATACCTGTTAGTTAGTTCTTCTGGTATGTGACCAAGACGAATACAGGCAGTCCCCAGTTATCGGTGGACGCGATTATCGGGGATCTGATTTTATGGGGCTTGTCTAGCCCCATAAAATCAGCAATTTATGGCGCCATAATGGGACGAGTTACATAAGGGTGCTCATGGCACCGATAACCAGTCATCAGCACCACAAGCACTATTATGTCACCATAAAGCACTGATTTTTGGTTAATGGCGGTTTTTGCTAATCGGCACACCCCTGGGAACAGAACCTCTGCCGATAACCGGGGACTGCTTGTATTACTTTCTCTTAATTAACCTGAAACTCATGAAGCCTGTCGGGCCTCCCAAGAGTTTCCTGTTTTGATTTTAAGATGACTAGTAGTATTGTTTAACAACAGTACCACAGGGTTTGCATTATCACCGAACAAGAGGGTTTTTTCCCTCTTGTCCCAGTTAACTTGCAGGTGCTCGGGTGTATCTGTAGTGTACTCAATAGCTCTATATAGCTGAACACATTCCAAGATAGAATGTACTACCAGGCAACTCAGCCTACAGAGTCTAGCATAGGATGGAGTACTAATGCCTTCTTGCTGAGATATTGTTTGTCTTGGTATTGTTTCTCCTCTGTCGAGGGTTAACAAATTCAAATATCCTCTGCCCACCCGGCCATCATAGACTTAGGTCTCTGGTTAGCTGTGAATTCTTGCATATGGTTCATGTCTCATGCTCCACATTTGCCATTGCGAGAATCACCAGACAGAGATATGTCTCATTAGACTCGTTATCATCTTTCTGTTTAGCCCATGGTATAACAGAAGTCTGAAGTCTTCTGCTTCGTCGCAATTAACCCATAGGCCACTGGGATAGTTCAGAATGATTGTTCAGACAAATACAGCAGTTTTTGTCTTCTATATTTTTCTAATTCATCAAGTGTTCAACTACTAGTTGTTCATCCTGAATTGGATAAATGTTAGAAGACTTCACCTGCCTCAGGAGAAAGAGAAGAGTTCTTCCCTGTACCAACCTTCGCAGTGTCAAGAAGCAGTTTGTACAGGCAGTACATCTCTGTGTTTTCCATGGCCAAAGACATCCAGCCTTCATTGCAAGCACAGGCTTTTTTGCCAGACAGCAATGAAATAGCTTAAATTCTCTTTCAGTCCTCTTTAAATTTCAGGGATTAGAACCGTCCTCTGAGGTTGGCATCTTTGACGGGACTATTCTCTGTCAGAATCGCAAAAGTTAACTTCTTCCCGATTCAACTGTGAAAGATGTGGGTATACACTTGCTCTAGTCTTTCACGCAAGTAGTATTGTTTCTAATCAGTTGAGATTCTACTACTGATGAGAAACTTTTTTCTGTCTTGCTATCCCAGGGACCTCTGGCCTCTAGACACCATTTGACTCTTGTTCAGGACATATAAGCCCTTACAGAATCATCAGAGTTTTTGTTTTTCAAGACCGCATCCCGTCTTTCTTAGGCATTGGTGAAGAGGAGAGACATGTTGCATGGATCAACAGCACCCTTCAAAAGACAGGTTTTCATGTTGCGACTCTGTCGCAGATGTCGAATCAATCGGCATCTGGTTTTGACTAGTTGAATCCCTCATGATTCGCTTTGCCTTGGGCTTTGTATTTATTGATCCAGATCAATCATTTCTTGTCTCATTGATGGGTTGCTGTACCTGTGGAGACTCAACACCCTTCAATGGTCGTTGCTTTTCTTTCTCCACTGTGGGCTTGCTAATGGAGAAGTGTCTAAGGACATAGTGTCCTTTGAGTCCTGAGATCGCTAACTTCATCTCTACAGATAGCTACGTCACCTGCTTGCTTTCCCTTGGAGCACACAATGCCAGTGGCTTGGTCCTTTCTTCTCATTCCAAAGAATATGTCAGTCTGAAAGATAGATATAGTCCCATGAAGACAACATTATCTTTCTTCCTTTGGGGAGTTGCCCACAGGTCCTTGGAACACCTTTTCCTTGGACCTATGGTGGATGCTTACCAAGTTGTGTTTGCTTACCTGGCTCTTTCAAGAGGGCAAGTTGCATCTCTTGCTTATGGTGTGCAGTTCTAGAGGTAAGAAGGATGTGAGAGGGGCTGGTCTCTCCTTTTCCCCCTCCTCTTCCTTCTACTTCTCTTCCTCGGGTTGAGAATAGGACTAGAACTTACACTGGCTGGTTGGACATTTGATGCTGTAAGCATACACATAGAGTTTCCTTGCTATTTATCTTGTCAGAAGCATAGAAGCAACCCTGCTCCTTCCTCTAGCTATGGGAGAGGAATGTCCCATATCTTTGCCTTAATGCCTCTGACTCTTTATATTCTTCACTGCTTTTTTCTAATGAGTTAGTTTCTTTCATTGCTCATTCCAAAAAAGCCCAGAGGTCTGACTTTTAATCTTTCAGTTCTTATACTCTGATCAATGTGTCAGAGGTAGGGCACTCCTCACTCTTTCGACCAGGAGGAATTGCCCAGGTGTGCTGAACTCCAGTCAGTTCTAGACACTCGCTCAGATTTCTCCCTCCAACCAGTGAGTCCCCATTGTAAAGGACTGAGGGCTTGTATATCGTATAGGAACAAATCACAGTTTTTGAAAATAAATTGTATTTTTCCTAATTATACAAACTTTAAGTCCTTAACGCTTATTGCCCACCTCATGCCATCCCTCAATCTGAAACATAGGCTGAAATAATTTTGGTGTGTTTATGTCCAGGCAGGTGGGTCCCCCCACCTACCAGGCAGTAGTTAATGCCTATCCAGCTTGTTCAAGAATTTAATGGCTGTATTCCAGCTACACTGCAAGTATATCCTATTGTAAAGGAACCTCAGTTTTGTATAGTTAGGAAAAATACAATTTATTTTCAATATATAATTGTATACTTAGGAAAAATACAATTTACTCTCAATATATAATTGTGATTTCTACCTATACTTACCAAGTAAAGTCAGAGCCCCTCCCTCCTCCCCACAGATGGACCTGGCAGGCCAAACGAATTGGTTCTCACTGCAGTTTTATACCCACCAGTCCCGAAAGTGGGTGGGTCCTATTCACCTACACTAGCAATCATGGCGCTGCCACAAAATCTAAATTTTTTGACTGACATGGTAGGAAGCTTTGAGCTATATATAATAACTTGGTAAGGATATATAAAATCTAATTATATTATAAAAATGTCATTTTGGCATTAAAAAAGATAGTAGAAATAATTTGATACTAGTAGTATGTATTTGTTATTAGTGAAACAGCAGTTTTTAGATTATAAAATACTTTCATAACATGTGTAATTTGGTTTTCAGGTGTCAACTTTTCACATTATCCAGATGGTACTCAGCTCATAGTTGTTGATCCCAATCCACACTTTGTTAAATACTACAATGAAAATAGAAAGAAATTTCCAAATATTGCATCTGAAGAGATCATTGTAACCACAGGTACTGTATCCTCCATGATATGTACTTAGGATTTTTTTTACATTAATAGTTAGTTAAGGTCATACTTATTGTTTTAGGCTTCAAATAAATAAAAAAAACTCATGAAACAAGAATATTACTAATGAGAAATGAGATTTTATCAAGATTTTTAACAGGTTCATACAGACAAGAGATGGCTGTGTGAACAGCCAAAATTAATCTGGTTGTGTATGCTTAAAATTTGTAGCATCTTGCTCATGGTGAGACAACCCACTGAATTTAAGCACTCACAACACAATTACTATTGGTTTTTGCACTTGTCCATCTTTCAAAAAACAAATGTAAAAAAATTCAGAAGAGATCAGTGATAATTTTTTATTGCATTTACATAAAAACTAATTCCTGTGCAATGTAGCATGTCTCAAAATAGGTGATGACAAAATCCTTTTTCTTACATTACTGTTCTGTGAATGTGTAAATGATGATGCAATTGGTAAATTACCCACAGTATCATAACATTGTATAAGGGTGACTTTGCCCAAAAAGGGTAATTTAACATAAAGACATTGATGATGATTTTGTGAGGAGTACTATTATCACTCTATGTAATGATCTATTTCAGGAGAAAAAATGGAAGCCGTCCCTGATGCAAGTGTAGACGTGGTTGTTATGACACTTGTCATGTGCAGTGTGTCAGAGATTGAAGCAATCTTGAGAGAGATACTAAGAGTCCTTGTACCAGTAAGTGTGATGTGTTTTACAAGAAGTTATGTAGTATAATTTGTTTTTGTTATATTATTGCTTTCTTGTCAAAACTTTGTTAGTAGATATTACTCTTGAGCATTATTCCCCTCATAGGTGGGCAATGGCTAGTGTACATCCTTTGATTTTGTAGGCAATACTTCATTATTATTAAAGCATTATTATTAACCCTTGATGGACGGATACCCTCATATGATTATGAGTAACAATAACAGGTTTTGAGTGGTGGATGGATTACCTCCTGGTGAGTGTCAGTATTATGCGCCATCGGCTTGGAGAAATCAGGTGAGAAAGAGGTTCCATTACTTCAGTAGCCCATAAATTTACTAATGGCAACTTTTAGATTGGCCCAGGGTGCTGATTCTTGGTATCTCATGAGTTAGTTGTGTACTTGACTTCAAGGGCTCATGTACTGCCTCTCTCACATGAAGTCTTTATATATATATTTGCTCATAAATACACCCAGGGGTTGCTGTTGGTTTTAGTTCTTATTTTTTTGATAGTATGTCAATTACAATTGTAATTTTGCAAAGAAAAATACAAAGAAATATTAGAAAAAACATGTATAACTCAAAAATGTTATTGCATCTTCGATCTCGGTAAATATATGTAAATATTTTACAACAAATGTACTCAGAATTTGTTACTGATTTTAGTTCTTATCTGGTATGATATTGTGTGAGCTGTACAGTAGTAATTATAATCTAACAAAATAAAACAAAATAAAAAACAAAAAACATGTACAGTACATATAACATGGTAAAATTTATGATTGTCTTGTAAAAGAGACCCCACAAGGTTTGGGTTGAAATAGTCATTTTGTACATGCAACTTCCCCGGCAGATATATACTTAGCTATAGTCTCTGACGTCCCGACAGAATTCAAAACTCGCGGCACACGCGACAGGTAGGTCAGGTGACCAGCCCACTCCCGCCGCTGGGTGGCGGGAATAGGAACCATTCCCGTTTTCTAA
Organism: Macrobrachium nipponense; assembly: GCF_015104395.2. Classification (NCBI taxonomy): domain Eukaryota; kingdom Metazoa; phylum Arthropoda; class Malacostraca; order Decapoda; family Palaemonidae; genus Macrobrachium; species Macrobrachium nipponense. The sequence continues at coordinate 25,499,932 of NC_087218.1, read as the reverse complement.
CCAGAATTTTTCTGTCGCCGGTAGCAACAACATCGTTGTTGGTACCTCCTGCATTGGAATTCTTTTCTCGTTGGCCGAGGATTATCTATCTGACCTTTGGTGATGTACTTTGATCTTTGGTTTTGGCATACGCTTATCGTGGACCGTTTTTTGGATTTTGGTTTGGATTCTCTTTAAAATGTCTGACGTGGCACCTGTATTTAGGGTGTGTGCGAAAGAGGAATGTAAGGTGAGGCTACCGAAAGCATCGGTGGATCCTCACACAGTCTGTAAAAAATGTAGGGGGAATGATTGTTCTGCGACTAACACCTGTCTGGAATGTGAGAGTTTAACGGAAGTGGAATGGAACCTTGGCTTCTTATGTAAGGAAACTTGAGAAAGATAAGAGTTAGGAGGGCTTCCATCAGAAGCTCAAGTAGATCCTGCTCTAATGAACAGGAAGTAGCTCCTAACTTTTCTAGTAATTCACCTGCTCATAGTTTGGTTTCAGCCCCTTCCCCAGCAGCGAACCTGTAGATGCGTCTACGGAAATGGCTGCAATGAGAGCCTCAATAATCAGCTTGAAATCGCAACTGCAAGCAATGAAGGAGACAGGTAAGCGCAGTGATGTGTGCAGTGATTTGTGCAGTGTCCCCAGTGAAGTGGAGGGGGCGTCTGACCGACTCCGCATTGCTCCTAGGCCTAGCCTACCTCTTTCAGACTCCCATGACCAAGGGATGGAGGAATGTCGAAAGCCGCAAGGGGGATGTAGAGTATTCCCAACGGTCAGGCGTCCCTTCGGCGGATCCTGTAGCCGCTTCCCAGGCTGCCAAGGACAGCTACTGCAAAAGCGTCCTCAGGAAGTGCTTTTCGGACTCAGACTCTTCGTCTCCCAGAAGAGATGGAGTTCTTCCTCTAAGTCGCGTCCTCTTAAGAGATCCTGAAGACGCCAGCAAGCGAAGCGTTGCATTCCAGTCCTGAGCCTTTCCGGAGTATTCGCCTGCTCGTAAGAAGAGAGCTATGAGATCTCCTGACTCTTCTCCGGAAGACTTATCACACAAGACGAAGGAAGTCTTGGTAGGACTCCAACAGCAGTTGTCTGCCTTAGTGGGAGTTCTTTCTGAAGGCTTTTCTAGGAAGAAAGACATTGCTCTTCCCATCAAGAGTTCTGTTAGGAGAGCCTCAGAGAGTAAGCGCCCTGGCGTTAGCAGACGCTCCTCGCCTGAAAGGTTTTCGTCCCCAGCGAGACCTTCTTCAGTCGCATATGACAGGAATCGGAAACTCCCTACGAGCAAGAGTTCTCCCAGGAGTTTTGCTAGAGACGATTTCGCCTCTCATGGCAAGTATCAGGAGCCTGATTCGCTGATTTCTCGTGAGAGAATTCGTGCGGCTAAGAGCTCCGGGAGAGAAGAGAGCCCCTCTCTATTCAGAGCTCCGCAAGAAGGAAGGGAGCGTTCGTTCGTCCTCTAGACATTTTCCGAAGGAACAACCCTCTCCCTCTGGGAAGTACCCAGGAATCAGGAGTCCCGTAGGATCTTCTAAATATCCTTCTAAGGATGCAAGAGTTTCGCCGAATAGGCGCTGAGATTTAGACAAGGTTTTTCTTCACCTCCCAGGAGGGATAGGAGAGATTCTAGCGCCTCTCCGGATGGACGCAAAGGGAAAAGGAGCTATTTGCCTGCTAGACGCAGTCACCAGGACGCAAACATCTCCTCTCCTGGACGACGGGAACAAAGGGTTCTCCTTTCTCCTCGCAGGCGCATTTCGCCTTCCAGGCGTCCTTATCAGGACGCAAATGCCTCTCCTTCTTGGACCAGGCAGCCTCACCAGGACGCAAGCGCCTCGCCTTCTTGGCCCAGGCGCGCTCACCAGGACGCAAGCGCCTCTCCTTCTTGGCGCCAGGAACAGGATGTTCTCCTTTCTCCTAGCAGGCGCTCTTCGCCTCACAGGCGTCTGATTCAGGACGCAAGCGCCTCTCCTAGCAGACGCAAGGAGCAGAGCAGAAGCCCGAGTGTAGGGAAACTCCAGGACTCGTGCAGGAAGGAGGATAGGAATAAGGATGAGAAGGAAAAAAGGCTTCTTTCGACGGATCGGTCTTTCCCTCCTGAAAGTCAGGAAATTTTTTTTTCTCTCTCCTGCATCGCTTTTGGAAGAAGTTTCGGATGAAGAGATATCCAAAGATGCAGGAGTTTCGGACTATAAGAGACTTGCTTCTCTTTTGCTGCAGGTGTTTGGAGACTCGCTACGCCAGTCGGATCCCCCTTCTCCGGGATCTTTATTATCCAGTACGAAAATGTCGAAGGCCTCCTCCTTCGTTAGGATGACCCCTACTCTTTCTATGAGAAAGTCTCTGAAGAGTCTCGAGAGCTGGCTCAGATCTAAGAAGGAAGCGGGGAAGACAGTATTTTCTTGCCCTCCCTCTAAGCTGACGGGGAAACCAGGTATGTGGTATGACACCAAGGAGCCAATGGGCCTGGGACTCCCTTCGTCCTCTGATGCGGACTTTTCCGCTCTTGTAGATGCGTCTAGACGACGCTCTCTGCACTCTGCAAAAGCCTCTTGGGGAATGTGTGAGGTTGATCATCTCATCAAGGGCCTCTTCAAGACTCTCGAAGTCTTTAACTTTATGGACTGGGCTTTGGGAGCTTTAGCCAAGAAGTCTCAAGAACCAGACTTCGTTACCATGGAAGAGTTGGGCAGTGTATTAACCTGCCTAGACAAGGCGGTTATGGATGGCTCCAATGAAGTGGCATCCCTTTTTGGATCCTGTATATTGAAGAAGAGGGCAGTGTTTAGCTCCTTCTTAACGAAATCTGTTTCTCCTCTGCAGAGATCCTCCCTTTTATACGCGCCCCTCTCTAGTCACCTTTTTCCTCAGGAAATAGTGAGGGACATATCAAAGACTTTATCAGAAAAGGCCACACAGGACCTGCTGGCCCAGTCAGCTAAAAGGCTAAAACCTGCTGTTCAGGTTGCAAAGAAGGAGAAAGTTCCCTTCCAGCAGCCCTTTCGGGGAAGGTCTGCACCAAGATCTTCTCTTAGAAGTAGAAGACCGGAGAAGAGAGGAAGGTCTTCTCGAAGGCCGTTCGTCAAGACCCAGTGAGACTGTGGTCCTCCAGACAAAAGTGGGTGCCAGGCTTCTAAACTTTTACGAACCTTGGGCACAGAAAGGTGCCGATGCCTGGTCCCTATCCATCCTAAAGAAAGGATATTTAATCCCCTTCAGGGAAAAACCTCCCTTAACTACAACTCCAAGGGAGTTAACAGCAAACTACAAGGATTCTGTCAAGAAACAAGCCCTTCTACATCTCGTGGAGCAGATGCTTTACAAGGAAGCCATAGAGGAAGTAAAAGATCTCTCTTCCCAGGGGTTTTACAATCGCCTGTTCTTGGTTCCGAAAAGCTCAGGAGGTTGGAGCCAGTTCTGGACGTGAGCGCCCTGAACGTGTTCGTAGCAAAGAGGAAGTTCACAATGGAGACGACAGCCTCGGTGTTAGCAGCCCTGCGTCCAGGGGGACTGGAGGTATCCTGACCTGCAGGATGCTTATTTCCACGTGCCAATACACCCGTCTTCCAGGAAATACCTCAGATTTATGGCTCAAGGAAGAGTATTTCAATTTCGGGCCCTATGCTTCGGACTATCAACAGCCCCCCAAGTATTCACGGGACTAATGAAAAATGTGGCTCACTGGCTTCATTTCGAAGGGATTCAAATATCCTTGTATCTAGACGACTGGCTGATACGAGCACAGTCGCGAGTCAGATGTCTGGAGGACTTAAAGCTGACACTGGAGTTAACACAGTCCTTGGGACTGTTGGTAAACCTCGAGAAATCCCAGATGATTCCCCAGCAGAACATTGTTTATCTGGGATTCGGATGGATTCTCGGGGTTTTCATGTGTTTCCATCACAGGAAAGACAGAACCGCTGCTTGGAAAAAGTAGCAAACCTTCCTAGAGAAAGAACAATGTTCCGCGAGGGAATGGAGAGTCTTCTGCCGACCCTTTCCTCGTTGGAACAGTTCATTTCTCTAGGAAGGCTTCACCTAAGGCCGTTACAGTTCTATCTAAGAGAACATTGGGATCAGAAATCTCAAAATCTGTTCGATTCCTTCCAGATCATGAAGGAAATAAAGGAGGACCTGCGTTGGTGGATGAATCCGTGCAGGATCAACGAAGGAGTATCCCTTCACGTTCCGAACCCTCGGCTAGTGTTGTATTGCCCGACGCCTCAGATGCGGGTGGGGAGCCACTCTAGGGACGAGAGAAGTGTCAGGCACCTGGAGGGGAGAACAGGTCGTCCTGGACATCAATATGAAGGAATTAACAGCGATTCACCTGTCTCTCATACACTTCGAGGCTCAGATCTCAGGTTCAGTCCTGCAGATCAATTCGGACAACACAAACAGCCCTAGCTTACATCAAGAAGCAAGGAGGGACGCACTCGTTCTCCCTTTACAAGAAAGCAAGAGAACTACTGCTTTGGGCAGAAAGAGAGAGAAGAATCACTCTCCGGACGAGATTCATTCAAGGGGACATGTAAGAGCCGACCTTCTGAGCAGGAGAGACCAAGTACGCCTACAGAATGGACGTTGCATCAGGAGGTATGCAACAGACTATGGAACCTCTGGGGGAGATCTCAAATATAGATCTTTTTGCCACCCATTGGAACAACAGGCTGGAAAGTTACTGCTCCCCGATCGCCGACCCAAGGGCGATTTCGGTGGACGCCCTTCTCCTCGATTGGTCCGGAATAGACGGGTATGCTTTTCCTCCGTTCAAAATATTATCGGAAGTAGTAAGGAAGTTTGCAGCAGCAGAGGGAGCCAAACTGACCCTCATAGCCCCGTTCTGGCCAGCGCAAAACTGGTACACATAGGTACTGGGATGGATAGTAGACTTTCCGAGATCTCTCCCAAACAGGAGGGATCTTCTCAGACAACCCCACTTCGACAGGTATCACAAAAACCTGGCCCGCTCTCGCTCTGACTGCCTTCAGACTATCGAAGGACTTGTCAGAATGAGAGGCTTTTCTCGAGAAGTTGCGAAAGCGATCGCAAGAGCTAGAAGACCATCTACTATTCGAGTCTACCAGTCGAAGTGGGATGTGTTTCGCAGATGGTGTAGAGCTCAGAAGATATCCTCTTCCAGTACCTCTGTGACCAGATATAGCTGATTTCCCCTCCTTTTACTTGAAGGAGAAATGTAATCTAGTAGTTCTCTACAATTAAGGGCTATAAAAGTATCTATCTTCAGTCTTCAGGCATAGAGGCCTTAACATTGGGGAAGACAAAGATTTGCATGATCTGATAAAATCCTTGGAGACGTCAAAGAACAGAGGGATTAGAGCACCTAGTTGGAACTTAGATGTGGTCCTAAAGTACTTAATGACCTCCAAATTCGAACCTCCCTGTAAGGCTACGTTCAGAGATCTGACAAGAAGTCTTTATTCTTGGTCGCACTAGCTTCAGCGAAAAGAGTAAGCGAACTACAAGCCTTAGGAACATAATGTTGGCTTCAGAACGACTCGGCGTTCTGTTCCTTCAAACCGATGTTTTTGGCGAAGAATGAAAACCCTTCGAAACCTTGGCCTCGAACCTTCGAGTAAAAGGACTTTCGTCTCTAGTAGGTACAGAGCGAGAAAGGGCTCTTTGCCCAGTTAGAAGCCTTAAGTTCTACTTAGAAAGGAAGAACGAACTAAAGGGAGTAAGGAAAGTTTATGGTGCTCAGTTAGAGATCCCAGAAGACAGATCTCTAAAAATGTTCAGAGGGCGTTCTTCATGCAGAGATGTAATCAAGGAAGCCCTTTTAGCGTGTAAAGAAGAACAACTGGACCTCCTTAGAGTTAAAGCTCACGAGGTAAGAGCAGTCGCTACCTCTTTGGCATTCCACAAGAACTTGTCGATACAGACTCTAGTGGAGTCAACCTTTTGGAGATGCAATTCGGTCTTTGCATCCCATTACTTGAGAGACATTCAAGTGACGTACGACAAGTGCTTTACTCTAGGAGCGTACGTATCTGCGGATTCGTTGCTGGGACAGGGAGCTGAACCCAATCCTTTTTAGTTTTATTAGGTTAGGGTTTTTAATGGTGTTTGGTGCGTTTTATTGGTCGATTGAAAGAGGGTGCAGGAGTTGACCCCTTTCAAATCGTAGTGCTAACATGTTAGTGTGGTCAGGTGATCGGGATTGGTCGTTATGCTCCTTGTATTGTCTTAAATACCTAAAGCTCTATCATGTAAGAGGGTTTGTTAGCCCCCGTTGGTATGATACAGGTCAAGGTTCTGCCATGTAAGTGGGTCAGCCCCCATTGGTACAATCCAAGAAAAGGCTCTGCCATGTAAGCGGATAAGCCCCATTGGCATGATCCGAAAGGGTTATCAGTCACAGGTCTTATCCTCTCTGGAACTCTGATGGCAAGCAGACTCATAGACAGTATCAATGAAGTCTTCTTCCATATCAGGTAGGAACCAAGGTTGTTTTTGTTAATATACCTACAACGTATGTTGTTTCCCTGTTTTTATATTCATAAATAATTAGTATGTAACTGTCTCTTGCCCTCCACCAAGGGTGTCAATCAGCTAAGTATATATCTGCCGGGGAAGTTGCATGTACAAAAATGATATTGTTAGTATACAATAAAGTTTTGTACATACTTACCCGGCAGATATATACGATTAATGGCCCGCCCAGCCTCCCCTCAGGAGACAGGTGGAAGAGAAAATTCTGGTTAGAAAACGGGAATGGTTCCTATTCCCGCCACCCACCGGCGGGAGTGGGCTGGTCACCTGACCTACCTGTCGCGTGTGCCGCGAGTTTTGAATTCTGTCGGGACGTCAGAGACTATAGCTAAGTATATATCTGCCGGGTAAGTATGTACAAAACTTTATTGTATACTAACAATATCATTTTCCAACTTCTTGTGAAAGTTAGGGAAATATTGTTAGAAATTCTTTTCTTACACCATGTGGATTTGCATATCTTCCTCTTTCCATTGATATGTTTTTTCTGAAATTGGCCAACCTCAAAGTTTCCCCTGTCTTGGGTGTGGCACATGTCATTTTTAGCCTTAATCTTAACCCTTAACCCACAGGGTGCTGTGTGTCACTAGAATCAACGCTTTATTTGTTGCACTAGGACAACGACGATATTATTGATCATTTATTTTCAAATATCTCTGTAACTTTAGTCAACAGTCTCACCAGCCATACTGCTCATTCTTGAACTTAAAAAATGCCAGATTTCTCTTAATCATAGGTATAAAAATAATAAAATTGTAAACCTTCTATCAGCTTGTGGGGCAGGACCAGGGAGGCTTTTTTGTATTCTGAAAGTGAGCAGCGTTCAAAGACTTTATGGTAACTAGACAAGCCACCATAAAGCCGGATCGCCATCAACAAGTCTACCGCTAACCAGGGGACGACATGTAAATCTGTTTATTTTGCAAAATTTGGAGATGATGGCTTTTGATGATGCGTATTCATTTTCATCAAATAGTGATATCGAGATAGACCATTACAATGACAGTGACAATAGTAATATTGGTTTTAAAGTTACCGTATATACTCGAGTAACGTGCGATCTCTCATATCATGCGACCCCCAAATTTTCACCAATAAACAGTGGTTTTGTCATGTATCTCATGTATCATGCGAGTTCCTTTTCCGAGCGTCAGTTCATAAGGTTGTGGGTTTAGCATGCTAATGGCCGAGTCATTCAGATGTGTGCTGCTGCTAGTCAAGTTACAGTAATTTTCTTACTAATCTCGAGAATTGAATAGAAAATCTCAAGATTAAAAAAGAATCCCAAGATGATAAAATAATTGTAAAAATAAAATGCCTCGAGTCCTAAATCATTCTCTCTCTCTCTCTCTCTCTCTCTCTCTCTCTCTCTCTCTCTCTCTTCATCTCTCTCTCTTCTCTCCTCTCATCTCTCTCTCTCTCTCTCTCTCTCCTCTCTTCCCTCTCCTCCTTCAGGAATAAATACTGGTACTTTTTTTTTCTCAGATTTCGGAAATGTGAGGTCAGATGCATAATCAAACAAACATCACTACTGCAGCAAAAACATTTTTTCCCTTTATGTTTTTCATTATTGTTATTTATTAATTACAGTTTATTTGAATAAATATTAATATAATACTGTTAAATGAATGTGAGATAACTAGATCACCTATAACAAAATAGTGGGAAAATACCATATGTTCACTAATAGCTATTATTTTCAAAACAAACATTCCGTAAAACGCAAAAGATATATGTACATGACAATCAAAATATAATAATGTTTTGCAGTTCAACTTGTGAATTTTAACAATAAGTATGACTGTATAATATATTTCACCATATCGATCTTGAAGTTGAAGAGTCGTAAAATTTTAAGGATGGTCCGGGAAAAGGATTTGTACTTCGTGATTACGTATCGCTACAACACCATGTGGTATTTTCATACCACTATATTGATGACGCATCGCTACGACACACTGGTATTTTTCATACCACTATACATTAAAGTTAAAATGATCATATTATATTATTGTTTTCACGAAGAAATAATTATATAAAGAAAATTATTGAGTAATTTTTGCCGTCAGCAGTCAGAAAATCACGAACATGGTAACATTCAAAACTAGTGCCATCCACGGCATATGTCTATAAATAGAACAGAAGCAGAGGGCAGTCATTGGATAACAGATCTCCATGGCTACTAACCAGCCAATCAGGTGTTAGTTATACTACTCTGTGAATTTCTTAAAATGAACGTTTACACACACGAAGCTAACGATGATGTGTGTGTTTTGCATACAATACGTAGTTTTAATTTTTATTAGTGTAAGTATTTTACTGATTACATGAAGAATAGAATGACTCCTTCTCATTACTTTGAATGCAAAATGGTTTGAAGATTCTTCCGCAAAAAGAAAAGAAAAATTCTTTAGAAGATGATACCTATTTACTAACGCGGTTGACATAGCTTCAAAACAAAATTCAGCTCTTTAATCTCTGGAAAAATTTTAATCTTTCTGTCTGCTGGTCACACCCTTTATATCCCCGACAACTAACAACAACAAAATTTGTTTGTTAACAGTATGCCCATACACACACACACACACACACATACAGTCGCGCTTGTGCTAATACCTATTGGTTTCAGAGACTCAAGTTAACACTTACAGTATAGTTGAGAGGGGAGAGAGAGAGAGTTCATCCTAGATGGCCTTTGTTCATCTCTCTATCTCTCGAGGAATGTCAAGATTTGTTCCCTGCTCTTTGTAAATTTAGTCCATGCGACTGACAGCAACAAAATTCATATTTTTTTTTCTTAAAGATATGAATTACCCGTACTGCACATTTTTAACAAGCATGAACACACTGCATTATACTCTCTCTCTCTCTCTCTCTCTCTCTCTCTCTCTCTCTTCTCTTCTCCTCTCTCTCTCTCTCTCTCTCTCTCTCCTCTTCTCTCTCTCTCTCTCTCTCTCTCTCTCTCTCTCTCTCTCAGAAAAGATACCGTCAATTCAATTTATCAGTATCTTTTCCTGATAGACAGACAGAGTAAATATTTAGGACTTCAAGGCTTGGCATATGTCAATTATTTTATTATCTTGGGATTTTTGGTTAATCTTGGGATTTTCCATGGTCAACTCTTGGGATTAGTAAGAAAAATGCGATTATTTGAGTAGCAGTAGCAGCAGCTGCAGCGCACACCCAAATGAATCGGGTAGGCCTAGCACGCCAAACAATAGTATTTACAAAATGAGCTGAGCTCTCTGGCTGGGCTGTTTTGGTCCTCCCACGTGTTTGATCGCATATCTGCCAAATTTATAACAACAGAGATAAAACCATTTCTCCCATTACAGATATCAAATATTATCTTTTCCGTTACGCAGAATTCTAAATAAATTACGTAGGTTCACGATTGATAAAGTTTTTTTATGCAGTAACAAGAAACGGAGTCAGATTTTTTATCACCATGGCATCTCATTTTGGCGCTGTTGCGAATATTTCAACCAGTTCCACGTGCGTTTAAATCCATACTGACTGTACAGTCTAGAGGCAGTTCTACCTTCTACACATATATTGATTTCTTAATATCGTAGGTATAGAATAAATTGGTGAGCAAGGAAATACGAAATAAAGCATAAGTTTGACGAGTGAGAAAATAAACAATCGTATACAAACAGATTCTCTCTCTCTCTCTCTCTCTCTCTCCTCTCTCTCTCTGACAAAATAGTAATAGATAGGAAACAATGACTGAATATTGCTTGAATGCGATATGGCAAAGTTTTGGCCTGACTGAAGTGTGGAGTGACTTTGACACCGACTACAAGTTATTCCTGGTCATCTCACAGCCGTGGATAGACATCAACTTCACAGCCGAGAAAGGCCAATCGTATTCAAAATAATTAGGTATGGAAAATGCGAAATGCAGGCCTATGTTGTCCCATGAAAAAAGCTCTCGCTCGGACAGCTGAGGATTTAGGAGAGAGAGAGAGAGAGAGAGAGAGAGAGAGAGAGAGAGAGAGAGAGAGAGAGAGAGAGAGAGAGAGAGAGAGAGAGAGAGAGAGATTAAAGTACCTGGGAATGAAAACCCCTTATAATCTTATAATTATAGCCTCGGGGTTTGTCTCAAGGACATTCAAAGGTCTGTCAAACACGGGCAGTTGTTGTTTTTGTAAAATTAGCATAAGGGCAGATCTTTAAAAGCCACGCCAGAGAGCTCGCCACTGTGACAAGACTATACCTTCCATATGAAGACGAGATGATCAAAGATCTGGAAGATGACGAATATGACTGCCTTGATGGCGAAGAATTCAGAGCAGTATTTGATGATACGGACACAGAGAGCGACTTTGGAGGATTTTAGTTTATTAATTTTATTCATTTTTTTTACTTTAATAAATTTTCACTTAACTGCGTATGCTAAAATAAAAATAATAGTTCAAGTAACAAATGTTTCTTTTACCGAGTAAAACAAAAAGTAAAAATTCCTTCGGTATTGTACCTTAAGGGGGACCCCGGCGCAATGCCCTTTTTTAAGGACAGGACTTTGATATTCATACCACTTAATAAGGTGACTTGGGACATCTCCAAACCCGGCATATGATTTTCGCCTCTGACCTTCGGTTTTGTGACGCCAGGGCGATTTATCCCGAAAATAACCATTTTTTTCAAATTCTATCTCCTCCCTTGATATTTAATATTAAGACCTGGGATTACTACCATATATAGACCTGATGTAGACCTCCAATCGAATGGAGAGTTTTTTTTTTCTAAAAGTCATTTTTTTGCTAGATATGAATTTTTCAATATGGTCAAAAAATAAACCCTATAAATCAGGAGAAAAAAATTTATAAAAAAAAAATACGAAACAAACAAAAATTGGAAAAAAGGGCTCTATTTGATTGTTCTATAATGTCTTTCTGAGTTATATACCAAATTCCAATGTTATCAGCTTTAAACTAAGTGAGAAGATAGATTTTGAAGGTCAATAAGTATAGTTTGAGATACGGGCGTTCAAAGTTTTCCTTCTATTTTTTATAAAGAACAATTTAATTAAATTAAAACTGATTCTTCTGAATGTATATTTGTTTTTTTTGTGTATTTAATAAAAGCCAAAACTATTTTATTTATCATAATTTAATCATAAATGATGATCCCTTTGCTCATATATCGCAGCCTGGGCACTGCTTGAGGCAAGATGGGGCACTCCTTCCTACGCAATTCTCTCTCTCGCCTTCACTAACCTCGGCTTATTACAGCAAATTTTCTTCTTCTGTGTGTTAGCGAGATGTTTTCCTTGTATTTTCTTCTTTGGCATGATGAAATTCTTGCCCGAAACAAAGATAAACAAACGTAATTGCAAGAGAATGTCAAGAGGTGAAACTCGAAGGCGTACACTTTTTTTTACAAAGACAATTTAATAAATCATGATTATTATGAATTTCATATTCCATTTTGGGTATTAAAAAACCAAAACTTTTGTTATTTATTCATAAATGAAGATCTCTTTGCTCAAGATCGTAGCCTAGGCACAGTGTGACTGTGCTGTCAAGCAAGACGGGGGCGTTACTAAGCAACCCTCCCCTCTCTCTTCACTAACTACGCATATATTATGATATTCTGTAATAATAATTGAGCGATTTTTCTTCGTTCTGTAGTGTTAGCGAGATGTTTCCCTTGTCTTTTCCTCATTGGCATGATGAAATTCTTGCCAAAACATACATAAACATACTTGAAAGCAGGCGAATGTCAGACGTGAAATGGAACGTGTAGACTACTTGACGTCTGTGATCGCACTAAGTCAGGACTGGACTTGGTAGCTTGAGAACCTGAAGCTCTCCTTCTCGACTCGGGGAATGTCTACAGATGCGCCATTTCTCCCAATTTTCTTTGACATTAATTATCAAAATTTACGATAATAGAAGAAATATTGCATTTTCTTGTACGGATCAATGTTTTAGGCTTATTGAGTTAACGTTAACTAATTACCCTGTAACTACGAAAGTAAGAGGAATTTTGATGAAATATTTCGTATACATATTCTCAATTGCCATATGAAGCTCCATGAATTTTTTCATGACTTTGCATTTTTCGCCCTATACCTCCATATACAGGCGGTCCCCGGGTTACGACGGTTCCGGCTTACGACGTTCCGAGTTACGACGCTTTTTTTCTTAAATATTCAATGGAAAAATCCGTCCTGGGTTATGACGCTTGTTCCTCCGAGGTTACGACGCTGACGCTTCCGACGACGCTCCGAGTTAACGACGCTTTTAAAAAAACGCATACTATGATAAAAATCCTTTATAGTTTAGCACAGTATATTAATAAAAATAAGTTTCTGGTTAGATTACAACAAAAATTTTGAGATTATGATGATTTTCGACACTTTTTATGTATTTTTCTATGTTTTTTAGTGACGCCTCATATGCGGAACTAGTTTCCGAGCGAACTGATCAAATTACTGGATAATGTCTCTCTTTGGATACTTGGAATTTGCGTTGTAATCTAACCAGAAACTTCGTTTTGTTATTATTACTGGAAAAACCCAGCAATGATTTTTTTCATTATTTGCGCTTTTGGACTGTTATATGTCCAAAAGCGCAAATAATGAAAAAATCATTGCTTGTTTCCAGTAATAATAACAAAACGAAGTTTCTGGTTAGATTACAACGCAAATTCCAAGTATCCAAAGAGAGACATTATCCAGTAATTTGATCAGAGAGAGAGAGAGAGAGAGAGAGAGAGAGAGAGAGAGAGAGAGAGAGAGAGAGAGAGAGAGAGAGAGAGAGAGAGAGAGAGAGCGTCTTCCCGACGCTCCGAGTTAAGGACAGAGAAGTGTTCGTTTCGTTAAACGGCCTCTGACTCATGCCAGTAAATGTTTTGTTGATACTAATAATATAAGCCTATTTAAAGATTACGTTTTGTACTTTAATTAGTCTATATGATACGTAAATAGTAATCAACTGTTCTTGTAGCCCTCAATATTTGGCAAAATCGAAGTATCCAAAGAGAGACATTATCCAGTACGTAATTTGATCAGAGAGAGAGAGAGAGAGAGAGAGAGAGAGAGAGAGAGAGAGAGAGAGAGAGAGAGAGAGAGAGACGCTTTGGCAACAATGGTCTCGGGGGTTTTTATAGCTTCCTTCTGCTTGATGATCGTGGATATTGTAGAAGGATTTCGACCATACTCGTTTGCCAAATCGACGATACGAACGCCACGTTCATGCTTTGCTATAATTTCATGTTTTGCTTCCATCGAAATAATTTTCTTGGGTTTTTTCTTATCACCTGCTTTGTCTTTAGCTTTGAGACCCATGGTTAATAATAAAATAGACAAAATAACACGAAAAATAGGCGCAAATACAACGAACTAAACAACGACGTGTTAACATGCAGCACCAACAAACAAACAGACTGAACGCCATTTATCGGTCGCCTATACAACTAACACTCATCGCAAAATCGTATCTCAAATATTTCGTTGTATATCAAAGCTTGTATTTTCGCAAATTTTCTGTTATATCTCAAAACATTCGTATATTAGGGCAATCGTATGTCAAGTTTCCAATGTAATTGATCAGAGAGAGAGAGAGAGAGAGAGAGAGAGATGAGAGAGAGAGAGAGAGAGAGAGAGAGAGAGTAGAGAGAGAGAGAGAGAGACGCTTTGGCAACATGTCTCGGGATTGACGTAACGTTTATTTTCTGAACAGATAGGACAGAGAAGTGTTCGTTTCATTAAACGGCCTCTGACTCATGGCAGGAAATGTTTTGTTGATACTAATATATAAGCCTATTTAAAGATACATTTACTTTAATTAGTCTATATGATACGTAAATAGTAATCAGCTGTTCTTGTAGCCCTCAAGATTTTGCAAAATCACTCCAGGTTGTACATAAAACTTCAAGAATGTAGTGTCACCAGAGGATTACAATAGTTTTTACCTTCAAGAACCAGCATTCTTTTATGAAAATAACTCCAGGTTGTACATAAAACTACAGGAAACAACATGTAGTGTAACCAAAGGATTACAAGTAAGGTTTTTATAACTTTTTATTAGTTTAAGAGACATATTTCCAAGCGTCGTTCCGGCTTACGTCTCAAGAACGGAACCCCCGTCGTAACCCGGGGACTGCCTGTATAGAGGTTCCGGCCGGCCCCCTTAATCAACTGATTTGGAAATTATAGATGGTTAGTATAGAACAGTTAAACATGCTGTATAAACCAAAATAATGTAAATGGCGCACGATCGCTCTTTTATATTTTAAAATACAATAGTAATATGAGAATGCATACAATATTCATGGGATATAGTGAAAGTACAAGTAAAGCATAACTTTTTAAAAGATCTACTGGTTTCCTCCAGTAGTAACTATCGCAATCTGCCGATTTGGGAAAACATAGACAGTACGCTAATTTTATACCGCGTGTATGATGCGACCCCTTTAAAATTAGCTTCAAAATTAGGTTTCAAAAGTCGCATAATATGCAAGTATATACGGTAGTGTGCATATGACAGTTAACATACACACACATATACACACCCATTCAACCATTTATTAATTTTTGTATATTTTTTTTTGCTTTTATAAGTGTTTCTTGAACAGCTAAGGAGTAATATTGTCATGGAAGATTTTGAAGTTGTCACAGAAGATACTGCATGAAGCATTCCAAAACTAAAAAGTGGGTTTTGAAAAAACATTTTCTTTTGAATAATAATGCTCCTTTTCAATATAAGTTTTTAAAAGTATCATATTTCATTTTTGACTAGCTGACCAACCCAGTGCTGCCTGGGAAGTTTGTTTACAATCGATAAACTCTCTCTCTCTCTCTCTCTCTCTCTCTCTCTCTCTCTCTCTCTCTCTCTCTCTCTCTCTCTCTCTCTCTCTCTCTCTCCTGTTAAGATAGTTGCTTCTCACTCTTCCTTCCTATTGGGGCTGAACTTGGCCTTAAAAGGCTTTAGGAGTCTCAGTATTCATCTCAGCACAGCAACATCAAAAAGTATGGATTAGACATTTAATATGTGTTTTCAGTTACAGGTGGTCCCTGGTTATCAGCGATCCAGTACGGCGATTTATGGCGCCATAACAAGCCGAGTTCTGGTTATCGGGGCCATAAGGCACCTTATGGCACCATAAGGGTGCTTATGGCACACCATAAGGGTACTTATGGCACCATAACTAGCCAAGTTTTGGTTTGGTTAATGGCAGTTTTTGCTTATTGGCACACCCCCGGGAACGGAACCCCTACTGATAACTGGGACTGCCTGTATTTTTACGTCACCCCTTCCGACCCCCTTCTCACCACACTCCCTTCCTATCAGGGCTGAACTTGGACTAAAGGGCATCAGGAGAGTCACTATTCATGTCAGTGACCTCAAAAACTAGGAATTAGATGCTAATATTTGTTATTTTCAATTATTTTTACATGTCACTGCCTTCCCACCCCCTTCCCTATTGGGGCTGAACTTGGGCTTAAAGGGCATCTGGAGGGTCACTATTCTTAACAACATCAGAACTATGGATTAGACACTAATATCAGTTGTTTTCAGTTATTTTACATCTCACCACCTCCTTTCCAACCCTTGTCAACCCCCCTTCCTATCAGGACTGAGCTTGGACTTCAAGGGCATTGGAAGATCCACTATTCTTCTCAGCAACCTCAAAAACTATGGATTAGACACTGGTTATTCTTACATGTCATTCCCCTTCCCACTCACTTCTCACCTCCCCTTTTTATCAAGGCTGAACTTGGACTTGAAGGGCATCAGGAGTGTCACTATTCATCTCCGCAACCTGAAAAATGTGGATTAAACACTAATATCTGTTGTTTTGGTTATTTTTACATTTCACCCCTTCTCACCCCCCTCCCAATCGGGGCTGAACTTGGACTTCAAAAACTATGGATTAGACAATAATATCTGTAATTTCCTATCATTTTTACGTTTCCCCCCTTGCCACGCCCTGCTCCCTCTTTGGTGCCAGTGATGTCTTAACCCCACAGTATTCATTCCCAGGTGGTAAGAAGTATGTACGTATACCAAGTTTGGTTGAAATTGCTCAATGCGTTTTAAAGTGTATGTGGAACATACACACACACACACGTACATACAGTGGTCCCCATGTATTTGCGGGGAATGCGTACCAGACCCCCCTTCCCGGCGAATAGTTAGACCCCGTGAATAGTTGGAACCCCTATAAAAATGCTTAAAACCTATTTTGTTAGTTAAAACTCAAGAACAACCCACTAAAAATTTCCATACCTGGTTTTTTTGATAGTTTTATCACAAAAAGTGCATTTTATGATGAAATTGATTAAAGAAACAACAACAGGCATTTGTGGATATTTCTCATCGAAAAATACCGCGAATAGGTGAATTTTCTGTGGATAATGGGGGGGGGGGGGGGGGGGGGAATGTTCCAGAGAGAAATCCGCAAATGCTTGAGTCCGTGAATTCAGATAACGTGAATACAGGGGGTCCACTTTACATACATACATCTATTTTTAATGTATGACACTTACCTGGCAGGTATATATATAGCTATATTCTCTGTTCCACCTGGCAGAAATTTTCAAAACTCGCGGCAATCGCTAGTAACCTATAGTAGTTCAGGCAACCACCACCCCGTTACCGTGGCGCTAGCGCTAGGAACCGTTCCCAATTGGGCCAGATTTTCTCTGCCAGCCGAACCGGCAACATTGTTGGTGGTTCCCTGCTAGAATTTTCATTCTCGTTGCTGACTGATCTTGGATTTTGGTATTGTACTCGGAAACGTTAGCTTGGCATTCGCTTTGGATTGTTCTTTAAGATGTCTGACACTGGAAGTATGTTTAGAGTGTGTGTAAAAGAGGGGTGTAAGGTAAGACTGGTGCCGAAAGCTTCGGTCGACCCTCATACCGTTTGTAAGAAATGTAGGGAGAATGTGTGTACTTGGGAGAATAGATGCATTGAATGTGAGAATTTATCAGAGAAGGAATGGAAGGTCTTTATGAAATACGTTGAGAGACTGGAGAAAGATCGTGTAAGGAGATCTGTTTCTCGTAGTGAGAAGTCAAATTCTTCGAGTAAAAGGAGTGATTGTATTTCCTCTCCAGCTCCTTCTAATGTAGAATTGGTAGTTCCTTCTCCCCAGGTATCTCCTGCGCCCGCTGCTGTATCGGAGGAGACGAACGATACAAATATTGTGAAAGTGTTCGCTGCCCTTGCGTCCATGGGCGACCAGATACAGCGACTTACAGACAAAGTTAGTGCTTTCGATGTCAGTGAAAGTGTAGTGGAGGGGGCGTCTGATCGTCTCTCTCGTGCTCCTAGACCTAGACCTCTGTCAAGCTCCCAGACCCAAGGGAGAAGGCATGTCGACAGTCGAAGGGAGGCGAGAGAGGTTTTGACACGGTCAGGCGTCCCTTCGAACAGTCCTGTTGCAAGTTCCCAGGCTGTTGCAGTTCGCCGCAGAAAAGGCGTAACTGGGAAGTGTGCTCCTCGGAAGGTTCGACTTCCGAGCGAGAACGTCGGTATGCAGTGGTGTCTCGCCCACTCAAGAGGACGTTCAGGACATCAACTGCTTCTCGAGAGATTCTCCGTCGGGTAGAGTACAAGATCGCTCTCCTTTAGGTCGCAGTCCAGCTCGTAATCCTCATCCTTCGTCGTCTACCATTCAGGAGGATGGTACGAAGCACTTCTTACGGGAAATGCAGTCCAAGTTGGCAGTGTTGGTGAAGTCTTGGGATGCTCCTGAACAAGCATCTTCGAGGCGTAAGGACGATTTCCTTCCCATTAAGTCTTCGAAAAGGGAAGACAAGGACGCGTTCGCCGAGGACGCAGGGCGCACTGGCGCTAGGAGGAAAATAGTGTCGGAAGAAGCAGGACGCAAACGTCAGGACGCGGGACCAATGGTGGACGCAGGACGCAGGCGGCAGGAAGCAGGCGTGTCTACGATGGACACAGGACGCAGGCGGCAGGACATCGAGAGGCGGCAGGACGCAGACGCATCGGTAGCCGCAGGACGCAGGCGGCAAGACATCGAGAGGCGGCAGGACGCCGATGCCTCGCGAGCCGCAGGACGCAGGCGCAGGACGCTAGTCCGTCAACGAAGCGTCAATACGACGACGACTTGCAAGATATTTCTTCAGCAGAAGAAGAGTTGGAAGTAATTGAAGAAAAGAATACAGAACCTTCTTCAGATTATAAGGTTCTGACTTCACGTCTTATTGCTGTTTTTGAGGGGGAATTTAAACCGACAGCTCCGTTATCCCCCTTATCACAGTTTTCCAAGACTAGGACTCCAAAGAAGTCCTCCTTCCTGAAAATGACGATGTCAATTTCGGCAAAGAAGGCCCTTCAACGGGTGAATGACTGGATGAAGGACAAGAAAGAAGCGGGAAAATACTCGTTTGTTTTTCCTCCAGCTAAATTAGCTTCTAAATCAGGAGTATGGTACGCTACTGGAGAAAGTCTAGGCCTGGGAGTACCTGCCTCCTCCCAGGGGGACTTCTCAGTATAGTGGACAGCTCACGCAGACAGGCGTTACAGTCGGCCAAGGTCTGGTGGACGTCCTCGGAATTTGACCATCTATTTAAAGGGATTTTTTAGGACTTTCGAAGTCTTTAATTTCTTGGATTGGTCTTTGGGAGCGCTAGCGAATTCCATAGGAGAAGAGGATTCGCAGGACTTAGAAACAGCTAAGAGCATTATGTCCTGCATGGATAAGGCTCTTAGAGACGGAACGAATGAGCTGGCTTCGTTATTCACAGCAGGAGTGCTTAAGAAGAGATCGCTGTTGTGTTCGTTCGCCTCAAAAGGAGTTTCTAACTCTCAGAAATCGGAGTTACTGTTCTCTCCCCTTTCGAAACAGCTGTTTCCTTCAGAGGTGATTAGGGATATAGCTCTATCCCTTTCGCAGAAAGCCACTCAAGATCTTCTTTCGTCTTCGGTTAAGAAGTTCTTACCAACCAAGTTGGTGAAGAAGACGCCAAAGGAGACTAGACCGTCGCAACAGCCCTTCGAGGAAGAACATTCGCTCGACCCGCATTTAGGGGTAAGAGAGTACCCGCGAAAAGAGGAGCCAGACCCCCTCTAAAGAATGAGAACTCGGTCCTCCAGACGACAGTGGGAGCCAGACTTCAAGGTTTTTGGGAAGTTTGGCAACAAATGAAGGCAGATCCCTGGGCTGTCAACGTAGCTCGGGAAGGGTACAAGATTCCTTTCGTGAAAAGACCTCCTCTCGCAACATCTCCGAGAGCCCTCGGGGCAAATTACAACGATTTAGAGAAGAAAGCGGCTCTGTGGGAGCAGGTAGCTTCCATGCTAGAGAAAGGAGCAATAGAACCTGTTCTGGATCACGAATCTCCGGGATTTTACAACCGTCTGTTCCTGGTTGCAAAGTCCTCGGGAGGTTGGAGGCCAGTGCTGGACGTAAGTCAACTGAATCTTTTCGTAGAAAAGACCAAGTTCACTATGGAGACGAACGATTCAGTACTGGCAGCGGTACGTCCAGGGGACTGGATGGCGACTCTGGACTTACAAGACGCATACTTTCATATTCCGATTCATCCAGGAAGCAGGAAGTATCTAAGGTTTGTGATTCAGGACAGGGTCTTTCAGTTCAAGGCCCTATGCTTCGGCCTTTGCACAGCCCCTCAAGTATTCACGAGGATGATGTCCAATGTGGCGAGATGGCTACATTTAAGAGGGATCAGAGTGTCTTTGTATCTGGACGACTGGTTGATAAGATCCCAGTCGAGAAGTCAATGTCTGGAGGACGTAAGGTCAAACATTGGATTTAGCAAAAGACCTAGGTTCTGGTAGTGAATATGGGAAAGTCCCATTTGGAGCCCAAACAACAGATAGTTTATTTGGGGATTCAGATATCGGCAGTGACTTTTCGGGCTTTTCCGTCCCCCGAAAGGCAAGCCCAATGCATTCAGAAGGTGCAGGATTTTCTAAAGAAAGACCGATGCTCTGCAAGAGAGTGGATGAGTCTACTGGGCACACTCTCTTCACTAGAGAGGTTCATTTCTTTAGGAAGACTGCACATGAGACCTCTTCAGTTTTTCCTGAAGGATTCATGGCCAAGAAAATCGCAACCGGATTCCTTCCAGTTTCTAATTCCGACCGAAGTAAAGGAGGAATTAAAGTGGTGGCTACCCCAGGCAGGTTAGCAAGAGGGATGTCGCTTCAGCAGAAGAACCCAGACCTCGTCTTGTTTTCCGACGCGTCGGACGCGGGTTGGGGAGCGACATTAGGCCCTCAAGAGGTGTCGGGACTTTGGAACAAGGACGAAACAAAGTGGCACATAAACAGGAAGGAACTGTTGGCAATTTTCTTGGCTTTGAAGCACTTCAGAGAGTTGATTCGAAACAAGACAGTGCAGGTCAACTCGGACAACACCACGGCTCTGGCATATATTCGGAAGCAAGGGGGAACTCATTCTTTTCCCCTTTACAATCTGGCAAAAGAAATTCTGCTTTGGGCAGAAGAGGAAAAGGTCGTGATACTCACCAGGTTTATACAAGGAGAGAAGAACGTGGGTGCGGACCTGTTGAGCAGGAGAGAGCAACTTCTCTCGACGGAGTGGACGTTGCACATGGAGGTTTGCCAGAGCCTGTGGAAGTTGTGGGGCCGTCCGGTAGTGGATCTGTTTGCGACAGCCAGAACAAAGAGGTTACCAACATATTGCTCTCCGATTCCAGACCAGGAAGCAGTGGCGGTAGATGCGTTCTTGATGGATTGGTCAAACTTAGATCTGTACGCTTTTCCTCCGTTCAAGGTGCTGGGGAAAGTGATGAAGAAGTTCAGGGAGAGCAAAGGAACGAGGATGACCTTAGTAGCCCCGTTTTGGCCGGCCCAAAGTTGGTTCACAGAGGTACTGGAATGGACAGTAGATACGCCAAGGACTCTTCCTCTAAGAGTAGATTTACTCAAACAACCCCACTTCGACAGGTTTCACAAGAATACCCTCGCTCTGGGTCTGACTGCGTTCAGACTATCGAACGTCTGGTCAGAGCGAGGGATATTCTAGAGGAGGTGGCCAGTGCAGTGGCTAGAGCCGAAGAACCTCCACAATCACGGTGTATCAGTCGAAGTGGGACAATTTCCGGAAGTGGTGTAAAAACAGGAAAGTGTCTTCATCCAGTACCTCTGTGACCCAAATCGCAGATTTCCTTCTTTACTTGAGGAAGGATTTACACTTGTCAGTTTCGACAATTAAAGGTTATAAGAGTATGCTAACCTCAGTGTTTAGACACAGGGATCTAGACATCTCGAATAACTTAGATCTGAGAGATCTGATTAGGTCGTTTGGGACGAAGAAACAATCAGAAGGCAGGCCACCTGCGTGGAACCTGGATGTGGTCTTGAAGTATTTAACTTCTAGCAAATTCGAACCGTTAGAGGAATCCTCTCTGAGAGATCTTTGCTAAGAAGACTATCTTTTTAGTAGCATTGGCAACTGCTAAAAGAGTTAGTGAGCTTCAGGCCATATCGAAGAAGGTGGGATGGAGACACGGCAATGCAGTGTGTTCATTCCAAGAAGGTTTCTTGGCCAAGAATGAGGATCCAGCTAATCCTTGGCCAAGATCCTTTGAAGTTTTTGGGTCTAGCTGAATTGGTCGTAACGAGCAAGAAAGAGTTCTCTGCCCAGTGAGAGCATTGAGATGTTATTTAGAAAGAACAAGAGTTATCAGAGGGAGGTCTGATGCTCTGTGGTGTTCAGTTAAAGACCCCACTAGACCCATGACGAAGAACGCTCTAGCCTTCTTCATGAGAGAGTTAATTAAAGAGGCTCATATGTTGTGTGAAGAGCAGAGCTTTGGTATTTTGAAAGTGAAGGCTCATGAAGTCAGGGCAAGTGGCGACTTCATTAGCTTTTAAAAAGAATTTAGCCCTCAAGGAAATTGTTGAATCAACATATGGGAGAACTAATTCAATATTTGCGTCTCATTATCTTAGGGACGTTCAGACAACCTTCGATAATTGTCAGACGCTAGGTCCATACGTGTCCTCGGGTACAGTATTGGGCAAAGGAGTTACTACCCCATAACCTTCTTGTAAGCTAGTTGTTTTTATTAGGTGATGGTGTTTGTGTTTCTTGGTCGTCTGAGAAAAGGGTGCGGTACTTTTCTCAGTTGTGTTAGTATTATCGGGTGATGGTGTGTGTGTAGTTCAGGTAAATGATCTGTTACTAGCTTGAATGCCGTGGCATAAGAGGGCTGTAAGGATCTGTCAACACATTGGTCACGTCCAGTTGTCAGTTCCAGTCTTAGCTTCTTCAACAGACAGGACACTTCCTTGTTGAGAGCTACTAAGGTTTAAGCAGGCTTAGAGGCAGGACCTATGAAGTCAGCTACCTTAGCAGGTAAGGAACCTGGAGTTTTAATAATATTTTAATATATTTTATACTCTAAGAATGTTGCTGTCCTTGACCCACCTCCAAATGTGTCAATCAGCTATATATATACCTGCCAGGTAAGTGTCATACATTAAAATGAAGTTTTTTATGATAAAACGAAGTTTAATGTATACTTACCTGGCAGGTATATATAATTTAATTCCCACCCGCCTCCCCTCAGGGGACAGGGTTCAGAGAAAATCTGGCCCAATTGGGAACGGTTCCTAGCGCTAGCGCCACGGTAACGGGGTGGTGGTTGCCTGAACTACTAATAGGTTACTAGCGATTGCCGCGAGTTTTGAAAATTTCTGCCAGGTGGAACAGAGAATATAGCTATATATATACCTGCCAGGTAAGTATACATTAAACTTCGTTTTATCATAAAAACTTCATTTTATATATAGA
>NC_087218.1:25469059-25476163 GCF_015104395.2 Macrobrachium nipponense | reverse complement strand
TTATTATTAGCCTTTTCTAGGAGGACTGAAGATTGGGGACATGTCTACAGGAGGAGGAGAAGAAACAGGGAGAGCTCTGAGAACTCTTTCTCATCCTATCTTTTACTAGCTTATCAGAATATGAAAGAAAAACTTTCCATTGATTATCAATCCAATCTTTACATTTATCACAACCCAATTTGTGAGTACAATCAGACCCATTACCTCTACATTTAATACACTTTGAATGTGAGTTGTAAACAGGCTTAACCTTCAACCTAGCCCTGCACCCTCCAGCACAGAACCTAACTCCTGAAGAGCTAGAATCTGACATGACGGCTACTAAATGCCACAACTAACTGCAGTCAAAGCTAAGTACATTGAAAGCAAAAAACTGGCAAAAACATGGAGTACTTCACCAAAATATGACAGTCAAAAACCATCCAGTGATGAAGAAAAAGTCTGCACCAACCACTGATATTAACCAGAAGCTGTTAGAATGAATTGATGACACCTGACCTGTTATAACTGTTCCTCCCTCAAGTAGCGGGAGATGACGTCACCTACCTACATTGGCGATGGCAGCGCCACCACAAAAATTTGGTAGCTGTGATACTACTATAATTGTTTGGCAAGACACTGCAATACAAAATAATTTACTCATGTGTCTGACAGAGTGCATGCATTGTGTGGAGTCATGACTTACTTGGAAACGTTAAGGAGGCTAAGGTCAGGGTATGGCGTCCAAGGTTAGGTTAGGTAAATCTGGTTGGGACACTTCACCTCTGAAGTGCCTACTGCCCTACAGTAGTCCTGACCCCTTACTCAACATTCACTCTATCTGACTAGGTATTAGGTACCAAAGTATTACCATTTTCTTTCATTAGCCTAAGATGCATACCTAGGTCTCATTATCGACTCTACAGAACTAGGGTGGGCGACTTACCTGTGTCTGAGATCTTTCCCTCTTCGATTAATTACCCAGTATATCAGCGCAGCAAAGACAAAATATATCGAATTCCGAGTGATCCATGATGCAATAAGGTAGTCAATTTCCGCCATGAAAAAACTTTAAGGCCTAAGCACCTGTGCTCTCTAGAAAATCGCCCGTTTATACTACCTAGTACACAGGCATAGATCAGCCTCGGTGTTTCTTCTAGGCTAGGTAGTACCTAGCTATTTCACTAAAAAGTGGCAGGCTAATTGCTTCTAGTTATGCTATTTAGCATTCCATTCCTAACCGTGACCATTCACGAGGTATATGTGATATATCGCAATCTTCCCCACGATTGTATGAGCACCGGTAAATTCACCTCAGCCTATTGGTTCCTGTCAAAAAGGGCAGCGCAAAGTGAGCAATTGGTGACCTGTCACAAATGTAAACAAACCCTCCAGGTTGTCACGTGACTTGACAGTGGCGACAAAACCTTTGACAAAATATCCTTTATAATGTATGGGCTGGCAAGCGTGAATGCTTATACATACATACATAAACATGTGAGGTTGATTTAATGGATTTTATCGCATTTCTTGTATAAATTCAGCCAAGCATTTTTTTTAGCAAATCATTTCCCTACGAGACTTGCCAAAAGCAAGCAGCGCACGTCAAAGAAAACAGCTGAAATAATGTTTTTTCCTTTTAGTGTGATCGACGATCTCGATCATATCAGCAGAGTCGGGTTATACCTATAAAATTAAAAAAAATCAGACGAAAGTACAATAGTGCTATGACAGGAGAGAGAGAGAGAGAGAGAGAGAGAGAGAGAGAGAGAGAGAGAGAGAGAGAGAGAGAGAGAGAGAGAGAGAGGATTGCCTGCCGATATTTAAAGAAATAATCAAGCAGAACAATGCCTTGCCAATTAAATCAGAGAAAAATATCTTGATTTTAGTACATAATTCTAATAATAAACAATGACTATCAGTTCTTATTATGAGTAAGGTTATGAGATCAAAGTTCAGATATTTCTAATCACACTGATAATGCTGATTAAGAATGTTTCAGTTCATCTCAGGTGGGTTGACAGAACCTGCCTTTGTAATTTCTTATGATGTATGATATCTTTTATTTCACAGATGATACAGTGTCTCACGAATTGCTTACAAAATGCACATTCCCTGTAAATCAACCAGACCAATATTCTCTCCAATGCCAAATTTCCTTAAGTTTGGATTCCATTTTCATCGAAAAGGCGATGTGACAATACAGAAAATATAAATTGTCATTTGGTACATAATCTACAATAGAAAATAAATAAATTTCGGAAGTAAAGTAGTATCTGAACTGGCTTAATAGCACACCTGAAAACGACTCATGAGCAAAATAGGACTAGTCGACAAAAGTACGTTACAAAACTCAAACTTTATATTGATATTAAAAACACAACAGCTGGTCTTTCCATATCACAGCTCAGTCAATTTGGGAAAGGCTGGGGTTCCTACCGAGACGTCTCTGGTAGCGAATGGCTGAATAGAGTCTTGACAAGGTAATTTACCAGTTCTTTATAACCAGCTGGGTCGTTCATTAGTACTAGTAGCGTATGAGCGGAAGCTCACTTTTGATCGTTGCAAAGTCTCTCTTGCACTTCATTCATATTTTGATATTGTTTCCAAAGCAGTGTATCATTTTATAAAAAATGTAGTTCAAATGTTAATTGTTTAAGTAAGACTTGTCTAAACTGCTACAATAGCATTCGTCAAAAGCATGAAGCAACAGATTTACACATGTACTGCTGTTAAGTATCTATTTATTTCCGGAGTTCTCATGAGTATGGTAATCTAAAAGTGACTCCATAAAGTATTGTAGAGACAAAAATTGATTTCCAACTGCCGGTTACAGGAGGATCAGCGTGTTATAGCTGTAAATGAGTCAAATGGGCATTATCACTCTGCGGAGGTTACGTATGAGAATCAGAAAAAAACACTCAGTTCATGCCTGTCGGCACTGACGTCACACAATCATCATACATCCATAAAACACACACACACACACACAGCTACAACAAGGCGAAAGAAATAACTTTAAATGGTGAGCAATACTTCTTTCGTCGCATTCTCGCTCGAGAGAGCTCCGTTCACCTTGCCATCACACTCTGGGCTTCAGCATATGCTGCTTGGGCCTCACCTTTAAGCATAAATGACCTCTGCCGAATTCAGTTTCAGGTCTAAAGTCGATAAGCCTTCCCAATTCTGACGGCTGGATACGTCTACGGGCATCGTTCAGCCCTCGGTCTAGAAAGTGGTTTGGTCGCTCTTTGCTTTCGACGGAAAAGATGAAAATGAAACCCTTGATTAAACTTTCGAGTTTTAATGGTTTCTGCTCATGAGACATGGAAGTCGACTGACGTCACCCTAGCCAGCAATGTAAGGATGATTTCAGTTTAAAAGGTGGTTCTGAATATTCACCATTGCATTTTGGTCTGGATTTCAAGATTAAGCTAGCGAGAGAAGAGTGTATGAGAGGAGAACTGTTTTAGCGGAGCATACGTATATAGTATTTGTCATTCAGTTTATTAATGTGTATATTGCAACGGCAATCTCCCCCCCCCCCCCCTCCCATCTTCATGCAAACACCGTACTATACTTCTATTTTTCTACCACACGCATTTTCCCAGTATATAAGCGGTGCTTCCAGGGGTCGAATACATCAGGTTCTCTTTCATGAATTCAACCCACCACACTCGACTAACTATTAGGTCCATCATTCGATTATTCAGTATAAGGACTCAAGAGTTTCTCACTAATGGGATCGCTCCGGAGGTCTCGCGGTACTTCATCCACCACCTAACTGTTATGAGGTATCAATAACATTCACATCGCACGCAATTTTACCCCATTTTGGATCTTTATCAATTGACCACTTCATTTTCTTGGCCTTCTATTTTCGATTGCATCCATTACATATAAACATACCGTCCTTCCTTTATATCCTTCACATTCTTTAACTCCATCTCCCTTTCTGCACACAACCTCAACCCTTCGAAATGTTTCGATCAATCTTGTTACGCTTAATAAGTAATTTGAAGATGGCTTAGCTTCGGAAAGGGTCAATTTTCTTACATTGTGCCGGACTGGGATGTAAGAATCCGGCTTAAGTAGACCTAACCATTTGCATACTCTAATTGTTAATGGACTTCTTACAATCAACGCATGTCACATGTAGACTTCATTTGTTTATTTACTCCTCCGTATAACTCGTCTTTAAGATTATAAAAAGCTTGGTGCATATCATCTCTCCATTTAAATTTAAACTATATTTTTCAAGTAACATTCCTCAACTAATTATCTTTGTGTTTATATTCTGAGCTTTGATGAAAATCAAGTTGATGTCGTTATACTGCTTGTAGTATACGGCTGACACTTTCCTCAGACATCTTTCGTGTTCACAAATGGACAGTTGTTCAGCTCATCCTCTCTTTAAAAGACGTTTTTCCCTTCCATCAATCATTCCTTGATGGCCGATTCCTGCAAACCCCTCCCCCTCCTCACCCTTCCTACCCCATCCCGCCCCCTACACCCAACGGGGGGTTTATTTGGTAACCTTGGTTTCTATAGTAACTTTTCATTCATAACTTTATTTTTGTAGTGTCACGTTCCGAAGACTTTCCTGTTAATATTGTTTAGTCGATGTTTACAACATTACTTTCTATAACATTCAGCTATGTTTAATTTCAGTTATAGACATTCAATTACCTGTAACTACGTCCTGTTAAAACATTCTGTTCTTTATTTCTAATCCTATATCCACGCAAAACGACCTCCACCCTCTCAAAATATTATTCCACCTTCTAAGGATCTCTTGCCCCCATTCTCTCCTAAACGCTTTACAAACTTCTTCATTTTTCTCTCATTTTCCATCAACTTCATTAAAATTGCTCTTACTATTCTTTGTCTCTCACTATCTTATTTCTCATCGAACGATTTAAACAGCATTCTTTTCCTTCCTTCGCGCAAGAGCCTCACCTCCCCATTCAGTCATCTGGTTCTTTTGTTCCTCCTTCTTTCCAATTCGACCGTAGCTCTCTCTCTACATCAATCTTCTTACGAAAACGTCACATTTTCCCACTTATCTGCGAATTTACATTGCAGGGGAAGAAGACCAAGCGAAAGAGAAGATGAATAGTTCTTGATAAATGAAAAAAAACAAAAATAAGTCCAGAGAGGGTGTTTCAGTGCGTGCGTAAAGAGAGAATGGAAGAACCTAGCAGGATTAATAAAGCATTAATCCTGGAACCCAGTTGCTTGGGAGTTCTCGTGTATCACGGAATTCTGTTGTGGATGTTGTGTAAAGCAGATTAGATGATTAGATGCTGTTTAAGAGGAAGACTGAATTAATAGGACGGAGAGTCTTTATACTTAATGTTTATATATCAAAAATAACAAACATACAGACACATACACATGTAAATACACGCTATCATTATATATATATATATATATATATATGATATATATATGATTATATATAGATATAATATATATATATATATATATATATATACAATATCATATATATATAATATATATATATATATATATATATAATATTATCACATCACCGTAATCGATGTACAAACATTAAGCTACAAATGTCATTTAATATCTAATTCGCTCTACTTGTGGGTAAAGCGCGTCACTGTACGTCCTGAATTCATGGTTCCTTGGTTCGAGCCCATGAGCCAACGAATTTCTCTTATCAGCTAAAAAAATTCCCCTTCGGTTAACTTATTTACATATTTGAAAATATATTAACTCTGAGGAAGAGCGTGTTAGATATTAAAGGACATTTGTAGCTCATTGGTTATATGTTTTTCCATTTTCAATCCCTTTGAGGTCATTTGTATGAAACTTAAGTGAATTTCAAAGGCTTTCTTAAAATTGTTCGATTACCAGGCTAAGAACATAAAACAATAATAATAATAATAATAATAATAATAATAATAATAAATAATAATAATAATAATGATGATAATAATAATCAATAATAATAATAATGTCATTTCGTAGGAAAACTTAGGATGAATAATTCAACATATAATCTATGAAATCATTATTGTTCACCAAACAGACATCCATCAACCTAGCCACCATATTTCGGTAAAAATGGTTGTCACTTATAGAATATCATCGTATTAAAAATATGGCATAATGGCCGAATAATAAAATGCAGCCACACTAAGGAAAAAAGAAGAAAAGATTATTATTATTTTTTTTTTTTTTTTTTTTTTTTTTGCTCTATCACAGTCCTCCAATTCGACTGGGTGGTATTTATAGTGTGGGGTTCGGGTTGCATCCTGCCTCCTTAGGAGTCCATCACTTTCCTTACTATGTGTGCCGTTTCTAGGATCACACTCTCTGCATGAGTCTGGAGCTACTTCAGCCTCTAGTTTTTTCTAGATTCCTTTCAGGGATCTTGGGATCGTGCCTAGTGTTATTATTATTATTATTATTATTATTATTATTATTATTATTATTATTAATCAGAAGATGAACCCTATTCACATGGAACAACCCCACAAAGGGAGCCATTGAGATGAAATTCAAACTTCAAAGTATGTGTTCATTAGATAGAATAAACAAAACGTAATAGGAACTACAAAAAGAAGAGATCAGAAAAAAAGATAAATTAATAAACTCCTTAATAAACAGTTAAGGATATAAATAACTTGTTAAAATACAAGAGCTTCCAAAGAATATGGCGTTCGTTAGCAAGGAAGGATTAACAGAAGGTAACGGGGTATACAGAAAAAAGAGATTAGTTATTAAAAAAGAAAAAGATATTAAATTAATAGATTTCACAAGTAAGCCGTTAAAAACATAAATAAATAATTAAAATAATTAAAATACGGCGTGATTGTTCTAGGGTAAGAAGAAGAAGAAGAAGCCGCACTAAAGAAGAAGAAGAATGGATAAAAAAATACATTAAAGATGGCGTGATTGTAGAACTTAAACAGAACAAACGGCTCCACACTCATCATCATCACATCACCCACACGGCAAGCCCCTACTACTCTCAGACACATCATCACATGATTCACATCCGTCCGTACGGGACTGCCGACTAAACTGACCGCCTGCCTGTCCAGCCCCATCGTCCTCCTTGCCTGACTCAAACAGAAGAGGAACGAA
>NC_087218.1:25451559-25461559 GCF_015104395.2 Macrobrachium nipponense | reverse complement strand
AGCCGCTAACTGAGCATCCCAAACCATCGTTCACAATGAAGGAATTTATTTACCATACAAAGCCAAATTTCGAAAGTAATCGAAAGGACAACGTCTGTGAAACAAGTCTTCACTAAAGCTGCCCTGTTCCACCTCATCGCATTTATTTTAGAAAGTGAAAGTCGTCATGTGATCAATCAAACTGAAATTTATGCATGAGTATCTCAGAGTCTTCACTTATGTAGGTACCGAGCCCAGAAAAAAAGTGAAGGCAAGAATAAGCGTGAATGTAGCTTGCAATAAAACTTTAGGAGACCGGGACAAGCGGCAGTGGGTGTCAATAAGGCCAGAA
The DNA here is from genome assembly GCF_015104395.2 of Macrobrachium nipponense. Classification (NCBI taxonomy): domain Eukaryota; kingdom Metazoa; phylum Arthropoda; class Malacostraca; order Decapoda; family Palaemonidae; genus Macrobrachium; species Macrobrachium nipponense. The sequence goes on along the minus strand of NC_087218.1, from coordinate 25,461,228 downwards.
AGCCAACAGAACACAGGAGAGACGAAAGTCATACATGAAAATGGATACTATTTAGTTTTGTAGTCTCGATGATATCTCATATATAACTTAAAAAAGGATTTGAAAATACAAAAATATCAATTAAAAGATTGCCATTAGTTCCGCATAAAACTCGACACAAACATTTATCATTCAAGAACTTTGTAAATAACAAACAAAAGGAAATCGTTGGGTTTTTCGGGGTTACAATAAAATGCTTCACATTGAATCTTCGTCAAATTTACCGAAAGTATTTATCCTTTTCCCTGAATCTTAATCAGATTTACCTATATTCTTTATACTAAATGGTGAATCTTGATTAAATTTACCTGTATTATTTATACTTAAAGTGAATCGAGGTTAAATTTATCCATAGTCTTAATACTTAACATTGAATTTTGATCAGAATTACCCATATTCTTCACATCAAACGTTGAATCTTGATCAAATCTATCTGTTTTCTTTATATTTAGCCTCGATTATTGATCAAGTTTACTTATATTCTTTATACTTATCGTTGAATCCTGATCAACTTTACCTGTAATATAGCCTTTATAGTTAACGTTGAATCTTGATTAAATTTACCGATAGTTTTTATACTTAACGCTGAATCTTAATCAGACTTAGGTGTGTGTTTATACTTAGCTTTGAATCTTGCTCAGATTTATCCGTGTTCTTCATAGTTATTTGGGGCTATTTTCGTTTCACACGTTGGCAGAGCGAAGACGAACAAGTCGGTTATCAGACCCTCTGCAAATAAAGCGAGGCAGGGCATTGCTTCAGTGTCCTTACCTACGACAGCTTAGATCATGCCAACTAATAAGAGTAGAAGAGAGAGAGAGAGAGAGAGAGAGAGAGAGAGAGAGAGAGAGAGAGAGAGAAATATCTCGACTTCAGCTAATAATAGACGAATTTGATAGATTGCCTGTCAGTCGAACCAAAGACATTGCCAACTCATTTTCATTACCTTGTACCGTCTTTCGGAGGCCCCTGGTATTATCTGCTCTTTTCATAGCACACGCATGCACGTACAGTCTCCCTCCCTCTCTCTCTCCTATCCACCGTCATCGTGCTTCTTCTTCTTTCATAAAGCTCCTTTGCCGTCCCGTTTACGGTTTCGAACGCGTAAACCTCTCTGTTGTATAATTGTCCCCGTGATCTACTTACGTGTTAATTTCCCGACTCGTTTCCGAGTCTCAAATGTGCAGTCTCTTCTCTCTCTCTCTCTCTCTCTCTCTCTCTCTATCTCTCTCTCTGTGTCCTTTCAGCTCGTGATCTACTTAAATGTTCCTTTTCCGACCCAACTACAGTTTCTAATACCGTCTCTCTCTCTCTCTCTCTCTCTCTGTCCTTTTCTCTTGCGATCTACTTACCTGTTCCTTATCCGACTCGACTAGATTCTAATGCACAGTATGTCTGTCTGTCTCTCTTCTTTTCGCTCGTGATCTACTTATCTGTATTTTTCCCGACGCGACAACAGCTTCTGATACGCAATCTCTCTCTCTCTCTCTCTCTCTCTCTCTCGCCGATGGGCTCCCCCCCCCCCCCCCTTCCTTCCCAGTCTCGTTTGCGACTTCAAATGCATAATAATAATCTGACGATCTACACTGCACGGCAATGTCAGTGATCTTAGAGGTTTATCGCACTGACGGCTGTCAAGGAGGCTGTTCATCTCAATTTCTTCCAGGGAGTTTTCTGTTCCCCCTTTCGCTCTCTTCCCTCCGAGATATATTTTCACGCTTTAATCTACTTTTGCATTCGCCTCTGTTTGCCGATAAGCTGAAGGATGAATCAGCATGCTCCCCGAGTCTCTTAAAAAAAAAGCATGACAATGCGTTTCTGAGACATCCTTCTCTACACTGTATGTTTACGTAAAAATACTACATATAGGCCTACGTACATACATACATACATATGTATTGTTAAAACATCACAGGCAAATAGCAGGTATAAATAAGAGTTGGCCGTGTTTATTCAAAGTATATATGACGTAAATTTTGAGAGCGGGAGGACTAGTTGAAAATGCGCAATAGCGCGAGAGGGCTGTGTATCCTTCTGTGCTCTTAATATACCGCCAGCGGTTGACGTATCTCATTTTGCAGTGATCACATGATAAATCTACGCCAACTACGCACGTTAATTGCCACCCTTTCAGGCGTATGAAAAGACTAATTTCAGGCGAACAATGATGAAACTTTCAGATACCATTTCAGACGGTTCGCGTGATGAAATTACCGAGGCAGGCCGAACGCTAAATTAGTTTTCACTACAGAGAGAGAGAGAGAGAGAGAGAGAGAGAGAGAGAGAGAGAGAGAGAGAAACAAAAACAAGAGAGGGTCAATAGGGAGGACGGGAAACGGAGGAAAATACGTGTCACTAACACACAAATGAATTCACACCGCGTTACTTTGTGTACAATAGATATTCGGGGAATATTTTCGGCGGAAAATCGTAATTGTAAAACGCGGCCTAATCCCTTTTCATGGGCGTGTGGCTGTGCCGCATTCACTGCCTCTCAAAAAATGTATATAGTATTATTTCGGCCGCATTTTCGCTTGATGCTATCGCTTGGCTGCTGTTGTTGTTTTTTTTTATTCTTTCCTTTATAATGAAGAACATGCGAATGGAGGCCATTGCCGGTTTCTGTTGACTGGAATGAAGTGCAGCGGTGGTGTTGCCAGTTCCCGCTTGTGGGAAAATTTTGGTTGCAGACGTTATCAGGATATCTGGTGACATTTCTCTCTCTCTCTCTTCTCTCTCTCTCTCTCTCTCTCTCTCTCAATACTAAGGGAAACGGCGATTTCCGTCACCTTCACCTTCCTTGAAAGACAAGTGTAAAATCAATTCTATCCAATGCACATTTGTCATGCTGAAGGTACGTTAAAGGTTATACGGTAATACTGTTTTTTATTTTATTTCGCCCTGGTTTCTTGATACACATACATATGTATTTAAATATATATATATATATATATATATATATATATATATATATATGTGTGTGTGTGTGCCTTAAAATTTCAATTAGCGCTGTTTGCTTGCTGTTTTCTCTGGAGCCAGCGGAAACACACACATACACACACACACACACACACACACAACACACATATATATATATTATATATATATATATATATATATATATATATATATATATAGAGGTATGTCTAAATGTATGTGTATGTATGTATAAATATGTGTTTGTGTGTGCATTTACACAAGCATTAAAAACTAACATTGTGGAAAATTCCGTCAGTGAATCAGCAGGCAAATTATGAATGTCGAACTCTGAACTGAAATAAATATATAAAAAAATTCATTTCAGAGATGACGACAGTTTCAGGAGCTAAAATCAGAACCACCATCATTATCAACATCCCAAACCATCTCCATTTAGTCTACGTGACTGACTCACATTCATGATTGGCTGCGTGGATGAAGGGGGCTTTATGCCAGCAAAGACCCCTTGCTCCTGTAACACATCGGAAAAGTGGGCTGAGTATGGAATTTAGTCAAAAACGCCAAGCGCCGGGACCTATGAAGCCATTCAGCGATGAGAAAGAAACTGACAGTAGGAAGGTTTGAAAGGCGTAACAGGAGGAAAACCTCCCATTTGCACAATAAAACAATTGTTAGGAGAGGATGGAAAGTGTAGCATCGAAGACAGAATATGAAAGGAGGAACAGTAAAAAGAGTGAAAGGGGATGCAGCTATGGGCCGAGGGGACGCTGCAAAGATCCTTAAGTCACGCGTACAGTGCACCGCACTAACCCCCTACGAAGGAAAATGTGGTGGATATGATACCTATATGGCCGGTTTATTAATAATGGGCTATGGTTTTCCAAGCTTGTTTCAGAATATAAGCTAAAGCGTACTGGAGAATAGGTGACTAAGTGTTTTTGATATATACTCTCTCATGTCAGGAATCAGGACATAACTGAGTTAAATAAAAGACACTCTTGTTTTTCGATAATTCAGGATAGATGAGGAGGGCAACTCACAAATTAAAGAGAGATAAGAATCAGATTTAAAATGCCAGTTCTGTTGTTGCTTCTCTCCTCTCTCTCTCTCTCTCTCTCTCTCTCTCTCTCTCTCTCTCTCTCTCTCTCCGGGAAACTTAATACCCTCCCACCTTCTTGCAGGGGGGCATAATCTTATTTATTTTCCATTTCTACATTTATAAACACGAAAATGAGAAAGACGGACACAGGGAGAGAAAATACGACCGTGTTATTCTATGGGGAAAGAAAAGTCACGGGAAATATTCGGCCCAGATATGAAAGCAAAAGCACCGTGAATGATAGAGATGGAATGGGGGATAGAGATAGGTGAGGGGAAGGGGGAGGAGAGGAGGAATCAGGAGACGGTCAAAGGAAGTGGGGTTAGGGGTTAAGGGGGAGGGGGGGGGGGGGGTGGCGGGGTGGGGCTGGGGCGGGGGGAGTGGGGTTGACGGGTGGGTTTGCCTCATACAAATGATATATAATATCAGGAACGGCTCAGAAGATTAAAAGTGTAAGGACGGACGCTTTCAAGGATTCGCCAAGAAGGACTCTCTAATTATGTGGCACTGCGGGGACGCCCTTCACACACGCACACACACATACACATACATACACATATACAAATACACAAGCCAAGAGAGAGAGAGAGAGAGAGAGAGAGAGAGAGAGAGAGAGAGAGGATGATGATGAGGAGGAAGGACATATCAGAAAAGCTTCCGATGGCATGGCGACGTTAGTGTATGTGAGATAGTTTGTGTGCGTCCGTATGTGTGTGTGTGTGTGTGTGTGTATGTGTGCTCGCGCGCGGGTACACGTCATACATCAATTGCTTCTGAGACATCATTTCCAATAGGATCGGAAACCTTTTCATTGCAGAATCTCTCTCTCTCTCTCTCTCTCTCCTTGCGGACTCCGCCATCATGACCCGCAACTCATTGCCAGTAATGAACTTCCCAAGTAGGAAAAAAGAAGAGAGAGAGAGAGAGAGAATGAGGAGAGAGAGAGAGAGAGAGAGAGAGAGAGAGAGAAAAGAGCGGCCGGAGGAAATAACGGAGGAAATAAACAGACGGAGTCACCCGCAAAATTCCGAGATCGAAGGTCGGCATTTTGTTGTACTCACCCCAACCCCCCACACCGCACCCCACAAAAAAAAAAAGAAAAAAAAAAAAAAATTCAGACGAAGGTGAAAAGCATATTCGCATAAGAAAATGCAAAGGTATTAGGATGCATAATCTGTTGTACTTAATGTTGATTTCGCTGTGCCAAAAAGTAAGATCCTTTAAAAGGATTGGACTGAAAGAAGACTCGGTTGGTATTGCTGTCAACGAAATTATACATTATAAAGTAATGTGGCAGGGTCTGCTCTAGGATTCATGGCACAAAATGTAATGTGAATGGGATATCTCTCTCTCTCTCTCTCTCTCTCTCTCTCTCTCTCTCTCTCTATCCTCTCTCTCTCTCTCGCTCGTTATATATATATATATATATATAGATATATATATATATAGATATAGATAAGATATATACATATAGTATATATATATATATATTATATATATATATATATGCGGAAATATATAAATATATAGAACACACAGGACATATAGATATATATATATATATATATATATATATATTATATATATATATATATATACACACACACACACATACAATATATATATAATATGATATATATATATATATATATATTTGCGTTTGTGTCTATCTATATCTGTATATATTACTTTTCTCATGCAAATAAAATTATGAATGAAATCTCACCTGTCAAGGTCTCAGCTATTTATTCTTATTTACAAGTATTACCCCAATATAACTATATCTTTGATGAATTCGTTACTAACAAAAAAAAAAAAGAAGATTCAAGCAAGAATATTACGCAAGATTAATTCTTAAGAAAAAAAGGCTGCGTCTGATTTAGATTACACCGGGAGTAACCCAAGAAATATTTTAGCTACTTAAAAAAGGGTTTTTTAAAAGCTTTCATTAAAAAGGTAAAAATAAGTTTTTTCGAGATCTCACCAGGATTTTCTTACAGTCAATAGGTCTAAAAAAATAAAAGCGTGGGCCAAACATGGAAGGAAATGCTATAAGAGAAGAAATATATATATATGTATTATATATATATATATATATATATATATATATATATATATATATATATATATATATATATATATGATATATATATTCATCATTTGTAGTATTTCCTTAAATGTTTTGCGTCCACGCTGCTATCTTTTGAGACATGATTAATTGTAAGAAAATTCTTAGTGTCTCAAAAAATTAATATTTCAGTTTTTAGTGCATTTCAATAAAATCCGCTTTTTAAATACATTTTTATATCTTTTTAGTTTATACTTTTTAGTTTCGACAGAAATCGTAATCGATTTATGATTTAGCTATTGAAATTGATATCCTGTCGAGCCAAAGAAGGTTATTGACCGAGTCAAAGAACTTGTGAACAATCCGAAGTTTCACACAAATCCTCAGATACTGGGAGAGGTAGCTGTAGGGTCACTAGAGATCACTGCTGACCTATTGATCATGTAAGGTTGTATTGCCCCTGGGATTGAGTCATGAAAAATTTCCGAAGGGAACAAGTCGAAAATTGAGTTACAAATTTGACCGAGACAAACAAACAAACAAACAAACGTACACAAAAGCAAGCTAAATAAAAGCTATTTAAAACTAAAAGACTGCGAGAGGCCCTGTTAAATAACCAGTGGAGAAAAGTGGTTGGAAGTGTCCTGCATTTTCTTAAATGTTCAGTAAGAGTAGAACAGAATACATCGAATTTAGACCAAAGGCCACTGACGGAACTAACCCCTTCCCCCCCTAGCTCCACGGGGTAAATGCAACTAAGGTGTTCTCTACCCAACAGGAGGTGTAAACACTTAACGTAAAGATAACTGACAAATTAACTACTACTTTACGAAGGAGAGATACTTATAAACGTAATAGTGGAATAGGATCAGCCTGAATGAAATACAAAACAATTCCGCGAGTTTTTTGTAGCAATCTCGTCGAGTGTGGCTGTAACATATTAGCGTCAGCAATCCACCAATTTTATTCACGAAGCCTACGCGGTAAAGAACATAGTCTTTTATCCTGTGTAACAGTTAGGTAAATTTTAAAATAATTTTTCTTCATTTAAATTTGCTGCAGTTCAAAGAATATATATTTCTTTAGGAATGTTTGTCATCCCTAACCCTTTCTCTTTTATGTATTCTATATAAAGACGAAATTGACCGCAAAGCTGTAAATAGGAAATGGGTATTCTTTGGACAGGAATGTCTTCCATTCATTTATAAACGTACAAAATCCTGATTTTTTTTTACTTTGTATTAGTCACCGATTTTGCAATTTGCAATGAATTTGTATTATTTCATCGATTCTGTTTTTCACTGAATTTGTATTATTTTAATGAATTTGTATTTTTTTCAATGATTTGAATTTTTTAACTGAATTTGCAATTTTTTTCCAGAATTTTCATTTTCCACTAAATTTGTACTTTTTTTTTTTTTACTGCATTTGTATTTTATTTCAACGAATTTGTATTTTTTTTTTTTTGACGAATGTATACTTTTGTCACTGAAATTTAATTTTTTCACTGCATTTGTATTTTTAAATGAATCTATACTTTTCCCACTGATTTTGCATTTTTTATCTTCACTAAATTTGTATTTTTTTTTTAAATGAATCTGTACTTTTTCCACTGAATTTGCATTTTCTTATCTTCAATGAATTTGTATTTTTTAAATGAATCTACTTTTCCACTGATTTTGCGTTTTTTATCTTCACTAAATTTGTATTTTTTTTTCACCGAAGTTGTTGTTTTTTCAATGAATTTGCATCTTTCCACTGAATCTATAGCGAATACTTCGGTTTCCCCGTCAGAAAAAAATGAGATGGTCACCTTGAAAGACATACCAAGTTTTCTTGAGAAAACAGGGAAGAAATGGCTGATGCCTGGACGGAGAGAAATGACGAGAGTAAAATACTACACTCTTACAGCAACTTCCGAGGGGAGTTCAGCTCGAACTTTGAAACGACCGAGAGAAAGGGAATACGGCGTCTACGCACGAACTAAGTATTCGGTCTAATTTTCTGGCATCAATAAAAAAAATTCTTCGTATTTGTTCTCTGAAACAAACCTGAAACCTGCTATAATAGAAAACTGTGATGGGAATAGGAAAGGAACGAATTATTCTTTTTTTTTAAATAAGCATTCTACAATAGAATAAGTTGAGATGTCTGAACTCTCCTATAAGGGACAATTGAGACAAAAAGAAGAACGTATTATTTTGGGGGGAAAAATTTTGTTTTTCTGAAACAAGGCCTCTGAAATAGAATAAGTAAGGGAAATTAAGGGAGATAAGGAAAGTATTATATTGAAAAAAAAAAAAAAACTCTTAAACAAGGCTTCTGATATAGAACAAGTTAAGATATCTGAAGCCTTCCGTAAGGGAATATTGCGAGAGACAATGAACATGTTACTCTGGAAAAAAATTCTTCGTCTTTTTTTTTCTGAAACCAAATCGTTTGAAATAGAGTAAGTTAAGATATCTGAAGCCCGCTATAAGGGAAAATTGAGAGAGAAAGAAACGTATTGTTTAAGAAGACTGTCTTCTCTTTTTTTTTTTTTCTGAATGAACCACCATCTGATATAGAAGTAGTCAAGATGTCCTGAAGCCTCATGTGAAAGAAAACTATCATAGAAAAGGAACGTATTAAAAAAAACATTCCTCTCATTTTCTGAGACAAAGCTTCAGACGTAGAATTAGTTACGATAATCTGAAGCCTCCTATAAGGGAAAATTGAGAGAGGGAAGGTAACAGCCACATAATATTTTGGTCTAATTATCTGACACCCATAAAAGAGGTCATATTTTACATGAAGTACTGAGTCTAAAATCTTACTAGGCAAGAAATACAGAAAAAAAACATGCAAGGGAAAGAGAGACAGAAAACAAACACCTACAAATGTCTACAGTTAAGACTTTTTTTTTAAGGTATATAAAAATAAGAAAGACTGCACATATATAAAATGAGAAAAAAGAACCAAATCGAATTCCTTAGCGCCTAACAAAAACCTGATTGGTTTGGAAGGAGGCCTTTAGATTACAATTAGGAACAACGAAGCAGACATTAAAATAAAATTGCGATTAGACTTGCTCCTAAACACATTTGTAAGAAGGAACCAGTAATTTTCAATGACCGTTTCCGTATGCCATAACGAAAGAAGTTTACGAAAATCTAATTCAAAACAATAAAGATTAAGTACATCATTTTTGTAAATGATGATTTTGCGTAAGGAATAATTTATTTTAGGGAATGCACTAAATTAACATACATATATATTTATATATATATATATATATATATATATATATATATATATATATATATATATATATATATATATATATATATATATATATATATATACATACATACACACACACACACACACACACACACACACATATATATATATATATATATATATATATTATATATATATATATACGTTAAATATATATATATATATATATATATATATATATATATATATATATATATATATATATATATATATATATGTATATTTCTACATATATCTATAA
>NC_087218.1:25409059-25444059 GCF_015104395.2 Macrobrachium nipponense | reverse complement strand
ATGATGATATCATGTATATTTCTGACATTTCGCCCCCTATCTCAAGACCACGATCAAATGGAATATTCAGCAGTACCTTATATCATTATGCTCTGAGTTTGGGAGGCTAGAAGAGAATACACAATTTAGGCCTAAGGCCAAGCCCTGGGTTTATGAGGTCATTCAGCGCTGAAAGGAAAAATTGACAGTAAAGAGTTACGAAGGGTTAACAGGATGAAAATAAGAAAATCTCACAATGCACGATGAAACAATTATTGGAAGAGGGTGGAAAGTAGGAAGGAAGAAAGACTATGAATGAAGATACAGTGAAAGGAATGAAAGGACCTTGAGTATCTAATTCTGGTGGTTCCTCTTAACGAATTTAGTTCAGGGATAATTTCAAATGTAATACGAAACTCATCATATTCTTTTCATTACTGTCAAGATAAGGCAAGAATGGTTGTCTATAGCATTTGCTCATGCAGGATGTCAGGATATGAGAATAGCATCCTTACTACTGAGGAAATACTTATTTATTAATGTAGGCTGTCAGGATATATGAAAATAGCATCATCTTTTACTAATGTAGGATGTCAGGATATAAGACAATAGCATTCTTACTACTGGGGAAATACTTATTTACTAATGTAGGATCTCAGGATATAAGACAATAGCATCCTTACCACTAGGGAAATACCTATATACTTATGTAGGATGTCAGGATATATGAAAATAGCATCCTCTTTTACTAATGTAGGATGCCAGGATACAAGACAATAGGAACCTTACCACTGTGAAAATACTTATTTACTAATGTAGGATCTCAATATAAGACAATAGCATCCTTACCACTAGGGAAATACTTATTTACTAATGTAGTATGTCAGGATATAAGACAATAGCATCCTTACCACTGGGGAAATACTTATTGACTAATGTAATTACCGTCAACGTAACAAATAATGCACTCATAATCGATGATAATGTAACATTTTGTGACCATCTATGGAAGTAGTTTAAATTATTACTACCTCTAACGGTTGAATCTTCACGAAGATTACGAACGGGTATAAGCAATCCACGAATATATTATACATAGGATAATCTATCTAGCTGGGTTGTTACATATGTTTAAGTCTATATAAGAAAGAGGGTATAAAATGTCAAGTGTAATAAGAAATATGAACATACACCGGTGAAAAAATTAAAAAAAGCGAAATTTAGACACCTAAATCATTTTGCCAGTCGTTTAGGACATCGTCGAGTGAAAATACGATAGCACTTAATTATCAGCTTACTTTCTTTTACAAATATTGTATGCACAAAGCCTCACAACATTCCCCTGCACACAGTGCGCCACTCACCTCTATCCTGCGGCGCAGCGCATCCGTCCTAACAAATTTTACACTCTATATCTAACGAATACTTTCTCGAATTCCTCCAAAAGTAATCTGTTGCCTTCCTTGGGGCGGCTACTTCGAGGTGAGAAGAATGTTGTGGATAGGCCTATTCGTTGAGGTGGACAAAGAAATGAGTGTACATCAACTAAAGCTGTTATAGAGAACAAAGCCTAGAATAAAATTGATTTTACAATTTACCCCAAAGGCCAAGCGCTGGGACCTTTGATGTCATTCAACGCTGAAACGGAAATTGAGAGTAAAAAGCCTGAAATGTGTAACAGGAAGAAAACCATAGCAGTTGCATTATGAATCAATTGTTAGTAGAGGGTGGAAAATATAATGGAGAGAAAAGGCAATATGAATGAAGGTAAAGTAAAAAGAAATAAAAGGGGTTGCAGCTAGGGGCCGAAGGGATGCTGCAATAAAACTTAGTAATGCCCACAGTGCACCACATAATAAGGTGCACTGGCGGCACGATCCCCTTACGGGTATAACAAGGCCTAGTTCTGTAGCAATTTACCAAGAACAGAGAGAGAGAGAGAGAGAGAGAGAGAGAGAGAGAGAGAGAGAGAGAGAGAGAGAGAAGCCTATTCTTCATATCAAACCCACCCCTCCCTCCAAAGATAAGATTTCACATGCGAGTGAATCCAGGGGTTGTTTCGCCACCCGAAAATCAAAGGCATTTGAAAACTAGCATGAGGGGGGAAAAAAGAAGCCCAAGAAATGACATTTCCACTCATTCTCATTTCATCTCGCATCATTCTCGTCCAGATTTTCGATGCTTGGAGTCAAAAGCGAGGCAAAAACGACTTCGGGAAAGAAGAAGAAGAAGAAGAATTGTGATTCCAAACCTTCGCTCGCCTGTCCGTCCTTCTCTAGTAGCGCTCACGAACCTCACCTACCACCACCCCCCCAAAAAAAATCTCTCTCCCCACCCACACCCCCAAAACCGATCCCCCTCTCACCCCTCCCCCCCTTTTCGGATCCTATTCATATATTCATAGATTTTGAGCGCGTGCATATCTTTACCTGAGATATGATTTCAGATGACACCGAGGAAAATGCCATCTGTCAATGCGAATTCATCTAGAAATTTCCTCCTGGGAGATTGGTAACCAGTCTTCCTCCTTTCCTTCCCTCCTTTCGAGTAGGGATGGAGATCGGGGAGGAAAGAAAGAAGGAAGCACCTCTCCTCTTCCTTCTTCCAGTTTGCTTATTTGTCTCTTTGCCCATTGTTCCATCTTTTTATTGTTCCTTGATTTGTTTTTTAATTTTAAGTGTTTGTGTTTCTTTCTCCTTCTTGCCTCTTATCTATATTCTATTAATTTCTCATCATTCTTCTTGCTTTTCTACTTATCCTTTATCTCTTCTCGTCTCTTTTTCGTTCTTCTAACTTTCTGTGACTTTCCTTTATGTTTCTTCCCTCTTTTTGTATCTTTTCTACCCGTTTCCTCCCTTTTTATTGCTCTCCTGTCCGTTCCTCCTTTCTTCTTGTGTCTTTTCTATCTGTTTCTCTCTTTTTTTTATTTCTATCCTGTCCGTTTCTCCTCTCTCCTTGTATCCTTCCTCCCTGTTTTCCATTTCATGTTATTCTTAGCTTCTCCTTTGTGTTTGTTCCTATTCTTCCAGTTCCTATCCTTTCTTCTATTTCTTCCTTCTCACACCTTTTCTTCTCGTTTTCCTTTCGTTAAGCTTCTTGAAATATATTTCTTTCGTTATTTAAAAAGAATCCATCTTGTCTGTGGCTAATGTATTATTGGCCATAATTTTAGTCGGATAAATATTTATTTACAAGTCATAATGGTATCTTTAATTCATTTTTAACTTCTCGATTTCAGCATATATATATATATATATATATATATATATATATATATATATATATATATATAATATATATAATATATATATATATATATATATATATATATATATTTGGATACGTTTTTCACTAAAAGCGCCTTAGGGCGTCTTGCATGGCACACTGTAAATATTACAAGGCGGCTAGAAATGCGTCTCAGTAATTATAATATCTATTATCCGCTTTTGTTCAGGAAACTTCAGTTTGTAATTACTTTGATAATACCTGAACTTCGCCTAAAGAATTATTCTAGAGAAATGACGTAATCACAAGCAATATATGACCTTCAAAGGAGATTGATACATCATAACCTAACCCAACCCAATATAACTAAACCCGAGCGTCTATATTTAGCATTGGGCCAACTCCCAGTGCCCCCAGTACCGTACAGAGAGGACCCTCCAACCCCATTTCAGCCTCCCCCCCCCATCCCCCCCCCCACCCCCCACCCCCCACCTCTCTCTCTCTCTCCACCTTCCTCGCTCACCCAACCAGGTAGGATTACAAAGGATAATATTCTCACATTGAAAGAATCATGATGCCTTTAACGGGGCTCACCGACAAATATGCCTGCAAATAGTATTACTTGGTAATTTAGACTATAACGACTACTAAAAAACAGTTCCAATCAATTTACTACAAGTTAATTATGACCAATAATCTCCGTAATGACTCAAGATAATTTATAATGGCAAAACTGATCTGTATCTCATCATCATCATCATTTATTGCGTGTTGCAATCAGCTAGCGGATTGGGAAACGCTGATTTGACTAAACCGGTGAATTCTAATTAGCCGACTGTCGTTTAGGGCCGTTCCTCTTTTGTTTCCCCGGATGGAAAAACACTGTAGTGGTGGAGGGCCGTGGTCGTGAAACAGATTGGATTCGGTATCGACTTATCAGCTTCGTACCGAGTTGTCCTGCTGCTTCCAGATTAAATTACCATCAGGAATGATTAAGGAGTACATAAGCAAAGTGAACTGTGTGGTCCAACAGAGTTCAACCGCTCATGCCTGTCTCAAAACCGGATATGTAAAAGAAGGTAGTGTTAGACCTACGCCTCTGACGACTAAGAACACGAGAAAGAAGCCGCCGTCACAATAAATCTTAAAAGCCTAGTGAAAGCTGGCAATGACACAAGACTGATGTCTTCATACAACTTAGTACATTTGCATATGTATAAATGATAATTTAACCGCTCATGCCTGTCTCAAAACCGGATATGTAAAAGATGGTAGTGCTAATTAGACCTACGCCTCTGACAACTAAGAACACGAGAAAGAAGCCGCTGACACAATAAATCTTAACGGCCTAATGAACGCTGACAATGACACAAGACTGATGTCTTCATACAACTTAGTACATTTGTATATGTATAAATGATAAGAAATATGAATGCGAATGACAGAAATTTAGGTCGTAAATACTAGTCAGCCTCCATTACGCAGTTTGATCGTACTATTTTTTGTTGTCTGCTGTTGCTGTACTTCAATCGTTAGGAAATGGTACTTTTAAATCTAAATTGAAGCTGGGAAAAATCTAGGCTTATACATGCGACACTCGCCATTTAAACATGACTGTCTATTATCCTGATTGTTTGCACAAACCTTTTAATAAGCTACTGCATCGCGTAGTCAGCGACCTGCAAAATTGATAACGATTTGCCTCAGCACGTGGGTTCAAAATGAAATTCCCGAAAAACCTCGGATTAGTATCTAATAGACTATCTATCAAGTAAAGGCTTACAGTATTAATTCAGTTTGTTCTGGCAGACAAAGGGACCCAAATAATGTCAAGTGTAATAGTGAACTAAAGAACGATAACATTAAAAACACACTAATTGCCAAAAATAATTGGGTTATGAATATCAATTGAATCCCCAAATGCTGCTTATATTAGGCCTATGTCAGCACATGGAATTTTGACGTGAATGATCACACCAATTCATTCTGATTACTAAAAGACTGTTAATTCATCTGCTGCTTAAAGTTCATCCGAGTCAACAGCAAGGAAACGAACCCCAACAGTGTTTATTTTTATATATAAGTCCTATAACAACACATTGAGATTTTAACGTAACCGATCTTGAACAACAACAAAACCTTCAACACAATTTATTTTAGGCACACAAATTTCAGTTTGAATGCTTAAATGCTATCAATTTAGCTGCTCCACAAAAAGTTCATATGGGTCCACAGTAAGGAAACGAACCCCAACAGCGTTTGCTTTATCACCCCAACCGTTTGAGCTCGTCTGGAGTGCCCTGTCTATATCATCCCCATTCGGATCTCATTCATATATTCATAGGTTTTGATCGCGTGCATGTCTTGACCTAAGGTACGATTTCATGAGGCACTGAGCTCCAGATCTGTCACTTTAGATACATTTATAAATAAACTTTCGGGGTCTTCTTATATCTTCAGTGCTTTGATTTATTGTTTATGTACTCTGTGACCCTGTGGCCCGTTCTTACGGGAGGAATGATCTAAGGACCCCATACACTGAACTATTGTATGAACGATTGTCTGCAACGTTCGCAATACCATTGTGTATGGGCTTGTCTGAATGAAAAAGTGGGCGGAGTTTCGTGGACTGATTCGATCTTGGCTGAATCTGTCACGACCAGGTTGCTGGCTTGCGACTTATGTCTGTCATAAACAGGTCGTTCAACGTATGTGTTTGTCTGCCGATGTAAGCTATCGCGCACTTCTCTTCTAGGGAGATGATGCCCTGTCTTCCCGTGACAAAATCTTTGTTCAGACTGAAATCGGTGTGAAGAACGTTCATACTGTCTGAATAGTGAGTATGTTTGTCAATAACAACAATCATTTAGACAATCGTTCGTACAATCGTTCAGTGTATGGGGCCCTTTAGTCTAAACGTTGACAAAGAGGGAAAGACATTGAGAGTGGGAATTTGATCTCACATTTATGGAGGACATCCTATTGTTAATCTTCACAACATGAATTATGTGCCCCTAAAATGATTAATGAGCATTTCTTTAGTTTATTTGTTATGATTTCATTACAAATTAAGTCTGTTTGGAACAACAGGTAACAACACATCGTTCAGAAAGGAATTTTTATTTAAGCACATTGTTCAAACTTCCTTCTACTATTAGCATCGCAGAACACAGTCTATCATTATTATTTTCTTTGTCACAGCACCACGAAACGAAATTATTGCAATCTTTAAAGGAACTGACGAGCATCACCAATTTTTCGTGTTTAGAGTGCTTAGAGTTTCTTTAAACTTATTTTTCTTTAAGTTTTTATTCAATAAATTATTTACAAAACATTAAAACAAATCCAGAACTACATACATTTTCATTTAAAATACATTGCTTTTAATCTTGCAAAAATCCTTTGTGAAATACTTTAACAATTTCTCTTTCAAAATGGCCTCGACATCTAGGTGTCTTATTAAGGAACTTCTGCCCTTGACTGACGACATAATGTGGCAACTGTGCTATACTGGTAATCATACAGCTATAGAATGTAATTTGCACTTTGCCTAATGCATCACTGGCGCAACACAGAACGACACGATACTGAGTAGGGTTAATTGGAGCAAAATTGCCTGGCTTTGATCGCAGAACTAAAGTGAGTGGCAGCAATAACTGATTATTATGAAAATATATATAAAAGCTGACGTCTTGAATTATGGCTTTGTAAACATTTTGTCAGCTGGTGATAAAAACCGCAAATTAAGAGATGATAATGAAGGAATCTCGATTGAACAGTTCGGGTTTTATGGTAGATCTGGGTTGGCTGGTGATTGTCATAAACGAATGTTTATAATTGGGCAACAAAGAAGTGAATATGATATAAACCCCACTGATGAATATAGACAATGTTCTGGAAGACGTAGAATTCTTCATTTTTGAAATGCCATACAAAGGAATTGACAGATAGTACACAATTTGCGCTGGTCTTAAATGTTAAGTGGAAAATAAGTCCTCGCCCCCTGCAATGTCAAAGACGAAGTGGAATGATCAAAATAGCAACTCTGGAAAAATTCCTTCCTTAGGCCTGCGCAGTTATAACTGCACAGTTGGTCTGTGCAGGCATAACTGAACGTTAGTGGCGGACTTTAGTTATGTCTTTTCTTAAACTTCAGATTTTTGGCAGTCTACCTCACCTTCCCTGATACAAAAACTTAAAATTGAAATGTCTTCCTTACATTGCGTCCGTCCTGTCGGCCATCATGCGATCACTTTCAACAACACGAATGTGCTTAACCCAATTGTGACCCATCCAGCGCGTTAGTTAGTGGTTGGTTAGGTCAAGATTTAGCACATCACACTCACAGTTACAACCAACACTGCAGTCATAGAGAGATTGCCAGGTTACGTCTAGTTTTTTTTTTTTTTTTTTTTTTTTTTTTCTTATCGCTTTTCTCGCCCGAATAATTGCCTCAGTTTCGACGACGCTTTGCCAGTTATGTCTGCTAGCCTCGATCTGAGGGAAAATCCGCCGTCTTTCCCCTCTGTGGGTTATCTGTTTGTTTGTTCATTAACTGTTTTTTCGGATAAAGAAATAATTACTCATATAATGAGGCATCATGACAGCCTATTTGTCGTTAACCAGGCGTTAATAGGCGAAACGTCAGAAAGCCTTTAATAATTATCTTTGTCTCCCTTAACCGCCCCTCCCCGCGCAAAAGTTTCTACTTATTTAAAGGAGAGCGTAACATGTTTGATATTTTATTTAACATACCACACTCATAAAAAGCTTTAACTTTCTGGGCAAAGCTAGTTCACTTTTACCTTGACTGAATGGTTTCCATTTACTCAGGATTGCTAGTTGTTTGATTACGTGGGGAAGAATCACAACTAACCTAACCTTTTATGACGTAGTACTTGAAGATTATGGTTACATGAACGTTGAAATGAGATTAACATACTTAAGCCCGGTTAAATGGGAAGGGTTAAGCGTAAGGTTGAACTCCTCGCCATGTAAAAATACCGAATATTCTTGCCACTTGCAACCAAGTTTAGTGCTCTGGTGCACGTACCGATGGGTGATAATTAGACCTAAAGCCGATAGAGTGAATAGGCAGAGTATATATATAAGGCCTGCGGGCCGAGTAATTTAACTAACTCTTATTTTATTTTGTTTTATAATCGGGGAAACAAAAGGCAGAATGCTCTCGATAATAGTCAGCTAATTGGGGTTCATTTGAACTCATCAGCTTAGCCAAATCAGCGTTTCGCAGTTCGCTGATTGCCCGATTCAATAAATGATGGAAATGTATGAACGAATAAATTTAACTGTCATTAGAGTTTTTTTTCCTTTTATGTAAAAAAATATCAATAGGCTAATTTTCAAATTTTGTTATATAACCATTTATTACAAATTATCTTTACTGACTTATAATTATAGTTATTGTTAGACTCACTAGAATAACGTCTGAATGTTTACTAATATGCCAATTATCTTGAGTACTTGCTAATATGATTATAGTTATCGTTAGTGAAATTTTTGGTACTTTTGACATTTCTTTTATACTACAGGTTCTCATATATCAGCATTACTAATGCCTTATCAGAAATTTCAAAGTTCTCCAGGTGTATGAAGTATAACCTACAAATAAAAAGTAAAAATTGCAATCCAGTTTTCTGTACAACGTATAATGGTGTATGAGCCGCGGCACATGACACTTTCAGCCACGACCCGATGGTGACCTGTCCTATACCGCTGCCAGACTCACGACCATGGCTAACTTTAACTTTAAATGAATTGAAAACGACAGAGGCTAGAGAGCTGCTATTTGACATGTTTGATGACAAAGGATGGATGATCAACATACCAATTTGCAGCCCTCTAGCCTCACTAGTTTTAAGATCTGAAGACGGACAAGAAAGTCATCTCAATGATTTTTTTTATTGAAAACTAAAAATGGATTTGCTTGATCGACAACCGGAGTTAAAAGCAGGACCTCCAAAAACAAATGGGAAGGAAAGTTAATGGATACACCGATAATTAAATGGTAATATAACATTGCACGATTGAGAAACATCCATTTAGATCTTGAGCTGGACTGAAACAAATACTTGTATCGGAAAGCAACGGTCACCGATAAATAAATAATTAAACAAATAAATAACAAAAGACACAATGATTAAATAAAATATGATAAACATCATGATAAAATAATGAAGTATCAATTCTGTCCAGATTGTTGTTGATGGTGAATCTCCTTAGTGTTTATATATCTACCCAATAATGTCATGTCTTTCATAACACACTTAATATGATTTCGTAATAATTTTGTATAGTTAATCTTTCTGCAGCTGAAATCCTATCTGGCTTTATATTTTCTGTGGGTTTATATTCTTTATTCTTAAAACTTCCGGGCTTCCAAATTTCCGTGCATTTTCGTACTACAAGTTGTTATTTAGGCTGACGTTCTGTTCTCTCAATCTATTTTCATAACGACTACATTACAATTAGCTAATGGCATACGTATATCCTTCCATAAGGTTTCATCCCTTAACCAATCATATGATTCCTTTCGTTTTGTCCACTAGGTGTCATTACTGTCATTCAGCTTTATTGTCCTTGCATTTTTCGTATGTGTTTAGTCTATGTGTAACTGTGCGTGTGTTGACTGTTTCGATTTGCTGTCAGGTTTTTTGCTTCTTGTTATGAGAACAGCAGTAACAAGGTAATGAGAACTCGGTTGATGATACTAATTAAAATAAGGTAAACTGATTATTTGCGCTTCATTTGTTGTACCCGTAGCAAGAGTGAAACCGATCACCATTTTAGGCTAACACTTTCTAGTACAATTCTATTACAAGGTGCCTCTAATTGAATTCTGCACTTGAAGTTGAGGTTTCAGGTAGTTTCTGGTACGTTCCTTTCTGAAATGCCCTGTTATCCTATCAGATCGGACATACTGTTGACCGGTAGGTGACAATGTACCGATAAGAAATCAGATGTACAGTTGACTGGCAGATTGACAAAACGCATGAAAGCTTTAGGCTCATAGGCCTAGGTTATAGACATCTCGAAAGTGTACAAATAAACAGTTTAGGAGTTTAAAGGTACTGAAACGTAAAGCAATCACTCTACAGCCAAAATTGACGAGACTTTGACGAGAGAGAAGGGGAGAATATGCATGGAAACATTCGCGGGAGGGTAAATATGTAAATTTGCGATTAATATAAACTGCCCAGTGGGGCCAAAATGAAATTGTACAGCATGATAGCTTCCATATGACTCGCGTTTGATAACATGCATATTTGTTGGCAGCCAGAACTAGCCGCTATGTACAGGCCCAGCTGCAGACGCAGATGGAGTGACCGCTGGATGTGGTCTGTGTACATTCTCCTGGACACACAAACACACACACATTTTGATTTTTGGAAAGCCTTGATGGGTAAGTAATTTACACTAACTTTTCGTTCAGTACAGCTGTGTACTGTTATTTCTCTCTCTCTCTCTCTCTCGAGTAACATGCTTTGACACACAATTAACCAACCTTGAATAATAAGGCCTCTCCTCTCGACGTAATGCTTGGAATAGCCGGCGATCCTGTAACCGTTAAGCTTAATGATTTGACAAGGGGATCCAGCCGCTCCTCTATAAACCAAAAGCTCTTGTGCTCCTCCGCGGTTTCATTAAAGCTGAGCCGGTTATGTTTGAAGTTTAAAATTCACGACGTACTGCCCGGAAGTCTTAACCCTAAAGCGTGGCGAGTAGTACGAACGATGCACGGACCGGCTTTGTGAAGTCATCTCGTGCTTCGAATACCCGTGTGTTTCGGACCAAGATGTGTCGAATCGCTAGCGAACTGAACAACAAACACTGTAATGTATTTGTATTGAAGTTGATTTGTCGTTGGCTGACTGAAAATTGATTTAATAACTACTGTATTTCAGGAAGTTAGAGTCTTCGTTTTTTACCAATATCTTTCAAATTTATCGATGGATCGATTCGTTACTTTGTAACAGTGTCTTCCACACCCTCCCCTAATTTTTGGTAATAAATTCAGTTTCCAAATTAAGATTTTTTCAGGAACTTTACTCTTGAATTTGATGGGGGTAGTCAGCAAACTGATTAACGCTTTCGGACATAAGAGTTGGGAACTACTGAACTTGTCCTGAGTATCTACTTACAGTGAATTCCTCACTACCTCCATCTTTCCTCTCCGACTCCACAATTCTTCTCCCTTTACGTCTTTACACCCCGTAGCTTATGTACTTTCTCCATGAATGTGATTGTTTTGATTTTGTTTTCATAATTTTGCGATGAAAAGTTATTTCGAGTTTATTCTAAATTAACTGTTCCACGTATGTTATAAAAAAATAAGGGGTTAAAATTACAGAACAGTTTATAACCATTTGAGATAATGTACAAGATACCATAGATGTATATACATATGTCAATAAATCAGTTTTATCTTTCCCTTATCGCCTTCCCGCCCCCCCCCCTCTCTCTCTCTCTCTCTGTACCAACCCATCTTTGTAAAATGGATATTAGGTCTGGAATAGGAATGTAGAGAGGGTATATGCATAAGGCAAAATACTTTTGATAAACCAGTCGTTTAACACGACGTTTCATCCATCAACAACAAAGATTTCGGGACCTCCTCAATTCTGTATAACCACGTAGATCGTGAGCTCTTTTCGTCCTACATTGCAATGCTAATATGAGCTTGAAAACATTCCATTGCATAACAAATATTGTGAAGACAAGAGAGAGAGAGAGAGAGAGAGAGAGAGGAGAGAGGAATGAATGAAAAGATAAACGGGGAAGTGAGGTTTAAAGAATGAGGAAGGGGTCGGTGATAGGAGGGGAAGTACCCCAAGAGTGCTTATCCGAATGAATTCGTAAATCTTGACTGGCTAGGTTTGGCTATGTCCTGAAATTCAGGAGTAAAGCGCCTTTAAACTCTGTCTTTGGACATGGATTTTTTATATATATAAAAAAATAGGGGAGAGTGTGAGAAACTGTTTCAAAGCACCAATTAATCGATTGGCTTGAAAGATATTGGCAAAAAGAAAAAAAGAAAAAAAAGGGGACTCAAACTTCCTGAAATACATAAAGGCTGCTATTTTATCAATGATTCGTAACATTTCCTTAGTACAGTGTAGCTAATTTAAGAATTGTACTCATTCACATGTTTCAGAAACTTCATCTGTTCCGAACCATGGCTACCGTATTAGATGCTTTATGGTTACTTTAGCAGGCCCCACCTCCGTCCCCATCTCCTCATCCTACGCTGTGTATAAGGTTTTGGGAGGCTGGGCATATTGGATAAAGAACCAATAAGGTACTATGGCTACACAAAGGCAAACAGGCGTAAAAGACTGGTGGAAAAGGAAACCGTTTTAAGTTCAGTAGGGCTTCGAGGGTGCTGCGGCTTGAAGGAAAACGAGAGAGGAACCATTTGGAAGAAGAAGAAATTTGCTTGAAAAACGACTACAGGGAAATAAATTATGCTCTCATTTCACTGAGCTCCCCTCTCCGAAAATATGCGTCGTTATATGATTCCAACCTTGCCAATTCCTCCCTTATGGGCGAGCCGAATTCACGTGAGACTAAGGGCGCTCTGCTGGAGTGATTTGAAGAAAGATTAGCCGCGTACGAGGGGCACGTTATTGCCTTCCCCTCCGAGATCCGAGTCTCGAGAAATTTCTCCCCGTGTTTCGAGATCGCGTGTTTATCGTCTTCTCCATCAGGCCTTCTGCAAACTCTGAAATATTCCTCAAGATTATGTAATAAAAGGGGATCAGGTACTTATATTATTATATTTCTTTGTTGCTCAGCGGCGGAGAACACGAGCAGTGAATCAGTGCACGGACATTTGTAACCACTGAAAAAACTGATCATTTATCATTTTTTTTTTCTCTTCGTTTCCTGGAATTTATTTTCAATTGTTGTGCTTGGAATAAATGATGGATTTACATGATGCCATAACCTTTATATATATATATATATATATATATATATATATATATATATATATATATATACTATATATATATATATATATATATATATATATATATATATATATATATATATATATATAATATGTATATAAATTTATATATATATATATATATATATATATATATATGTTATGTTTATAAGTATATACTGTACATGCACACATATATATAAATATAGTATAGTATTTTTTTCCTTTCCGGGATAACATAATAGCTAATCATATTCTTGCAAGCTGAATGTAAACGCTCTGTATTATTCCACGATATCATAACATCAGTCTGTTGAAATTTTGTATTTACGTTTCTTTGTTTATTTATTTGTTTTGTTACCACATTTGGCTATTCAAAATCCTGGATAAATTTCCTGGTCTTACTGTGAGAAATGAGACTTCCTTCAACTTTCCTCATCCTTTGCAGCTTATCTCCACTGTAGTCAGATTAGCGTCCTCGTTCACATGCATTTAGCCAAGCTATGATCGGTCGAGAGAAGTTCATTTTTATGTTTGTTTTTCCTTTATCTTGTTCTTAATTGACAGTGATATGGAATGTTCACTGTTATAGGTACACTTCTGCCTTCAAAATGGCCAGAGAGAGAGAGAGAGAGGCTACTCTTGTTCGTAGGACATATTCCAGATACTAAGTCTTGTTACATAGAAAGTGAACTGCTGAGTTTATTTTCAGGCCATATTTCCTACCATGCACCTACTTTTAGTGTCAGGGCAGTCACAGAAAAGGGAGCCATAGTTGATTTGAGCAATTTCCGTTAGGGAGCCGTGATTTCGGAAAACATTTAACTTGCTGTTCTTCAGATATTCACGCTACTTCAGTTTGCTGTTTATTTTTACAATAAAACCTTTACTACCCGATTTGTCTAGACGAAATATTTCCACCAGTGTTAACATGCATGTTTACAAAATATCTCAAGAATGAAACAACGAATTTTAATGAAGCTTGGTGAAGAAAAGCATTAACCAAGTACTCCCTCCAATACCCTAGCTTTGATATTTCGTCATGGAGACTATCTAGCCCATTACAAGATTTTGTAGCTTATTCATCCTCAGCTTATGAAAATCCTTCCATGATAAGATACATTAGTATAATGGGTTTTTCCTCGGTCATATTTTTAGACGGGATGTATTTACGGTTAGATCTTTTAGATTAGATGGTAAGTGTAGAGTTCAGGTAAGCTTTGCTGTAACTTAAGTGGTATATCTCTTGCTTGTGCGATATTTTGAATGTCCAAGCGTAGGCGTCACTAGAGGCCTTCGCAGCTTCTCAGAAGGTTTGAATCATCTGATAGGCAGACGGCCTACTGTAGACAGATTTTCGGGGAATTCGTTGCTTCACAACAGGCGATATGGAAATGCTACGTTTTTCTATTGAGAGCTCTTTATACCAATTCTCTCTCTCTCTCTCCACCTGTGCACATTCTAATCAGAAATTTTTTAGCTAAGTTCATAGGGATAGACATTTATATATATATTATATATATATATATATATATATATATATATATATATATATACAGACATACATACATACTACACACACACACACACACACACACACACACACACCACACACATATATATATATATATATATATATATATATATATATATATATATATATATATATATATCTATGTATATATATATATGTGTGTATATATTGTACAGCATGACGACGTTGTCAAAAGTGTTCAACGCTTGAACGCTTCAAAGCCTACGTTAGAGGAACCACAAATCCGAAATTTTACCAGCGAACGGGGATGGTAATGCTCGGGGATTCATGTTAAGACTCTCTCTCTCTCTCTCTCTCTCTCTCTCTCTCTCTCTCTCTCTCCTTTCCTCCTGGTGTCTATGTAAACACGAAGCCAACAAAATACGACGGCCAGACTCCAAATGCTGGCAGTACGGTTCTCTTCTCGCCCATCGATAATGTAAACAATGTTGTACATGCGTGGGTTGGTTACCATAGCAACAGGACGCTTTGCACACAACTACCGTCTCTCCCTTATTCGAACTCCAATAACTACTCCATGGCCAGATTTTTTCCACCTTTTTTTTCAGGCTTTTAGCACGATCGTGGTTTGGGTTTTGCGTAGTCTAGTATGAATATGTCAAATGACGTTGTCATTAGGTGATAACTGTTGGTGTGTTCATTAATCGTTCCTTTATTTAGACAGGTATAGATAATTTTGTACCGATATAGAATATCCTCTACGGCTTTCAGCACAACGAATTGCGTGTTCCTACGTTAAAAAGAAAAACTTACAACTATCTGAGATTCATAAAAACTTACGTATATTTCTCGAGTACCTTACGTTAAAAAAGCTTAAATCTAACCAGCATTCTTAAAAAAAACTAAAGTATGTCAAGAATTTTTTTTTAAGTGGCGATTAGACCCACTTCTTAAACTTCTCGATGGTGACTCTGGGTACACTGGAGGAAGAGAATCCTCAAGTTTAGACGTCAAGGGTTGTCTTAAGTTACTAAGTTTGGGGTTCACCGCTATTTATGTTTTATTCGGAAGTCAGGCCAGTCTGAAATAGACTGATTTGTCCGTTTTAGATGCCTTCGCTTAAAGACGAACAGAATTTTCAGTCTGATAAGGACGTCAAGGGAAATACAACGAGGGCATTTGGTAGTTGATTTTGAGGTTTATTGATTTATATTATAGGGGAAATTAAAGGAAAGTTGATAAGAGAAATATTAATCAGATTATGAACTGGAGACGAAGGTAGAAGTTCAGAGGTAGATTCTGATTAGAATACAGCAACAGTAGAAGATCTATGTTATCAATGCACGTCGTGAGGCTGCCAGCCTCTCACCCGCTTCATAAAAAAAAATTCTTACCCTGGGGTAGGTTTTAGCTTTTGTACATACACGCAAAAACATATATCAGTACAAAGAAATAACTATTTTGCCCATTCGTAAATATATGAATTTCCCCGCGGAAAGGGGTTAGAATAGTACCTAATAGCATCAGTGCGTCTCGCGCGGTTCACTATCGGCATTACTTAAGTTTCTTTGCAGCGTCCCTTCGGTCCCTAGCTGCAACTCCTTTCATTCCTTTTACTGAACCTCCATCCATATTATGTTTCTTCCATCTTATTTTCCACCTTTTCCTAACAATTGTTTTCCTTCCGTTGCACCTTTAAAGCATTTTTATTCTCAGTTTCCCTTTCAGCGCTGAATAACCTCATAAGTCCCAGCGCTTGATTTTTGGCCCAATTCCGAAATATTTTTGGGTATTGGCAAGCCGTAGGAAATATAGGGGAGAGGTGCTGTAGGAATGAAGGGTATTCTACGGCAATTTACGAAGGAGACGTTTCAGACGAATATCTAGTTGGAATTGGAATTTCATAGTAGTCAGGAAGACATTGTTTAAAAAAAATAGATGCACAGAAGTTAGTTGAGAAGCAAATTGATTTTCGATTTTATAGGTTAGACCCAGACTAGGTAAGTATTCTGATGGGACAAATGATCTTACAGAAGGAACTAAACAGCGTTGAAAGACGCCACGTGAAACTGAATGTAAGTATGGTAAGGACGTAGAGAAGTGAGGAAAGGTGATTGAGAAGTTGAGGCAAAAGACAAACCAGTAAAATTAGTCTAATTAGTAATGAATGAACAAACACTAAATTGAATTTCATTACCTTCTTTCTAAAAATGGCATATAATCTTTTCATTTTGAATCTTTATCATCATTATCATCATCATCATCATCATCATCATCATCATCATCAATCATCAATCATAATATAATAATATAATAATAATAATAATAATAATAATATACAAGCAAACATCAAGTTAAGTTACATTAACTTCTCTCTAAAAAAGGGCATATGACTATTTTTATTTTGAATAATAGCAATAACAATAATGATAACGTACGAGAAAAAACTCAAGTTCAAGTTCAATATCAACTTCTATTTTAAAAAATCGCCTTATAAATATGAAATAGGATCTTCATAGAGCCTATGATAGGATTAATAAAAGCGAAAAGGGGTTCACCCTTAAATTCCCAACCCCCCTTGTTTACAATATCTTATTAGTTATTTGATGTTGTTGTTGGGGGAAGAGCATTTTTTCGCGGGTGGGGGGGGGGGGGGAGGGTGATAAGGGTTGGCGGGGATGCTTGCATGCTGTTTTCTATGAAGGATATCGTTTATGTTATATTTCATTTATCATGTGTACATATGCTGTACATGCCGTATATTTATTAGCTTTGCGTATAGAAATGTATACATATATGTGTATATAATACATTATATATGTATATATATATATATATATATACTATATATATATATATATATATATATATATATATATATATATATATTTAAGGACGAGAAAAATTAATTTTGGGATTATACATATCAGTTAGAAAAATGAATCATGCATTGTATCACTTAGATCATTATTGTAATACATACTGCATTAATTCAAGTATACATTCGTATATTTATAAATACATGCAATATAACCATGCGTAGCAACCAATCAGCATATGCTGTAATCCATAAAATTTGCAGTAGCAATTTTCCCATCTTTTTTTTTTTTTTTTTTTTTTTTTGTATACGGGGTACCATCCCGTATCTAGTGGAGATTATCATTATTAGAAATATTAATAATGAAATATTTTAAACCTCTCAAATTGACAAAACCTTATCGCCAGGATATTTCACGATCAATGCTCCGCGGGAGGATAGTGACATCAGGTCACCTCACGCGGTGCACTGTAGACATTACTCACCCACCGTACTTTGCAGCGTCCCATCGCTCCCTCCCCCTATAGCTGCAACCCCTTCCATTCATTTTACTCCAACTTAGTTCATTTTCTCTTTCTTCCGTTTTACTTTCCACTCCTTTCAACAACTGTTTCAACATTATTCGTAGCCCTGAATGACCTCATAGCCCTTGATCTTTGGCCTAAATCGTATATATATTCCAATTCCCGATCAATAAAGGCTCTCGTTACTTTGATGGTTTCAGTAATGCAATAAAGGAAATCACGAGTATAATACTCCGTAATTGCTAAATACCTCCGCGGACTCCGTGAACGAAACGTCTCAGTTTTGTCTCGAATATTGCTTGTGCTGGCTCTCTCTCTCTCTCTCTCTCTCTCTCTCTCTCTCACACACACACACACGAATCATTTCCTCATCATTTTTCGACTTGTTCCATAATTGAAAATCGCAACCTCTAATAAAAAATGACATATCTTTCTCGTATTTTCCGATATCTGACAATTGCGACATATTAACCTTTCTCTCTCTCTCTCTCTCTCTCTCTCTCTCTCTCTCTCTCTCTCTCTCTCTCTCTCTCTCTCTCTCATGTAACATTTCACCTTATTTTCCGACTTCTCCCATATTTGACGATTACAAGATATTACTCAAAACACACACACACACACACACACTGTCTGTCTGTCTCTCTTTCAGATTGCTTTCACACTGACAGTCTTAACGCCTTACCAAAAACGTCGAGGAAGCAAGCACAGAAATACACAGGGTATACATATTCAGAACCAATAAGGAAATACTCAAGCTATACACATTCACAACTCAGAAGGAAATACAAACAACTAATAGGCAATACACACAACTAATAAACATTACACGTTTCTATACAAATTCACAACTAAGAAGGAGATACACTCAACTAATAAAGCATTAAAGATTCTATACAAATCACAACTCAGAAGGAGTTACACGCAACTAATATAGCAACAAACATTTCTATACAAATCGCATCTTAGAAGGAAACCCACAACATAGATAAAACAATGTACAAATTCACTAACAAAGCAATATACAAACTCACAACTAAGAAGGAAATACACACCGCTAATGAAGCAACACATATTTATGTATGAATTCACAAGTGAGAAGAAAATACACAACTAATAAGGAAATGAACAGGCCATACAAATTCACAACTAATCAGGAGCTTCAATTTGACCATATTTGCCTCCTTCCTTCATTTCGACATTTTTCACCGAACTGCCTTTTTTTTTTTTTTTTTTTTTGCTGGAGGTCTTCCGGGCTCGCTGGCTGACATTTCCTACAATGGTTCTATGTTCTAAGATACATACCCCCGGACATTCCACCAGCATGAAAAAAAAAGAAAAAAAGTTGGGTCTTCAAAGGAAGCGATGATTTATTACATTCTGTGTGTGTGTGTGCGTGTGTGTTTGTGGGCGTGTGCACTATTTATACCAATGTGTAAGTGTTCCTGTAAGAATATGCTTTCTTGGTAGAATTATGTTTGGTATGTATATATGTATGTTTATATATGCATGTATATACCTATATACACACATATATATGGTTGTATATATATATGACGAAATAAATAAGAAATTACCAAATTTGTTAATCATATCGTTTTGCTCTAGGATTGCTTAACATATAAAATATGTTTCAGAGGCTGTTAATCTCAAGATATGATCACTTTCCATGTTCCATGCTCATCTTTCAGCTCAGGCCTGAGCTGTTCACGATTGAAGGTTACCGCTCTTTAACAATGGCTCTAACTTTTTAGGAACAACACGAACGCTAAGTAAAGTTGGTGAACCCTCGCTGTGGTTTGCGTAGCTTTGAATGTATGAGGCTCCATCTTACTTTTGTTTTGTATTGTTACAGTTACCAATTTCAGCCAACTTGGGCCTTGAAGTGTTTTGAGTCAGAAATGACACCCTTCTAGGGATTTGTAAAACGCCAACGATCAGATTGACTCTAAGGCAGAGGTGGGCAACCTGTTGCTCACGAACATCATTCTGCTCTTTGATGGTCTGACAGCGCTCTTCAGGGGTAGTGAATTCACTGCTCGCTAGCACTGGTGCAGCATGTCTCATAATTAAACATTTATAAATAAGTACAATTTCGTTAAACTGTGACAAAAGCCGCGTAAAGCTCTTGCAAAATTCACATGCAAATTTCAGCGATTTGACTAGATAGTTGTCATCAATTCTCTTCCCCGTAAGTGGGTAGTGCCGTCAGTGCACCTCATACGGTACACTGTAGGCGTCCCTTCAGCCCCTAGCTGCAACCTTTTTCATAGCTTATACGGTACTACCTCCGTTCATATTCTCTTTCTTCCATCTTACTTTCCACCAACTCTTAGCAGCTGATTCTTAGTGCAACTGAGTTTTTTTTTTTCCCCAGTTACACCTTTTTTAAACTTTTAAACCTTTTTTACTGACAATTTCCGTTTCAGCGCTGAATGGCCTCATAAGTCCCAGCGCTTGGCCTTTGGCTTGAACTTTATATTCAAGTCAGTTCAATCAATTAAATTCACCCAGACCTAGATTCATGTAGATTTCAAAGGCAGCACTATAACGGCCTAGACCCATATATAGTTCAGAGCCAGCCGCCAGACCCAACACCGTTTGTTGGAAGTTCAGTAGGGGGTAATACAGGCCATGTAAAAAGGGGCTACTAGTGTCTACTAATGTTTAGGATTAGCAGCCACATCCACTAGAATCTCGACTTTTTTTTCTTTTGGTACGATGAAGGTAGCCTTGGTCTATCAGAGTTTGGCGTCAATGCTCAGTTCACATTTCTTTGCTACTTTTCTTCTACGCAAATACCTAAATGCTAAGAGGGAAGAAGGATAACTCGGTTATAAAAAGTCTCGGAGGTATGAGAAGTAAAGTCATCAAAACCCCATTAAAATTCTTGTGCCACGTTAACTAGTACCAATTCGCTTCTAAAGAATTGTTCATGCTCTCAGTAGCAATACTTTCCAAGAAGCAACATTAAGGATATGCGTTTCGTGTTTGAATAATTGGAAAAGTACACCTTTTCCAAGAAAGAGAAATAACAGGTTGCTTTTATTGGAAGCATAATGACGTGGCATTGACATAAAATTGGCTAAGTGGGGAATTTGCTCTGTGAACAAAGTCATTAATGCTGAAGTTGAAAAAGAGAGAGTTTTCCCTACTGCAGAACGAATAGTTTCTCTCTCTCTCTCTCTCACCCCGGACGTTAGTATTCGTTGTGTAACTTTTATTGGTTCGTTGGAGGGGGGACATTGTCACTGTATAGAATGCTATGGGAATACCTTTCATGGACGGAGGGAACAGAGAGAGAGAGAGAGAGAGAGAGAGAGGAGGGCAGGAGAAATAGAGTTTACACAAATCTATGCCTTTCTGAAATAGAGCAAATTTCCCCTAGAAAAAAAGAGAGAGCGAAAGGAAACTTTCAGCAGCACTACCTTTTCTGAGAACGCTTTGCTCCCAAAGCGCATTCATGATTTCTTTTTCTTTTTTTAATACAGTTCGTTCTCTGCAGGCCATTAGCTATGTAAATAGAACCGGACGCGAGATGACCGGATTGCATTGCATAATCCAGCTCGAAAGAAACTGCTCTTGCAATGTTGCATGTGAAATCCTCATCCCGCCACCCTGTCCTCCCTACCCCCTAACAACAAAAGAAAAAATTAAAACCTAAGCGTTCAACTTTTTTGTTTTTAGTTTTCCTTTTTTTTCTTTTTTGCTTTGGCTCCCTTTCCGAATATCAGGCCCTATTTTGCAATCCACACAATTCCGAAATTCCGGTGTTCAGAATATTACATCCAAAAGTCGTGTAGCGTGCTTTATGATGCATTAATTTACATTCAAATTTGGCAGTGTGGTAAGCGGTATTTTGCAGTGTGCGCAATTTCCCTGTTGCCTGATTTAGATATAATCAATGGGCAAGGGGAGGGAGGGATGGAGGGAGGCCTACCCCTCCTCCAACCATTCCCCCCAACCCACTATCCCTCCACAGCAGTCCCTCCTCTTCCCTTCCCCCCACCAACTTCTCTGCTACCCCTCCCCAACTCACTAACACACGCTAATGAAGAGTTTGGCGAGAAGATTCCAATATGGTCATTTTTCATTATTTGTTCTCTCTCTCTCTCTTCTCTCTCTCTCTCTCTCTCTCTCATCTCTTTGTTTGATGGAAAATATTTATGAAAATGTAGGATGTACTCGTACACAAAGCGACCATTCTCAAAATCCAATTAATGGCAAACTCGGCGCGGTTCTTAATTTAGCAAAAATAAACACTGGAATTAATTTGAAACATTCCCTGCCAGAACTTGGGCAAATGAAACGGCCTCGGTTTTTATTTGACAAAAGTGGTGCAAATTGATTAATGGTGCTTATGTGAGGCTCTGGCTTGGTGGATCTTCTGTGCTCCTGTCTCCGTTTAGACTCTGGAGAGGTACATCGGCTCTGGGTAACAAAGAGGCTGTCATGGGCGCCCGCACGTAGGGGCAAGGGGGCTCACTTGCCACCCCTCCCCCCAACCCTGAAATCCTGTGACCACAGAAGGCTACAATTCCTTTTCAAATGGACATTGACTAACTTGTAAAAAAATATTACATTTATAACAAATCACTTTGTTTTCCTTCCATTCTACAGTCTATAATTTCAGTTTAAGTAAATTAAAGTATCCTTATTATATTGTAATAATATTTGTATGTAGAATATAACTGCATCATTTTATCAAGAAATGTTTGATTTCAGTTAAACAGTAGATGGAACTATTGAAAAAACAAGTCAATGCATCTTGCTTCACTTAAATCATTGGCTTCACAATTCCACTTATATAATATATATATATATATATATATATATATATATATATATTATGTATGTATATATACACACATATAATATATATATATTTATATATATATATATATATATATTATATATATATATAATATATATATAATTGCTTTATTCGTTAAAGAAATGGAGGCTCTGGTACTGTATTTGGAATTAACCTGTTAGTTCATACGGTCAAAAGTGACTGTCTGCTTGATACTAGAAACTATCCCTGTATGTATTAGTTTGGCTCCCTTGGAAACTATGGTGCGTGCGCCCATGGAGGCTGTTGCCTACGTAGGCTCAGTTCTGCTCAGATGGTTGTGACTATTCCCTACCATAGTGCTCAGATGGTTGTGACTATTTCCTACCATAGTGCTCAGATTGGTTGACTATTTCCTACCAATTAGTGCTCAGATGGTTGTGACTACCCTACCAGGTAACTAGCCTGCCTCAATTTGTCTGACCTAATATAACCTATAAGCCTAAAAAAAAAAAAAAAAAAAAAAATCGATGGAGACGGCACCGAATCTGATGCTTTTTGCTTTTTCTTGTCTTTATTGTTGTTTATTAATATTTATCATTCTTGTTTTATCTCTGTATCAGCGTCACTCTAGTTGAATCATTGAAGTTATCGTTGATAGACCCATACTAATAATAATGAATTACTATTATCATTATTGCCGTCATCAGTATCATCATCCTTTTTATTTTTATAACTAATAATATCGCTGATTGAACAGCAGCAGTGATGATAAAATAATAAATAATAAATAAATAAATAATAATGAATAATAATAAGTAATAATAGATGTAATAGATTAATTTTATTCTTGAATTGATCTATTATTATTATTATTATTATGGGACGAAGCTCCTCTGTTGCCAGAGGTTCCATTTACGTCGTTGTCGGTTAATCCTTCATTTCTTTCCATCATTGCTGAGTTTTGCTATTTAACCCATAGCTGGACCCTACCCCATCAGGGATAGGTACTCATTTACAGCTGAGTAGACTGAAGGATATGGGATATGCCAGTGGAAATCGTACCCATAATCATAGGAGCACTAGGCAACGATCCCAAGATCCCTGAAAAGGAATCTAGAAAAACTAGAGGCTGAAGTAGCTCCAGGACTCATGCAGAAGAGTGTGATCCTAGAAACGGCACACATAGTAAGAAAAGTGATGGACTCCTAAGGAGCAGGATGCAACCCGGACCCCACACTATAAATACCACCCAGTCGAATTGGAGGACTGTGATAGAGCAAAAAAATAAAAATAAAAAAATAATAATAATAATATTATTATTATTATTAATTAATTACAGAAATGAAACGCGAGACATTCATTGACACCACTATCCGTACGGTATTATCCAGGTTGATTAATTATCACGATACGTGTAATTATGACGAGTTTGTGTATTTCACTAATAATTTCTTAATTAGACGGTAAGCCACTACCACGAGTTTTAGACCTAAGCAACAATATGCCAGTGATTTTAACTGTTATTTTTTTTTTTTCCTTTTAGCAGGATTTGTACGCTCTATTTAATCCGCTAGGCTACTTTATCTTAGGTATATATGTTTTTGTTTTGGTGACAATGACCGTTTCCTCGTAAGTAGTGACGATAGTGCATCTCACGTGGTATGCTGTAGGCATTAGTAAGCCACTAGCTACAACCACTTCACTTGGGGGGGCGGGATGGCAGGGCGCTGGTGGCCGGGTGGAATATACTTACGAAGTTGCAATAAGCTAACAATAATTGCAAGCCTTGAATCTTAAAAAGGAAACAAACGTAGGCCTATTAGCATGACCATTACCTTCACAGACGCTTACATCAGGACATACCACAACAATACTCTGCAGATTCAGCCATGAAAATGACATTGCTTCCTTTCCTTTCCTGATGCATGCTGGGACGAAGCTCACAGATGTGTGGACAAAGCAAGGAACAAGGGAAGGACGGTTCATGTTTTTACAATTTGGTTCCCACGTGCTCCCCGTGTGGCTGAGTGTACCAGCTCCCAGAGAACAAAGGAAAGAGCGATTTGGAATGGAGGTTGAATTCTCCTGAACTCTTCGGTATATGTAAATGATCTTTTAGAAAATACTCTTGCTAAACATTATTTAAGGAGAAAGAACACTGCAGCTTTGGCTTGAAAACTGTCAAATTAGGCTGGTCAATTTTCTGAGGTACGATAGGCCGATCCGTAAAATGTGTTATCAACGTTGATTGTCCCAAATCTCAAAACCTACTTGTCTCGTAATTCAGAGTAAATATTCATTAAATGTTAATTC
The DNA here is from genome assembly GCF_015104395.2 of Macrobrachium nipponense. Lineage (NCBI taxonomy): Eukaryota > Metazoa > Arthropoda > Malacostraca > Decapoda > Palaemonidae > Macrobrachium > Macrobrachium nipponense. The sequence goes on along the minus strand of NC_087218.1, from coordinate 25,418,943 downwards.
GAGAGTAGCCTTTAATTGTTATTTTTTTTTAACAAGTTAGGGTTAAGAGCAATGCTGCGGAAGTTGATAAGACAGAACCCAATAGAGAGGTAAAGCCGTCAGGGCACCTCACGTGGTGCACTGTGGGTATTATTTAAGGTTCTTTGCAGCGTTCCTTCCCTTTCGGCCACTAGCTGCTATCCCTTTCCTTCTGTTACACCTTTAAAACCTCCTTTGCTCTCAATTTTCCTTTTTGCGCTGAATGACCTCATAGATCCCAGCGCTTGGCCTTAGACCTAAATTTTAATATTCCAAATCCAGTTCCTATAATCATCCTGGAGAAAGTATGAATTGTACGTCTGGTCAGCAGCGATACTCTGAGAACTTGATTTGCTTTTATGAAATTTAGGCTGTCAAGTCAAGAGCTGGCGTAATTCCAGCCATTCTGCGCCTAAGACAGTGAAAAGAGGGAGTTGGAGTGGTAAGACAGCAAGATAAAGAGATACAAGAAATAAAGAAGTAAAAGGATCCGAAGGTGTAACTGGGAGGAAGCCCCCGCAGTTGCCTAAGAAGTAATAGTTAAAGAGACTGGACAGCATGACTGGAGAAGGGATTCGGGATAGAGGTAAAATAAAAGGTTAATAATTGGCTGTCGAAGGGACATTGCAAGCACTGTTTAGTAATGCCTAAAGTGTACCACGTGAGGTACATGAACGGCTCTAACCCCTCCTACCCTACAAGGGGGAATTTTCATTAAGATATACAATATAAAAAAAACCCGAAATGTCCCGGTATACTTTTGTTTTCATGAGTAACTTTTGCTAAACTTAGCTAAACTTAATTGGGAGATTGCCTTCGGCTAGCTTAGGCCTAGGTTTCTTGCTATTGCATTGGCCTATTATGTGATTATGCAGTAAGTAGCTATCTTGTCCCAAGCATTGGGACGGTACGTAATGTCCATAGGTGCAGGAACTGGCAACTCGACCGTCTTTTGTGTAGTCGATATAAAGCATGCCTTCTTTGAAAGGCATCAATGACAACCAAATATTTCAAACGTGTCGACAAGATCAGTTATAACAACTCGAAATTCATGATCATTCAGAATAGTAAATCTGCTTCTTCCCTTCCAGCATAAAATTATGGCCAGAGGGGAACCGTCCACATAATGTTTAGTCATCGCTTTCGAGTTACAAGTATGCGCTGATTTCTTGTCCTCTTTCGAATCGCCATTTTCAAGAAGTATAGGAAAGAGGCCATTGTCACGAGTGCTGAACCAAATGACAAATGAAAGACGATTTTTGAAAAATAATTTGTAAGGTTTGTTGATTATTTATCAAACTCACATATCTCGTAAGATTGCCTGCAATGCCAACCAAATACAAATCAATCATGTAATTAGAATGCTGTTGGTTTGGATGAGTATAAGTCCACATCAGGCCTCTGACTCCATGCGTAGTATATACCTTACCACATTTGCGGGACGAAACATCTGTAAGGTCATTTAAATTAGCCTAAGATTGCAGTATGTTTGCAGACTAAAGCATATTCTAATTTGAGCTAGAATGTAAAAACGTGATGCGAGTTTTGGAGTATACATACATCTAACCCATACTCCCATACACAGATACTCATCATACGGACATGATTCGTTGAAAAGATATCGTGCCTTTGCTGACCAGAAGATAATTATGTGCCTGGTTAGAAGAAAGATTATATATATATTATATATATATATATATATATATATATATATATATATATATATATATATATATATGTGTGTGTGTGTGTGTGTGTGTGTGTGTGTGTGTTAGTGTGTGTGTGTACATCAGAATCTATTCGGAACTTGCAAACTTTTAACGCTATCGGTCTAGTTGCTGAGCTTCTGGCACGAAAAAATAAACCCTTGCATTGAGTCATTACAGTAAAATCCGAACTCATATTTGAGTACGAATTTTGCCAGCAAAATAACTTTTTGTCGTAATTTACACATCTCAGTGTGAAAGGAATGACTATTATTATCTTGCCAGTCAGCGATTATCGAAAAAGGAAAATAGCATCACTGACGGAGGCAGTTCTGGCAACAGGACAGAGCTGTAACTGGCTATGCTTTTATCCCGTTGAAATTTAATTCCATTGTGTTTTCTTAAGTGTAGATAGATCTAGAAAAACTTTCAGAAGCTTATGTAATTATTTATATTATATTTAGATTATATTTTACGAAGAAATTATTCATGTATGAAATCGTATATCTTTGGTCCTTTTAAATAGTGTTGGTCAACTTGGTTTCTCAGTTTGGCAGACGCTGAAGATTAGTGAGTACGCGTTTGAACGGTTTTTAACGTTTTATTGTTTTTTTTGACTGCATGATCTGTAATCGATGATAAAAGTTGTGTCAGAAAAATGATCTTCAATTCCTGTTCGTCAAATTGACATCCGTAATGAACACGGCAATGAACAATAGCCTGGATTTGATTGTTTTGTGTTGCTCCCTGTGATGACAGAGTGAAACTGCTTACTAGTGCTTAGTTTCCGGGTAGCAGTGGTGAAGAGTTCAAGTTATTGACTGATATGCTGCTATTATGTTTTTTTACACCGTAAGATGACAAGCCTTCCTTCTAATATCGCAGATACTGAAAATGATGATGGTGGTGGTGTGAGTAGTAGTAAAATTAAGTAATACCGAGAATAGATAGACCCCAAAGTAGCGTGTGTTACACATAAGCCTAGGCTAGCTGATTTGCAATTGGCTCTTGACCTTTTCTTGATGATGGGCATTTTCAATTATACGCTATCAGTGCGAAGTGTTTCGACTTATATGTCACTTCCTAGTTACATAGATGAGGTGTGGTGTAAATGCCTCAAGAGGGGCGAGGACATCTTTACTGTAGGACGACTTAATTTCGTCAATAGCCCTAGGCTAGGCAAGCCCAGAATTGCAATGTGAGAGTAGCCTACCCACACTTAGCCTATCACGTGGAGAGTCAAAAATTGTAGCTGTAGGCTAATACTATATGCTAGGCTAGGCAAAGTATTCAGGATTACTCCAATGGTACAAAATACTTTCCCACTCCCCTACACTGGGAAGCTGTAGACCAGGTGGAAGCTTTTGAAGAGTGGCATGATTTTATGGTGAGCAACTTCATCACCAGTGGTATTCGTGACAGCAAGAAATATTACTATATACTTTTGTCTACTGGTCATAAGGGACATGAATTACGGAAGACGTGGACGTGGATGCTAGCTCATGATGAAAGCAAGGACCCGGACATTGTGTTTGGCAAATTTAAATTACACATGATCGGAACAGTGAATAAATAGGTCATGAGGCTCGAGATGTCCGCATTGATGCCAAAAGGTGAGCCTTTAGACGATTTTATGTGCCGACTAAAATCGAAGACCAATTTATAATAGTTTGCAGATTACACGTGACAAACATATTACTTTCCAGCTGATTAAAGGCATAAAATGGCCAGAGGAAAGATATAATACGAAGATCAGTATTTATGGCAAAGGAAGGGTGCGCTATTGAGATGAAATTATGAACTTTTAGTACGATGAGTGATTGTCTTCATAGCCGTTGCTTGGCACATTGATGGAAGTCAATGATTGTTTCTCTAAAAGGCCCCAAAGGATCAGAAATCATTGTACCTATAGAAGTCTTTGATCCGACACCGCTAATTATGTTAGATTAGTAGGATTTATAGCACTAGAATTGCAACAGGCTACCCGACCCCACCTCACGGTTCGAGTGATGGCTTAGGCTTATGAAAAGGATGGCAGTTTGTATCTCCGCAAGTTCAACTAAAGACACGTAAGTGTTAATGTTATTATTTTCTTCATTTTTTTGTTTGTTTGCTGTTTTTATTTTTTATTTTACATCATGATAGTAGGATGGTTAACTTTAAACTTGAATGGTTTATGTTAGCTCATACATTTATGAGTGATAATTAAAAGGTGGCGAGAAACCTTTTTATTATTGGGTGCTTGGGAGGAAAATCTCATCCTTTTAACCACGTGTAGCTGTTTTATGCTGTCGGTGCAGGTTTTAGGTAACTGTTATCTCGGGTGTCGTATTTCTGCTTAGCTTTACGAAGTGTCCATTATATAATAAATATTCACAATTCGTGAGCCATTCCTAAGCCTCCGTACCTTGGCGTCCCACAACCATGGGTTTGAGTTGTCTTGTTTGAGGGAACTCATGTTATTTCATTAAGAAATGTTGTTTATATATACATATATATGTAAGTAGATAAATTAATGTATACACACACACACACACACACACACATATATATATATGTATATATATATATATATATATATATATATATATATATATATATATATATATATACATACACATACACATACACGCACACAAGTACAGTACAGGAGCAGCAAACACAATATAAACCATAACAGGGACATCGAGAAAGAGGCACTATGAAGATTCAGCAAGTTTATTAATGCTGAAGGGATTTCGCAATACCAGATTGCATTTTTGAGGCTCGAAATGACACAATTGTGAATAATAAAAAAAGGAATATCACAGAAATATAGAAATTTCTTGTAAATAAAAACAATTTAGTATAGGATAAGAAGACTGACTAGAGATAAAAAGCAGGGAAAGAAAACAGCAACAAAGAAGCAGTTACGCAATAAAAAGTGCGCAGAGGCACTCTGGATATTCAACGGGGGTACAGTAGTTTATTATATTAAAAAATAGAATCCAAGGTAGTTGATTCCTCCCTGTTTTGAGTGTAGGCGATTACCTTGAAGTCTTTAGGGTCAAAATGCGACCCACATTGTACAGAATGATTACGTATGTTGGATACTTCGGGTCTGGATAATCTCCCTTTTCCTCGATATTCCTGTTATATATATAAATTATATTATATATAATATATATATATATATATATATATATATATATATACAGGGAATTCTTCCACCTCAGTAATTATGTGAGTTTACAAGTAATTTAGTGTTCTGTAATCGACTTGAGTGTTTGACACCCTGGCACGCATTAGGTTTGATATGCTCTGCTAAAAAAAAAAAAAAAAAAACTTGTCCAACAGTATTTTCGAAAAAAAAAAACTGTTAACGTTTTAATGAAAACTTTGAATGTAAAACGGTTCAAATTATCGCTGGGTCCCATGCGAATATGAGGCGAGAGAGAGAGAGAGAGAGAGAGAGAGAGAGAGAGAGAGAGAGAGAGAGAGTTATGTATAGATTGTCGGTTTTTAGAGAGTCAAAATAAAAGAATTGCTCCAAGTTAGTCGATATTTATTGGAGCAACTTAGCAAGATATGGAGAGATCCGCTAAGTATAGTAACGGCCATTAAGAGAAAGGGTATAGGGGGAAAATCACTCTCTGTTGACACCCTATTTCATCCCTTACCAACTCTCATTCCCCCTTTAACTAATTATAACCGGACTAAGTAAACTGCAAAATGCGAGCAGAATTCATATAAATGTTAATGTGCAGCGTTAGTGTAGGGCTTGGGTTATGGGCGGGCCTGGGTGGTGGGGAGGGGCGCGATGACATGGAACACTAGTGTGCGAGTAGGACAGGAGGGGGATTGTTTGTTGATGAGGGGGTGAGGGGGGGAATGTAGGTGGGATGTTGATGGTCGCATCTGATTTGCGATGTGGAGAGTTGGGGAGTTACAAGACAAGAGGAGTGGGGGGGGGGGCGCGGGGGGAGAGAGAGATGGGTGAAAGAAGGCATTGAGAGAAACGAGAAACACTAGGTAAAACTTCTAGATTCAGGTACAACATAAAAATGAAGTTTGTACGAAACTACTGGATTCAGGTACAATACAAAAATTAGATTTAGATGAAATAAGTAGATACAGCAGGTATATACGTTGTAAAATATGAAATTTAGATAATCAAAATGAGGTTTATACAAAATTAGAACATTCAGGTACAATACAAAACTGAGGTTTACTTAAAACTGGTAGACTCAGAAACAATGTAAAACCCAAATTTAAATAAAACAATAGGTACAGATACATTATATAAAAAGAAATTTAGATGATAAAAATGACGTTTATTTAAAACTAGGCGATTTGGCACAATATAGAAATTGAATTTAAATGGAAAGAGTTGGTTCAGATTCATTTCAAAAATAAAATTTAGATTATGAAAATGAAATTTATACAAAACCAGAAGATTCGGGCACAATGCAAATATTTAATTTAGATAAAACAAGTAGGTACATATACGTAATAACAATGAAATGCATAAAAATGAGATTTACAGAAAACTAATAGATTCGGGCTCTTTATTAAAATGAAATTTAGATTATAAACATGAGATATACATAAAAATAGTTTCCCGGAGACGAGTAGTGCCGTCAGCCCACCTCAGGGGTTGCACTGTAGGCATTACTAAAGGTTCTTTGCAGCGCCCCTTCGGCCCTTAGCTGCAACCCCTTTCATTCCTTTTACTGTACCTTCCTTCATATTTTTCATTTATCTTGCTATCAACCTTCTCCTAACAATTATTTCATAGTGCACACCTTTCAAACCTATCTACTTTCAATTTTCTTTTCAGCGCTGAATGACCTCATAGGTCCTAGTGCTTGGCCTTTGGTCTAAACCCTATATACCATTCCATTTACAAAAAACTAGTAAATTCAGGCACATTATAGAAATTCATTTTAGACTATAAAGATAAGATTTACATAAAACTGGAGGATTCGACACAATATCTGTCATGAGCAGCTTTCAATGAGCCGCGGACACCAACCGACCTACTTTCGTCGTAGTTCCATCTCGGGAGTTAAAACCCATCATGAGTTTTCGAGAGCCCGCGCAATGATGGTTTTTACGAGCCTTACATTTAATATTAATGAATGACTATCTCTGGCGTAATTACAATTTGTATTTCACGTGAATTTCATCGCAAACATATGAATGTTAATCGTGGCAACGTGATAGCCATCTCGCTGTCTTTTTTAATACTCTTAATTTGGATGGGGGGAGAGGAGGAGAGGTGGGTGGTAGGGGATGGGGAGCAATGAAACCTCACGGGGGTGGGGGGGGAGGGGGGCGATTTGTGTGGAGGATGGGAGCTTTGAATTATTGTGACTATCTTGGTGAGTCTCATAATCTTTTTCTGTTTGAGATTGCCCAGTCTTTTAGTGTTCCTTACACCTGTTATTCTGATTTACCATCTCATGTCTGTGTGTTTCTCCATTGTTAACCACCCTTTATTTGTCGTTGCTAGATCTCTTCAGTTAAAACAAATGCTAGTAATATTCATATTTTCAGGGGAAAGTAATTCTGTCTAGGAATGGGCGCATATCAAACACGCCATCTTATTTAATTGTATTCGCAAGAATTTCATCGTTTTTATGTTTTGATTTTATACACTGGGTTGTTATCTTAGCAGCTTATATGCTTTGATCTGTTTGGAATTTACTGTATGAATGAACTTAATGATATTAAGTTACAGCGGTAATGTCGTATTTATGAGTTTCATTTTACTACTTAAAACTCTCATTGTGTAAAAGTGAACGATGGGCGTCTATTACTACCACTCATTTTCTTCTTGTGTGTGTGAGAGAGAGAGAGAGATACAAAGATATTACTCCAGGACTCCTTGAACTTCAGAAGGGAATATAAATATAGAATAATATTAATTTTCATCCTCCTCTGAGAGAGAGAGAGAGAGCCTCAGGTGCTTTTGCTACTTGAGAGAGACTGGGAAAGGAAAGTATTATATTAATAAAGATCCTTCTCACAGAGAGAGAGAGAGAGAATTACCCACCCAGCGCCGTGTTAATGAAGAATCACCAATTCGTTTTCTTTTTCTCTCTGTTTTTTTTTCTTTTTGTTCTCGGCCGGTTCTTTTGGGGGTCGTGCATCTTTCCCCTTTAAGTCATTTGGTATTCGGAGAACAAACTGCACCGTTGCCTAATTTAGCAAAACACCCTTTAAAACAGCGCTTTTTTTGCATGATTCACTCTTTCTCCTTGTATATATATCTATATATATATAGTATATATATATATATATATATATATTATATATATATCTATATATATATATATATATCTATATATATATAGTATATATATATATAGCTATATCCTATATATATATCTCTATATATATAGATCTATATATACCTACTATATATATATATATTATATATACTATAATATATATATTATATATCCTCTATATATATAGTATATCTATATATATCTATATCTATAGATATCTATCTATATATATAGATATATATATATGATAATAGTATATATATCAATATATATATATATATATGATAAAAAATATGTATGTGTCTACGTATGTACATATATACTATGTTATATGTATTATATATATGCATATTGTATATATGTGTATGTGTGCGTGAGGTTATGTATATCGATAAATAAATACACCTGAATTTATATATCTTGTTTAACTGTAGTATAGATTTCGTTCTCTTTAGTTGTACCTCTTTGCATATATCCTCTTTCTTTCATACGAGTAGCATGTCATTTAGAAGATTTATTGCTAATTAATGGCCTTTTGAGCTTCTCTAATAGGATCATATATCTAGTCGTATTGAATAATGATAATAATTAAAAACTCCTCATAGTAGCGCGAGTCTTCAAATGAAGAGACAAATCCACAGTTGTGTAAATGTACATATATTTAGATTCAAAACTTTAAATTTAAATATATGTACATTTACAGAACAGTGGATTTGTTTTTCCAATAATAATAATAATAATAATAATAATAATAATCAATAATAATAATAATAATAATGGTATTGTTTTCAGGCTGCCACATTCTCTTATTGGAGAAACCACACGTGTCTTACCCTAGCGACTATATCTGTAATAACGTTATTACATTATTACACCTTTTCGGAATTATTTCGTCTTCTTTTGTCTACACGTACTACACGAGCGTTTTCGAATAAAGTAGTCGTTGTGAAACAAAGCGAGCTACCGCCGTAGACTTTACAACATAAATTTCTAGTTTATTGATTGCAACTTGGTGGGTAAGCCAGTTTTATTTTATTTTTTTTTTTGTGGGGGGGCGGGGTTAAGGTTTAGGTGCATTACCACTTAAGAGAATGTTGACCTTTCAGTTATTCGTTGAATTTTAAACAAAGTTTATAAAATTACGCACTGATGTATTTGTAACTCCCTTGACTCAAGTAAAGTGTACAATTTTCAAATGTATGTACATTTATTAAATGTTAAGACTGAATTTAAAATTTGACAGACTTTTCTCTTGATTGAGAATGACTCTAAAGACAAACACAAAATCAATTTCTACAAGATCGTCTTTTAACTGTCAAATTAGGGATGAGCCTCTTGTACAGAGCACTTCCTCTTCAGTCGTTCAAATTCCTTCAGAGGACGTCAGTATTTCCTTTAACTGGACCGTGGCACTTTCTTATACTAAATATGTGTTTTTCCTGCTTCTCATCCACTCCAGCGAATCCTCTGAATTATACACATTCTACAGATACAACGTTCTCCATTTTCACTACTGGACCAAACCACTTAAAATTCTCTTGTCCTTCTGTTCATCCAGGTTAACTGTTTTACAGAATCTTCGTGTCTCTAATTTTCAGTGTCTCTCCTCCCTTTCCTTCCAAACCTTAAGAATTATACACACTCTACAGTTACACTGTCCTCCATTCTCACTACTAGATCAAACCACTTAAAACTTTCAGGTCCTACTGTTCACGCAGGTTAACGCCTTCAGAATCTTTTTTATGTCTCACCTGCTAGTCCTTACTCCACATGTGCAACTTTTACCAATGTCTCCCATATGCACTGTTTTTACATTTCACTTGTAGAAAGATAGTTTGCGAAACAATCTCGTCATACTAGGAAGAGGGGTTGTGAAACAGTCCCT
>NC_087218.1:25396559-25404059 GCF_015104395.2 Macrobrachium nipponense | reverse complement strand
AGTTAATTAGCCTTCAAAGTTGTTAAATCATGTTCAGTAGGCGGAGTGCATCAGTCAGTCAGAATAATAAAACGATAGCTGACAGTTTAGTGTTGATATACTTTTCAAGGATATACGTATAAATAGACATTTATTTTTTAGTGGCTGGAACTTTGCTGTGTAACCTGTTAATAATGACGTTTCAGGGCACATGTTCTTTTAACCGTTTCCGAGTGAACAGTGGTAACCAGAAAGATTTTGAGTACACAAGAAATTCATTACCAATTGTTTCCTTTATTCTCTTATCGTCTTTTCCATGTTATCTCCTTTAGCTCTCTGCTCGATAAGGTATTTTGTCTCTTCATCCGAAGTCCTCCTGAAGGAAAGAGAGAGAGAGAAAGGAAAATACTGAAATATAAGAGTTAAATAAGAAAAACAAATATCAGCGCTGAATGACAACGGAAAGCTAAGCGCTTGCATTATATACCAGGAAGAAGGATTTTTTAAATTATCATTCTTAGACGAATGGAGTTTTCCTTCATACGTCCCGTATAGGGGTAGGGCCGTCAGTGCACCTTACGCTGGGGCACTATAGGCATTTCTTAAGGTTCTTAGCAGCTGCAACCCCTTTCATTCCTTTTACTGTACCTTCATTCATGTTCTCTTTCTTTCATCTTGCTATCCACCCTACTGCGCGGCTTTCCTCCTGTTACACCTTTATAACCTTTTTGTTTTCAGTTTCCCCATTTCGATTCCAGTTCCATCATACGGCCCAGATCAAGTCTTAGGCCATCCGACTTTAAAGTCTATTCGTTCAGTTTCCTCCTTGTATTGGCTGAACCTGATTCCCAAGTGAGTGTCTCAGTGTACAGTTCATTCCATTGGGAAGAGGCAGAAAAAGATAACGAGGAATAATCATGTGCTCAAATAGTTTATACATAGGTGCGTGAAGCAGGAGTTTATCGACAGGTCTGCAGTTATAGTAAAACTGTGGTACTGATCGTTCTGCTGCCCAGCTTTTGGAGTCAGCTCTTTGTCAGGGAGTTGGATTAATGTTACAGTTTAATATATATATATATATATATATATATAATATATATATATATATGGATATATATACATATATATATATATAGATATATATATATATATATATATAATTTATGTATGTATATATACATATATATATATATATATATATATATATATATATATATATATAACATAGACATATAATTATATAGATATATATATATATATATATATATATAGTATATATATATATATTTATATGTATATATATATATATATATATATATGATAGAAATATATATATATATGATAGATATATATATATTATAATATATAATAGATAATAAAATATATATATTCTATATAATATATATATAATATATATATATATTATATATATATATATATATATATATTATACATATATATATATATATATATATCAATATTGCTTATGTATCTAAGTATTTTTATTAGCGTTTTAGAGAAGAAAGAGGTATTATATTGAAGTCCGATATCTTTCCTATTTCTTACGAATTCAGGAATATCATACAAAACAAAAACTAAAAAGACATTAGGCACCACAAATTGCAGTTTCGTGGCTTCAGTCACCTTGGCAAAGTAAAAGTAAAAAGAAAATAATTCTATAAAACTTCGTATGGAATTGTTCGCTTTATCTAGAGGAAGGCAGCGGGAGAAAACGTTTAAAAGTGAAGGAAAAAAACTAATTGAATGACCAAGTTAAAAATAACGCAATATCTAAAAAGTATCTAAATGCCTAACAGTTCTGAATTGACTCCTAGTTGTTCTGTGGTACACTCCTGACTGTACTATCTCTCTCTCTCTCTCTCTCGCTTTCTCTCCATTTCTCTCTCCCTCTTTTTCTCTCTCAATGTCTCTCTTTCTGTCATCTATATAAACTCTACAGAAAATGCAGAACAACGAAAGGCGCCAAAAGGATGGAAACTAGGAAATGTGACCCAAGTTTACCAAAGAAAGTCCAAGAGAAGAGCCAGGAAATTTTAGACCAATCTGTCTAACGTCAGTCCCTTGTAAGATTTTTGAGTCCATAATTGCAGATCAAATTTTTAATCACATCGATAGAAACAACCTGTTGTTAAACAGTCAACATGGCTTCAGACAAATCAGATCCTGCCTATCAAACCTCTTGGACTGTTTTTACTGCAGTAGCAGAGCAATAGATATACTCTGCCTATATTTCTAACAGGCATTTGACAGTTCCACACAAGAAACTAGTGACAAGAGTTAGAGCTTTAGGAATTGTAGGAGAAATAGCAGGCTGGATCGAAGACTGGTTATAATAGAAAACAGAGCGTCGTAATAAACGGTGAAGAATCAGATTAGGCAGATTGACAATCTGAGTTCCTTAAGGTTCTGTCCTTGGCCCACTCTTGTTCTTAATTTACATTGACATTGATGTAGGCTTAACCAGCAGGATAGCCAAATTTGCAGATGACACCAAACTAGGTGAGCGCCTTAGTAGCGTGGTTGGTATGGTATTAGCGTTCCACCTCGGTGGTCGCGGGTTCGATTCTCGGCCATTCCATTGAGGAGTGAGAGGTGTGTATTTCTGGTGATAGAAGTTCACTCTCGACGTGGTTCGGAAGTCACGTAAAGCCGTTGGTCCCGTTGCTGAATAACCACTGGTTCCATGCAACGTAAAAGCACCATACAAACAAACAAACAAACAAACCAAACTAGGTGTAAATGCAGCCGACCCAAATACATTGGAAAGTTTAAGAAATGACTTAAGGAAAACAGGAGAATGGTCAAAAAGACGGCAAATGCCTTCAAGTGTAAAAGTGTTACAAATAGGAACAAACAACCCTCATGCCAACTACATGCTGCTCAGGAATGACATAAATAGTGTAGAGCAAGACGAGGACCTTATAGTCATTATCACCAGAGACTTAGAATCCACAAAACAGTTAATAAAAGCTGAAAAAAAGGCACAGAATCTAGTGGGATACATGAAGAGGCAGTTCAAATACAGAAACAAGGAAACGGTGCTGCAGCTCTATACATCAATAGTTAGACCTCAGCTGGAATATGCAGTACAGTTTATGTCAACGACACTAAGAAAGGACATAAATAAACTAGAAGGGGTACAAGCAAGAGCCACAAAGTTAATTCCATCCATCAGGCAAATAAGTTACCAAAGACGACTAGAGCCTGATCATGAATGACTTAGAAACACGAGGATTGCGAGGACAACTAATAGAAACATTGAAAATACTGATAAGGATAACAAAAATCGACAGTAACCTTTTCACATTGAACGGAAACCAGACAGGGAATAATGGATAGAAACTAGAACTAAAGAGATACAACGCATCTCATTGTGGGAACTTGTTTACATACAAGATATGTGACATATCGAATAAACTGCCAATTGAAGTTCTAAACAGCAGCAGTGTAGAAGAATTTAAAAGAAAGCTAGACAAAATCATTAGGGCACTGTGAATGAATAGTAAAACCTGCTCCAGAGATAAATGAGCACACGATGTCTCCCCGGATGGACTAATAAGTTTTTGAGCCATCCTAATCCTTGTAATTCTCTCGTTATCTGTTCAGTGCGAGTAAGAGAGCTATTGCATGGCTGCAAGCGCTCCCGCGTGATTTGAAGGTAAACTACTCAAGAGTTATGACCGTTAGTAATATACCACTAGAGTCCATGATTATTTTATTACTGTACTAGGTGTTAATAAACGTTTTCATTTCAGTGAAGTACTTTACAGAGCATTCTTTGATTCTACCTGATATATGTTAAGTAATATATCACTTCAGTCTATAATTTTTTCTGTCTTAAAATATGTTAATAAACGTTTATTTAAGTGAACTACTTTGTAGAGCTTTGCCTGATTGTATGCATATATATATATATATATATATATATATATATATATATATATATATATATATATATATATATATATATATATATATATATATATATATATATATATATATATATACATATATATATAAATATACACAAGAAGGCGGGGAAGTACACCAGAAAACGTTCATGTGTACACTTTACTGCTACGTTTCAAAGCTCCAGGCTTCATTTTCAAACTATAAAAGAACAAATAAAACCGCGAAAATGTAAAATACACATAGTAAAATTCAAAGAAGTGAAGGTTAGGATTATTTATAAATTAAAATTATGGTAAAAGTACATCGTAAAAAAAAACACACGCAAAGTAAATTATAAGAAGCAAAGAGTAAATTAATATACACTTTAAGATTAAGATGAAAATATATACAAAATAAACAGTGAACTCGTAAAGAGGACGAATCATAAGATGTGTTAAGAGAAGGCTGACAAAGAAACTCGGGAAGACGGGTGGGGCGGCTCAAGAGAGGCAGAGAGGAATGGAGACAGACAGCTTGTTTAAGGGGGAACAAGATACAGAATGAATAATGACTGGGTAATGGCCAAAAGTTGTTGGTTAGATGCCCTGCCTATAATCTCTTAAGTTCTTATATTGGATTTCATATTTGCATTTCTTGGTATGGTCTCTGATGTTGGTGAACTCGGGAGGTAAAAGTCTGTTGTCTGTTCTGTAACTGACAGCATTATGGCTGTCAATCCGGACCTTGAGTGACCTTAGTGTGGATCCGATATAAATTCCTCGATCACATCGAGGGAAAGTGTAAACTTATAAACCACACCAGAGGTTATCAGTGGACGTAAACGGCCTTTAAAATTGAACCAACGACCTGTATATATAGATACAGGGTTTGTATGGATAATGTTAAATTTTAATGCTGGAAAATGAGTAGATATAAGTTTATTGATAAGTTGCGGTGTGGAATCTCTTTTTACTAATATACCTGTAGCTGATATTCCAAAGATGCCTTTCTATGCTAGTTTGCCATTCATTCTTTGCGATGCATTTTTCAAAGATCTTAATAAACTTATATCTATTCATTTCCAGCTTTAAAAGTTAACATTATTTCTACAAACCGTTTAATTATAGGCCGGTTGTTCAATTTTAAAGACCATTTACATCTCTGGTGTGGTTTATGATTTTACTTCTCCTCGATGTGATCGAGGAATTTATATCGGATCCACACTAAGGTCACTCAAGGTCCGGATTGACAGCCATAATGCTGTCAGTTACAGAACAGGCAACAGACTTGCATCTCTTAACATAAGAGATCATACCAAGAAATGCAAATATGAAATCCAATATAAGAACTTAAGAGATTATAGGCAGGGCATCTAACCAACAACTTTTGGCCATTACCCAGTCATTATTCATTCTGTATCTTGTTCCCCCTCAAACAAGCTGTCTGTCTCCATTCCTCTCTGCCTCTCTTGAGCCGCCCCACCCGTCTTCCAGAGTTTCTTTGTCAGCCTTCTCTTAACACATCTTATGATTCGTCCTCTTTACGAGTTCACTGTTTATTTTGTATATATATTTTCATCTTAATCTTAAAATGCGTATTATTTTACTCTTTGCTTCTTATAATTTACTTTGCGTGTTTTTTTTTATATTTCGAAATGTAATTTTAACCTAATTTTAAATTTATATCATTTTAGTCTTCATTTCTTCAAATTTGCTTTGTATTTTTATATTTTCACGGTTTTATTTATGATTCTTCTATAGCTTGAAAATGAAGCCTGGAGCTTTGAAACGTGGCGATAAAGTGAATACAACATGAACGTTTTCTGGTGTACTTCCTCGCCTTCTTGGCTTTATTATGCTGTGATTAACTACTACCTTGAAATTTATATATATATATATATATATATATATATATATATATATATATATATATATATATGTGTGTGTGTGTGTGTGTGTGTGTGTGTGCCTGTGTGTGCGTGTGCGCGTTTATATATATATATATATATATATATATATATATAAATACCTTATATATATATATATATATTATATATATATATATATATATTTATATCATATATATATATATATATATATATATATATATATATATAATATATATATATATATATAATGTGTGTGTGTCTGTGTGTGAGAGAGAGAGAGAGAGAGATAGAGAAGAGTGATGTACTTATTTTAGATTCTTGCCCGGCCATAATTTCTAACCTGTCCTCAAGCCCCCGACCCCCTCCCCTCCCCGCCTACCTACCCATTCCCGCGTATTATTTTCGACGCGGAAGGAAGGGAGTGCAATAGGCCGTTAGGGCGGGCAGGAGTATGTGAATTGGGCGGTTCTAATTGCCCATTTAGTGCACAGAACCATACCACCACAGCTGAGTCCTCTCAATGTAATTGAATATTGATTTTATACCTTAGTGTGCTTTAATGCCCCTCGCCTCTAATGCAATCTCTAGGCTGGGGTGACTTTGCAGCTCTAATTAAGAGCAGTGCCCGCATCTCTCTCTCTCTCTCTCTCTCTCTCTCTCTCTCTCTCTCTCTCTCTCTTTTCTCTCACGGATATGTTGCTGCTCCATTTGCTGCTGATGCTTTGTTAATTTTTGGTGCTGTTTGGTTCATGCTTGTTGCTGTTCTGTTTGTCTTTGGTACTGTTTTGTTCAGTTTCCTGCTTTGTTCATACTGATGCTTTTATCATACTACTGTTTTGTTCATGCTGCTACTTTGTTTATGCTACAGCTTTGTTAATGGTGCTGTTTTTGCTCGTGCTGCTGCTTTGTTCAGTCTGTTGTTTTGTTCACGCTGCTGTTTTGTTCACTCTGATGTTTTGTTCATGCTGCTGCTTTTTCCATTCTGCTTTTTTTAAGGCTGCTGTTTCGTTTATAAAGCTGCTTTGCTCATGCAGCT
The DNA here is from genome assembly GCF_015104395.2 of Macrobrachium nipponense. Classification (NCBI taxonomy): domain Eukaryota; kingdom Metazoa; phylum Arthropoda; class Malacostraca; order Decapoda; family Palaemonidae; genus Macrobrachium; species Macrobrachium nipponense. The sequence goes on along the minus strand of NC_087218.1, from coordinate 25,397,244 downwards.
ATTTTGTTAATTGCTGGTGTTTTGTTCATGCGGCTGCTTTGTTCACTCTGATGTTTTGTTCATGCTGCTGCTTTTTCCATTCTGCTGTTTTTTTAAAGCTGCTGCTTTGTTCATGCACTGCTTTGTTCATGCTGCTGCTTTGTTCATGCAGCTGTTTTGTTAATAGTGGGGTTTTGTTCATGCTGCTGCTTTCCATCTTTTTTTTCCTCCTATTTTTTTACTCATATTATTATCTGTTTTTAGGACTGATTTTTAGGGCAAATCTATAACCTTAGCATTTCCTCTTATTTTTATTTTGATTGTGGGTTCCTCCTTTGTAGGAGTACTGAGTTTTTGTATTTTTCATGTGAAGTGTATTTGACCTTTCCGACAATAACGCTTTTTTTTCTTTATCATAGGCATGTGAAAGAAATATTTTAAGATCCTTTTTAAAAAATCGAATCTATAATTAAATTATTGTAGGGCTCCAATATTCTGGAAGTCCTCCAAGTACCGTGTATTAATTGTTTTTTTATTCGTCATAAATGATAATTGATAATAATAATAATAATAATAAAGAGATGTCACAATGATTTTCGAATCATGGTGAATATCAGAAGTTATTAGGGAAGGTTAATGTTTTCACTCTCACTTTTGCAACCGTGTGAATCCCTTTTTCCCCAAATCCCGTCCCCCCCCCCCCCTC
>NC_087218.1:25384059-25394059 GCF_015104395.2 Macrobrachium nipponense | reverse complement strand
TTTGTTTTGTTTTTCCATGAGTTTCGTCTATTAAAGGGATGTTTTTTTTTTTCAATCGTTTTGAATAATTTCGTTGCTTTTGTTTCTCTCTTGGACATATACCTATGTACGTATGTATATACATACATTATATATATATATATATATATATATATATATATATATATATATATATATATATATATATATATATATATATACATGAGTGTGTGTGTGTGTATAGGTATATATATATATATATATATATATATATATATATATATATATATATATATATATATATATATATACGAATACATATATTTATAGATATACCCAACACTTTCCCTATAGCAGGGTTGTCTCCTAGCTGTAACCCACAATTGGGTAACAGAGTAATAATGGACTCTCTCTCTCTCTCTCTCTCTCAGTTTATCCAATATATGAAGCTCAGTTGGCGCTTCCCAGCGGCGGAAGCAAAATACTCTTCGCAGTTATCTCGGTATTACGCCATTGCCTACCTAACCAACTCACTCCAGGAACACTGAGATAACAATTAGGGTGCCGGCGCTAATCGACGCGTTAAATCAGACTCTGCCTTTTGCGGCCCCAATGAGGTATTAATCAGTTGGCAGTAGCTGGGTATGTAATAATGTTCGTATGCAAGTATTGTGAGGATAGCGTTGGACTGAAGGGATTGTAATATGCTTTTCTGCATATATATATATATATATATATATATATATATATATATATTATATATATATATATATTATAAATTATTATAAATATATTATATATTATACATATATATATATTTATTATACTAGTATATAATTACTGTATTATGGTATTTATTACATATATATATATATATTATATAAATATATTAATATATAAATATTAAGTAAAATATATATATTATTATATATCATATAGTATATTATTTGTATTTAATATAACATATATGTATATATATTACATGATATTATGCATATAATATACAATATTTATATATATATATATATATATTATATATAATAAGATATATATATATATTATATTATATTATATTTGGGAGATGTATCGGTTACCACACCCGCGGATTATCCGCATTCTTATAAATCCGCATCTGCATCCTTATTGACAATTTATTAACATCCGCATCCACATCCCCATCCGCAGTTTGGGAATGCAGATATGAGGATATCACCCCCTGCTCAGTGTTTAATAGTTCATACTCATACATTGTACCTAAAAGTAGATATATATATATATATATATATATATATATATATCATATATATATATATATATATATATATATCACACTATATATATGCAGAAGCCAGGTACTATGTCGTACCTCTAAGTAAATGGGGATACAATCCACAATGAAGTAAAATCCTCTTGTAGTTTAAAATAAATATATCTTGTACAGGATTAAAGCTTTCGACCATCAACTGTGGTCTTGTTCACTTTAGTGAACAAGACCACAGTTGATGGTCGAAAACTTTAATCCTGTACAAGATATATTTATTTTAAACTACAAGAGGATTTTACTTCATTGTGGATTGTATCACATATATATATATATATATATATATATATATATATATATATATATATATATATATATATATATATATATATATATATTTCTGCTAAAATTTGGTCTTTTTGCTTTATTTTACAGAATACATTATACACAGGTACATATTTCATACAGTATATACTTTATAAGTAGCTCTGTTATAGTATATTTGTTTTAAAGCATATTTGTTTAAGTAATTTGATGTCATTTCCAGCAGTTGTAATATATATATATATATATATATATATATATATATATATATATATATATGTATATATAAATATACATATAGTATATAACAATCACGAAAAATATGGAATGTAGTGAATATATAAGGAAAGTGAAACTATTAAGTACCGCTGTGAGGCCTTTCGACTTCTTGTCCTTTACTAAGCTGACTGAAATAAATATGAAATAAGTTTACAAATAAATCTTGTATAATTGTCAGATAGGGATTATAAAGGAAAATATGTTCCTGGAATCCAACACAACTGAAGAATGAGTACAATTTAGGAAGTTCAAGAAGGTTTGAGCCCAACTGCTCGGATGCAGAGAAAAGACAATTAAAAGATTATATAGGAAGGTGACTGACCACCAAAAAATGTCAAATTAATTCATTTTTTCAACTGCTTTTTATTTTACATTCATTTTCCTGCTTTTAGCAGATTGTTTAAAAGATTTTTAAACAAAAATCTGTCATCGTAAACTTACAAAGCAATAAATCTCATTTTGGTAAACGATAACAAGTTTTGCAAAGTGAATATTCTCACAAAAAATATATTAAACATAAAGATATACATAACACATCTATAAGGTAACTAATTTGTAATTAAGCCAGTGATCTACTTGTAATTTTAACCTTAGCTCTGGCTTGTATTATTTGGACCCTTGTATTAGTAAAATGTTTAAGAATGACCGTAAAGATAAAAAACTGACTTAATTACAAATTAGTTACCTTATAGATGTGCTATATGTATCTGTCTGTTTAATATATATTTTTTAAATGTTCATTTTGCATATATTGTTATTATTTTTTTTACCAAAATTTACTGAATTGTTCTTCCGTAACATTTTTGGGTGGTCAGTCACCTCCCTGTGTCATCTTTTAATTGTCTTGTCTCTGCTTCCGAGCATTGGGCTTAATCCTTCGTGAACCTCTTCAATGGTACCCTGTTTTGGGTAGGTCTACTAAATCATCAGGTGTGTTGGTTCTAGGCACATATATTTTCCTTTATAATCCCTATCTGTCATTTATACGCACTTTCTTTGTAAACTTATTTTCATATTTAGGTTATATCAGTCAGCTTAGTAAAGGACGAGAAGTCGAAAGGCCTCGCAGCGGTACTCTATTTTTTCACTTTTCTTCGTGGATTTTGTCTTTGAATATATATATATGTGTGTGTGTGTGTGTGTGTGTGTGTGTGGGTGTGTGTATATGGATATATATCTCAAGTATAAAAGGCCCATTAAAACACTCTGGTTTGAAGCTAAGGACTATATTTCGGTGGACTGACATCCACCTTTATCAAGTAGTGAATGACAGAAGTTACATTTTCCTGTCATTCACTACTTGATAAGGGTGGAAGTCAGTCCACCGAAATATAGTCCTTAGCTTCAAACCAGAGTGTTTTAATGGGCCTTTTATACTTGAGACGTATCCTGTTTTAACAGAAGAATTTATTTACATTATTTATATATTATATAATATATATATATATATATATAATATATATATATATATATATATATATATATATATAAATCCTGTGAATTATGATAGGGTGGTTCCAAAACAAGGAGGAACAGTTCACAGTCGCATTCATTCTCACACCATTAAAAGTAGGACGAGCCCTTATGCAAAAATCTTTTAAAAGTGTAAACAATGCAAATAATTACAATAACGATTGATCCAGTCTGGTAAATGGGCAAAAGTTAAACGCAAAAGGCATCTAACTATAACTAGACAACGTCCAAAAAGGTCTACACTCGTAATCTTGATACGTTGTCTACCCGTCCACGGCGCTTCGATTGATCATGCCAAAAAAGAAAAAAAAAACAATATAAAATAAATAGATAAAAAAGAAAAAGACAGAAAGGAGAAAGTTCACGTTTTACGATGCAGTCGGAATCCTCTGCTATTGAAAGGTCGGCCTGTTGTGCTTCCAGATTGTTCGAATCCATTACTGCAGTCACGAACGCGTGTTCTTTTATTACTTCTCGGTTGTTTTATTAGATTTTTTTTCCCTCGATATCCACGTTGAATCTCCGGTTTGTGAGTTGCTGGGTTGTTCGGCGTTAGCGGAATATATACGGATGTATATATAGACATATTCGTGTGCGTGCATATATATATATATATATATATATATATATATATATATATATATATATATATATATAATATGTAATATATACACATATATATATATATATATATATATATATATATATATATATATATATATATATATATCATATATATGTATATATATATATATATATATATATATATATATATATATATATATATATATATATACATATATGAATTTTTGTCATTTATACACGAGTGATTATATATTCACACTTTCTAACTGCAAATATATTTTGATATCGAATTCCCACTTCCATAGGAATGACACACCGAAGGGGAATTATAATTGCCAAGCAATCTAGCTCATCTGGGATTTGAACCTGGTACCCTGGTTTAGGTCAAATAATACACTAGTGATTTTGGCCAGTCGACTATCAACCTAATCAAAGGGCATAGGTTCGATTCCTGACCTTGGCAGATGAACGTATCATTTATAATTACCCTTCTATGTTATTCTAAAAGGTATATGAATTAGATTTTAAATGATACATTTTCGTGGTTTAATCTAGAATCTAAAGACCTCTACTAGATATACAGTAACGAAGGTAAAGTGGGTTTATTTGAGGTCCCCTAACTCTTATATGTAAGGCTGTAACCGAAGTCTGGCGTAATAGAGTAGTTTTAAAGAGTTCATTATGGCTGTTGGGAACACACACACACACACACACACATGCACATTTGTAAATTGGAGCCTGTAAGAATTGATTGCCTTAGTAAAATGTTGTATATAAATATGATATACATATATATATATATATATACTATATATATATATATATATATATATATATATATAATATATTATGCATATAATGTACATATATGTGTGTGCGTGTGCGTTTGTGTGTGTGTGAAATAGGAAAGTTATGTATATATACGTATAATATATACACATATATAATATATATACCGTATATCTATCTATCTCTGGATCTATCTATCTATCTATCTATCTATCTATCATAATATATATATATATATATATATATATATATATATATGAACAGAATACAAAAAGATAAAACAACATACTTAAATACAGACACATTAAAAAAAAAAAAAAAAAAAACAGGAGGCCAACCTACCATTCCATAGGATAAGGACACACTAAGAATAAAACATACAAGAAATTTTCCCTGGGAAAGGTAGAGTGTTAAGACATATACAAGAGAACAGCGATAGTTTGACAATTCAGAGAAGGAACTCGTTGTTTAATATTTAATGGTTCAAGAATAAGCAGTTCTCACAAGAACTGCTTATTCTTGAAAGATTAAATATTAAACAACGTGTTCCTTCTCTGAACTGTCAAACTGCCGCTGTTCTCTTGTATTTGTCTTAACTCTCTGCCTTTCTCCGGGAAATTTTTTTTTTTTTATGTTTTACTCTTAGTGTGTCCTTATCCCCTGGAATGGTAGGTTGGCCTCCTGTTTTTTTTTTTTTTTTTTTTTTTTTTTTTTTTTTTTTAGTGTGTCTGTGTTTAAGTATGTAGTTTGGCTTTTACTATTTTATTTCCAGGTGCGTCTGTGTCTGGGTGTGTTGTCTGTTCTTGACAGTTTTATCTTTTTGCATTCTGTTTTTATCAGTTTCCTTCGCCCACTTCTTAAACTAAAGTCTTGAAAATAGCTCTTTTAATTCATTTATATTAATAAATTGTATTTATTGTTGTAAATCTCCCTGATGATGTGATTACGAAACATGAAACGTTGGAATAAATGGTTACTGTGTCATCTATATGTATATAGATTTTAAGTGTAACTGAATAAACATCATTTGACACAATTCACAAATTTCATCGCTAAGAAATACCTTGAACAAATGTATCTATTGAGATTAAGGTTTACTAGACTCACTGAAAGTTTACCAGCTTGTTACGGACTGGCACTACATTTATACGCCTGATAGTACGTGGATGTAGTAAGCATAGGTACACATTCTAAAAATCCATTAATATTGTAATGTATTTTTACGTGTTTATAACATTGACTTTGGCCCATTTACCCGGTGGTCTCTTTAATGTAAGGTGGCGGCCAGAAGGAACTGGGTTCTATAGTATACCAAGGGTCCTTTGTCGATATTAGTAAAGATATTCGTGAAATGTTTGTTTCTTAATCTTTTAAATTTTCCTTTCCTCTTCCTCTCTCACGCAAGCTCAACTTTTAATTCCTTCATCTACTGCACAGGGCAGCATAAAAGACACGAAAATAGGTCGGAAATAAAAGAGAGAGAGAGAGAGAGAGAGAGAAAGCATAGTTGTCATCAAAGTTGGTATAACACTCGTGGTTTTGCATTGTTCTTACTCAACATACATTTTTTTTTATTGAAGTACCGGACAATAGACTTCAAAATTGCATTTTGAAGTGTAACAACTATAAAATCGTCCGACAAAGACTTGGTGCGTGTATGTGTGTCTGCGTCTGTGTTTTATTTTGTTTTTAGATTTTTTTTAGACCCTTGGTGGAAATGTTTCCCTTGAGTCAAGCACTGACACAAGATATCGTTTAATACGACTGCGGTACAAGTACAAACTCGATTACGGCTGTGACCACGGCATTATTCATTTGTCGTGAATGGTTTTTTTACTTTCATGTTTTACTGTGTTTATTATCATGGAATTTTGTTTAGGTGAATGCAAAATGTAGATTTTATTTATATTTTACATTCAATAGGTAATAAATAATTGTATATTTATTCAGTAGGTAATGTATATTTGCATATTTTACGTTCAGTAGGTAATAAATAAATGTATCTTTTACATTCCGTATGTAATGAATTTTGCATATTTTACATTCAGTAGCCAATGAATAACTGTATATTTTTACATTCAGTAGGTCACGAATATTTGCATATTTTACATTTAATAGGTAATGGATAATTCTATATTTTACATTCAATAGGTAATGAATAAATGTATATTATACATTCAATAGACAATGAATATTTGTATATATTTTACCTTCAATATGTAATGAATAATTGCATAATTTACACTCAGTAGGTAATGAATAAGTGTATATGTTGCATTCAATAGGAATGTATAATTGTATATTTTACGTTCAGTAGGTAATGAATAAGTGCATATTTTACATTCATTAGGTAATGAACAATTATAATTTTGCATTCAATAGGCAACGAGTAACATTTATAGCTGTTATTATTTTGCGTAGTTCATTTTAGTAGCAATTAAAAAATGGTAAATTTAATCTTTTTATTCAGCTTGGTTTAATTTAATATTGAAAGGGGGAAAAACATTTAACAGGCAACTAGATTTGATTTTTTAAATGAATGAAAGAACAGTGGAATCACTGAAAAGTTTATTTTTTATCCTTCTGTTTTGTGTTTACTTTGAAAACGCATTAGAAGTTTGCTTTTGTTTATATAAATAAATAAATATGTCCTATATGGGATGTCCATTACTGACCAGATATAGAGAAATAACATTTATTTTTGATTCTCTGTTTCTTAGTTTTCATTCAAAAGCCTCATGGTTATTAAGCCACTCACCTCAGTCTTTACACTCTTACATAGTCCCGATCATTCCTTTTACTGCACCTCCGTTGATATTCTCTTCCATCTTACTTTCCACCTTCTCCTAATGATTGGTTCATAGCGCTTAGGTTTTCCTCCTGTCACACATTTAAAACCTTATTACTGTCAATTTCCGTTTCAACTCTGAATGACCTTATAGGCCTAAATTCTGCAGTCTATTCTATTCTACACTCACACAGTAGTCACCTGGTGGCCTTTTTTTAACCTAATGGAAAACGCTTGAAGTCAGTTAGCCCAAATGCGGATTCCATGTTTGGTAGGTTTTCGGTGACACTTGGAAAATGGAGTAGACAAGATTTGATTAGCAGCGTTCTCTTGACGTGCCCGCATGGTGAGTAATGAATTTAGAATTTTAACAACAAGGGGTTTAATATGAGTTGCTTCCTGGAAAGAGAGAGAGAGAGAGAGAGAGAGAGAGAGAGAGAGAGAGAGAGAGAGATGGTACACGTCACTAGTGTATCTAGCAGATACATTATAGACATTCAGTTTAATAATGTTTTATGAGTTTGCTAGAGAGAGAGAGGAGAGAGAGAGAGAAGAGAGAGAGAGAGAGAGAGAGAGAGATGTACACGCACAGTGTAAATCTAGTTTTTCAGATACTTATAAGACATTCCGTTTATGATAGTTTTTTTTAGTATGTTGCCTCCCTAGAGAAGAAGAGAGATAGAGAGAGAGGAGAGAGAGAGAGAGATGGTTACAACGTCCACTAGTGGTATCTAATCATATACATTATAGACATTCAAGTTTAATACTAGTTTTTTCGTATGAGTTTGCCCCCTTCCTAGAGAGAGAAGAGAGTGAGAGAAGAGAGGGAGAGAGAAGTGAAGGAGAGAGAGAGAGATGGTACACGTCACTAGTGTATCTAGCAGATACATTATAGACATTCAGTTTAATGATAGTTTTAGTATGAGTTGCCTCCCTAGAGAGAGAGAGAGAGAGAGAGAGAGAGAGAGAGAGAGAGAGAGAGAGAGAGTATAGGTCACTAGTCTCTTAGAAGACACAGTTTATATAAAGACTGCATATTTCAGTAACTTAGTAAAATCAAACGTGATTCCGCAATAAAGATTCTTCAAGATTAGGCTTTGCTACATCGAACAGTCCCTGAAAACACCGTAGCAAATTCTCGGTCACAAGAAACGAACAGAACTCCCTCAGAGCAACTATGTCAAAACTTATGTCCCCGTAACTATTGACACGAAGCTTACCTCAACTAACTGTTCGTATTTCTCTTTTGCGTTTTTCGATTAGTTGCAGTTATTATCTTCGTGACTTCGAAATTTTTTTTTCTTTTTGTCTTACGGGGTAGTATTATTGCAAAATGTCTGTGCAGCGTAGCTATGTTCTGCGCATTGCAAAGTTCGTTTTATGACTCCCATTGCTTGCTGATCGTTACTTTTAAGACGTGTTGACTGTCTTCCGTCATGACAGCATGGCTAGATCATAATCAGGTTATTGTAGTTGCAGTTTCTTGTTCTTGTTCCTGTGATTTTAATGATTGTGCGTTTTTATCCTATTCACATATATCAAAGAAAGAAACACTGCTGTTTCTGCCTTTTTTAGAGCCTTTTTTGTTTTGTCTCTGCCTGAATTTTATTAGCTTTTTTTTCATAGCGAAGTTTTTGTCATTCTCTGTGATGAATTTTCCACTTTTTTTTTAAAATTCATAAGTCACGTGATTCTTGCTTAATACATGTTTGTTAACGATATAACATTCCTATTGACATGCAGGTTTTTTTTTCACACCTTGTGATAAATACAGAAAATTTTGTCATTTTTCTTTGATGTATGTGATCTAAACGTGTGATGTACACGTTCATTACTTGTCGATCGGTCAGTAGTTTCCTTCCTCTCACCTGTCTTAACACTCCCCCCTCCCACCCCCCCCCCCCCCCCCCCCCCCCCCCCCCAACCCTCCCTCCTTCTTCCCCTCCACCAGTTATGTACGATATGGGTCACTGGGAAAAATTCCGACTAGAATCGGACCACAAGTCTCGTTAAGGGTGAGCTATAACATTTCTGGAAATGTATATTAATTTACATGATTTGTAATATTCCGAATTACACACAAACACACATATATATCTATGAATATATGTATGTGTTCGTGTTTTTCTGAGGCTAGGCCACCCTCGGTGACAGAAAAAGCGTATGATGCGAAAGGAACCCGCGCGCGCGAACACACACACACACACACACACACACACACACACATATATATATATATATATATATATATATATATATATATATATATTATATATGTATAATACATTATATATACATACATGCATACATGCGCACGCGTGTATATCGTGTTTGGAAAGTATGCATTCATTTGAATTAATTATTTACTCTACATACAGACGAAAGAGTACATGTGTGTGCCCTGGAGCATATCGTACCTAAATGCAGTACACATGAGAAATGTAGTTACATTGGGAGCATTAGATGGTACGAGTTGCCTTGTAAGGTCACTTGAGATTGCATTGCGTAATTACAGAATAGAA
>NC_087218.1:25379059-25381559 GCF_015104395.2 Macrobrachium nipponense | reverse complement strand
TTCAAAATTAGAGCCCCCCCTCCACAGAACAAATGGAAAGTTATGAAGTTTTCTTCTATAGCCTATATCCAAGTACATTATCTTAAGTTTCTATTAAGCTATATTTCATTTTACATTTCCTGTATTTTCAGACTGAGTGATGGAGTTAGATACAGTCATGGCTAACGACTCGGGGAAAATCAGATGGATTGACTGAATCCGGGCTATAACCTTCAGAGGCCAGAGACGCTGGTACATCCTTCATTTCACGTTCCTGGATAGCTAAATACAATAAAAGAGATGAATCCTTTGTTAAAAGAAACTGGAATAAAATCCATATGACTGTCATCACAAAAAGAGTGAATCTTGGAAGGCCTGAAGTCCTTTCTCAGGAATCAAAAGACAACATAGCTGAGGCAGTGGGTAGACCAAGAAAGTCTTTACGTAAATTGGCGCTTGAACTAGAAACAAAAAGGGGAAAGAAGAGAAGTTATAGTGCTGTATATCGTGAGTTGAAAAAATCTGTTATCAAGCCATTTCATGTTATCAGCAAACCCAACATCACTCAGCAACAGAGAGAAGGCTGTGGTTTTGTGGTTCATTTCTTAAAGATTGGGATGAAACTGACTTTCTCCATGTTGCCAGATCAGATGAATTCTTCATTTACACAGTCAGGAAGCCAAATCATATAAATGACATTATTTGGGCTGCAAAGTTGGATGATATCAGTGATGACGTGTGCTATCGTCAAGTTGTGAAATTTCCTGAATGCTTGGGAATTTTTCTGTTTCACAGCCAAACGGTTAATGTGGATCATCAAAGAAAAAGGGCAGTCATGGAATGGCGAATACTTCAGAGAAACTGCTTACTGGCAGAGTATTTCCTTTCCTCAAAGATCCTGAAAATGTGTTATCTGTTGAAGAAGTACATTTTTGCATGATAAGGCACCATGTTTCAAGGCTCTTCAGACACAGGAGCTGCTTCGAAACAGTGGTCTCGATTTCTTACTCGTCAAGTGAATTTTCCATGGTAGCTCCCCGCTGACCTAAATGTTTTGTGTGAAAAACATTGGTATATTTTAAAGGATCGTGTTGAAGCGTGCACAGTGAACTATGATGGTATACCAAGCCTCGACGACCTGCGAAGAGAGGTGACCGAAGTGGTCAGGGAAATGGAGTTTGAGTCTCGGCTTTTTGCGATTTGCTGAAATCATACTCCTCAAGAATGCAGGCTGTGGTACAGGCAGGTGGAGGCCATACAAAATATTAAATACTCAGAGAGAAACTTGAATAAATACCTGTTCTGAATTAATTTTGTTTTTGTCCATATCAATTTTAGTTTATGTTGTAGAGGGGGGGGCTCTAATTTTCGAAATACCCTGTCTGATATATATATATATATATATATATATAATATATATATATATATATATATATATATATATAATATATACTATTTTCGAGGTAGAGAGAATTGGATATTAAACATTTGTAGCCTATTGCTTACACATAAATCACGGTGGTGTGAAAACTCACACACACACACACACACACACACACACACACACACACACACACATATATATATATATATATCTATATATATATATATATATATATATACAGGGTATTTCGAAATTAGAGCCCCCCCCCCCCCCCCACCCCCCCCCCCCCCCTCTACAACATGAACTAAAATTGATATGACAAAATCAAAATTAATTCAGAACAGGGATTTATTCAAGTTTCTCTCTGAGTATTTAATATTTTGTATGGCCTCCATCTGCCTGTACCACAGCCTGCATTCTTGAGGAGTATATATATATATATATATATATAATATATATATATATATATATATATATACTATATATATATATATATATATATATATATATATTTACGGTTTCAAATGTAAAAGGCGTAATGAAAGATTTGACGAAGATCACAGATTGTTATTGCCTATTGACAATCAGCAGGCTGATAATTTTATGCATCTTTTATGAACACTTTTACTTGATTATATTTCGTGTATTTTTTGTTTTTACGTGAACGTTTAAAAAATGACCTATCACTCAACTTCTATTTCATGCCATCTGTCGGCGACAAAATCTTATTTATCTATTCTGCTCTTTGCATATTGAAGACCGGCACTCACTCCCCAACCCCACTTTATCAGTCTTATACTAAAGAGGTGATCAGTGTTGTGCATTATTTATTTATTATTTAGTTTGCTCACTACCTTATTGATTTAATCTGCTCAGTCCCTATTGAACACACTTCATTACCTATCCCCTTCCGAAAGTTTAGTGTTCTACATATTTTCTTTATTCATGAGCTTAATTTGTTTGCTGGCTATTGAACAACATTTGTTACCCAACACCTTCCAGAAGTATAACCAGAGATTTTCGTTTTATTTATTTATTTCATTTGATCATTGCCTATTGAACATCCTCCCTTCCTCATCATCCCCCTCATAAGTGTAACCTGTGTTTTTCGTTATTCATGTATTTAATCTGTTCATT
>NC_087218.1:25341559-25374059 GCF_015104395.2 Macrobrachium nipponense | reverse complement strand
TCACGGTAGGCCGTTTGAATCATAGGTGGTTCGGGGTAGTTGTCTCAGCAGGGAGCTTGGACTGTTTCAAAACAAATGAATGACCACAGATGACGGCATGTCAACTTAGCCTACATACTTATTGTATACTCATCTTTAGCGTCTCTAGTCTGATCACATTCCTGCAAGCAATCTTTTATATATAGGGACTAACATTCCATATTTTTATTATGTTCAAACACTTACATTAGCTCGGTCAACTACCAAAACCAACTACTGAATATTACTCAAACTTGACTTGCATTTGACTTATAGGGAGTGTGATACAGACACTATGTAATATATATATATTATATAGATATATGTTATATAAGTAATAAAAATTCATTGTGTACATGAATTGATTCAAGTAATAAAATATAAAACATGATAGTGGTAAATAATAGTGATCACGGATATATAATGATACAGTTTTTCACTTCATCTCATTAAGATACATATGCTACAGAAAATACTAATGTACTCTGATAATTGCATAGAATGAAGATTAACATGATAAAAATCATATTTTAACTGATAAAAAATTTCATATATGAATTGATAAAATTATTAATGGGTTATTGTTCTGATTGATTCGTTGATTTTTATGCTAAATGTTATATATCTGATTAGTAATTCATATACTAACTCATAAATAACTGCAGATATTGGTAAGAAAAAAGGTACGGATTGATTATAGGCTACCTGATTTGTTTATACATATGTATATGGATTCATATATTTTTATGATTAATATATGTGCACTTTAAATAGATTCCTATTTTATTTTATAATTTGTAACCCTTCCGACTTCTTACGGAGTGTATTATATTGACTCCACTTGTATCCATATTTATTTTATTTTTTTATATTTATTTATTTATTTATATATATATATATTTGATAAATTAATGGTTGGCTTGAATATGTGGAAAAGTGTTCTAGCGGCGTACCGTATAAGGCTACTTGCGGTATCAAGATATGAATGATAAAGGTATTTAAAACCGCGAGAACCGCTATAATCCAGTTCGGTATATCACGAGTTGTTAACTCGTAAGACATTGACACTTCCTATTTAATTATCTCTTATTCTACCAAACCGATTGACTCTGGGTGATAAAATATTATTGGTTTTCTTAATGGAAAGGAATTCACACAACGTTGTTAAGGAGATTATTATGATTTACACCACCCGAGTCACAGATTATTATGTGTTGAATTCCTGTTTACTGATTTAGCACTCATAAATATTCCTAACGCACTCAATTGCGGTGTTTGTTTTTAGTGCTATTAATTCTATATAACGTGTCAAGGAACTATTAACACTAAGAAGTGTTTATTCCCTCTGTCAGACTCGTAACTCTGTTAATAATTCTAAGTATATTCTTTCAAGGATTGATTTGGCACAGGATAGGCCCTTAACTGACCAGGTGTCTTAGTGTGTCCCTTTTTTTCATGACACGTGTTACAATTAGTTATGTGCTTTTTATATCTGTAAGCATTGTAGGCCAGTAAAACAGTGATTTGGCTTTATGTGACATAGGAGAGAACCCTGGATGACGGAATGCAACCAGTTTATGACGATTGGTATGAAAGAGATTATTACTACTACCTGGTCGTTAGTCATCTGCTGTGCTCTTCGGGTTTTCCTCGTCACGGACCTACATATAATATACATTTGATTACATTATTCTGATACACTACTTTAAATATACTTTTGCTTTAGGGTTTCTGCTCGAAGTGTTTATTGTTTTTTTTTTCTAGCCACTGACCCTGTTTCCGTTTCGAAGTGTTTATTGTTTTGGTGTTTATGCTGCTGACTCTGTTTCCGTTCGAATGTTTGTTGTTTGGGTTACTGTTGACACTTGCTCAGTTAACAGTTCTGCGCTCCGACCCAGATATTCAATGCTCGCGATCTCTTGGGTTAAGGAATTTTCTTGTTTAGATACGGTTTTTAACAATAGGCCACGGATGTTTCTATATCTTTTAGTCTAATTAATGGTTCTTTGCAGTATGGTGCGGGATTGCGGGATAATGCGTCAGCTATGATAATTGCTTTCCCAGGTAGATATCTTATCTTGGCTCCAAAGACCTGAATGATCATTTGTCACCGAGTTCCTTTTGGACTGTGATTAAAGCCTTTGAAAAACTCGGTAAAGGACTCATGTTCAGTAAGGACTTTATCAGGATAGCCATAGATTATGAACTTAAAATGTACTAGTGTTAAAGATACCTAGCCCTTCCTTGCCTATTACTGCATATTTACTTTCAGAGGGCTTTAGTTTACGTGAATAAAAGCTATAGGGAAGAACTGTTTATCATATTACTGAAGTAGTATCCCTCTTACCCCTTGGTCTGAGGCGTCTGTTGCAATAAAAAAAAAAAAAAAAAAAATTCCTTATTTAAATCAGGGATTTTTAAGTTAGGTAAGCTGCATTTTCCGCTTTTAAGATATCGAAACGCCTGTTGATGCTTTTCAGACCATAATAAATCTACGCTCTTCTTCGTAAGATCTGTTAAAGGAGCTGTCATGATTGAAGAGTTTACATATTTACATACGATTTGTAATACCCCACTATTGCTCAAAAGTGCTGTATCCCTTTTACGTTAATAGTACCGGAAAGTTATGAATAGCCGACACCTTACCATGGACTACTTTTAAGACCTTGACCAGACACATAAAACCTAGATAAACATGTTCGGTTTTAAAAAACTCACATTTAGATATTTTACTCTGAGATTATTTGTCTTTGTCTCTGTAGCACTAGCTCTACTTTATGTGAATGTACTTCTAAGGTATTAGAAAAGATTACAAGATCATCCATATGGGCATGTAGGTTATCCCCTAAAAGTCTCCAAACACTATATTGTAATTGGGGCGCAACGTAAGCCGGAGGCATACGTAAAAATTGATAATGTCCCTGAGTGTGCTGAAAACGGTATATGAGGTACAAGTCATTAGGTAATGGTATCAGGTAAAAGCCTTTAAGTAAGTCCAAGTTGGTGAAAAAAAATTTATTCTAACCTAACAGAGATAAGATGTCGTCGGTACATCGCACTGGAAACTATCGGGAGTCGTTTCCTTGTTTAAGCGACAGAATCTACGCAGATACGCCAAGTCCGATCTTTTATGGCATGACATTTGAGGGAAAAAATTATATGGGCTTATTTGATTTCCTAATGACTCCTATTACTAACATTTTTCAACTTCGTCATTTATCTCTATTTTGAAATTTCATTGAGAGTCTATGCGAAGGTACGTATATAGCTTTATGTTTGTCCTTAGACCGTATTTTGTGTTAAATTACATCCGTTTTTTTTTTTCCAGAGATCACTCGCTAGGGGAGAAACTTCCTGGTATTCAGGTAGAAAGTAAAAAAAAATTTCTGCTGAATCACCTCTGCTTGAATGACTTTACGGATATTACTTTAGATAGATTATCAGAGAGATTCATCCACGACTGGTTGGGCGTGATTAAAAATTAGCAACAATAAAAAATGCGATATTTATAACTTCCGTATCCACGATATGTATACTTTTAGGGCTTTGTTCGCGGAAATCGTTATATTTCAGAGTGTCGGGAAGGATTAAAATTTCATTTCCCAGCAAGTCTTTTTACACGCACTAAGACATTCGAGGGTGCATGCTTCTCGAGATTTTGCGTGCAAAGTGCGACTGCGGTTGTGGGGAGAATTCTGTTGGGTCATTTGAACAATGTTACGATTTATGAGACAAATGTATAGTTTTCCTTATATAGTTATTATTTGATTAACTGTCTCATTTTTTGTTCAACGGATTTTAATATGTTTGAAGGTTTATAGGATTTCCCTTTGATAAACACGCTTATTTTGCAGGATGTAAGATAATATTTTGTATACCCCTAGATGGATCTTACAATTACACTAGATACAGATCATGTTTTTTATAACTATAGAGGTATCTGTAAGCGCTCGCTTATCCGGACTTCTCATTAGGGAAGTTCGAACAACAGACGGTGAGTCCGTAAATACAGGATAATACGTGTACTAATGAAATAAATCAAGATATTCTAATTTTTACGGCGCGTACAGTCGGGCTTAATCCACCACTACTTATAATAACTTATGTATTAAAAAAACGAAAACCTGCTCTGATTACTTTATACGGTCGTGTGATGCATAGGGAAATTCCTTTTTAATTTTAAAAAGGTATTTGGGATGTAGATCCAACATCGCTTTTTCCCACTCTGCTAGAGTCGCTTATTGTGTGGGAATTTGCTTTGCTTTGAACACTTCGGCAGTTTTTTTGACTGACCTTGACCGCTTGACTAGTGACACAGTCACCGAGTTTGCTTGTTTGATTCTGAACGGGCTACTGTTTCTATTTCTTTTGTAATAATTAGGATCCTTCTCTTTATTACCATCGGCAACGTATTGTGTGTTTTTAGCATTATGTTGCTGGTTACGTATAAAGCAATGAATGACGAGCTATTAGGAACTGAGCGATTACTAATAAGACAAGTTATCTCTACTGTATTCAATATTAACTGTTTGTACTTCATTCTTCGCTAAAATTTGAAATAGTGAGGGATCCTGGGTCGGCGCATTTACCCTGATGAAAGTTTTTTACAGACATGTTATTCCTTGCAATCCAGCCATATTTTAAGTTAAGTTGAGTCCATTGAGGTTCGATATTTTATATAACTCAAAAACTCAAGGCTAAAACTGCGATCGGGACTTTGCAAAGGTGCATTTATTGTCATGACCCGAAATAGTGTTACCTCTAATTTATCTAGATTTGTACGGGTGTTCCACTTGTTTTTGTGTGTTTTCTAATCACTACGGTGCTTAACGACCCTATCCATGCATCTGTATAAATACAGACGTCCACTGCGTAAACGCATATTCACTGTTTAATATGATTTGTTACGTTAAAGGGGAATTAAAATAATCACCCAAAATGATTAAAATTAAATCATAGTATATGATTATGGATTATTTATTTCAGTAGAACTTCTGGAAACAGACACTCAAAGATAAAAAACTCGCAGTAGCGAAATCTCAATGATGTAGATAATTTCTGTAATAAAGTAAGATTAAAAGAATGTCTCGTAACTTCAGCCACAGGAATAACGAAATTCGACCTGCAAAAGGAAACACTCAAGTTACTCCAAATGATAAAAAATTGTACTTAGCTTGCTTTTGTGGGAAGTCACGGTGTTCCGATAACGACACACGGCCTTGTCCTCCTCTCTATTTAGCGGACGACCTGGTTTGGCTTCAGTTTCCCCCGTGCGCGTTGTTTCGATGATTCGAGCCCTTGAAAATCCGATGCTGCAGACGCGTTCGGTTTTTTGTTTCTTGCAGTGCCGGAAACGCCTCACTAACGATGTTTTCTTGAATGATTCTAATGAGAGACGAAGCTTCCGTTGCCGTAGGAAAAGGACACGTCGGTTTTGTTTCTTGAAGTTATTCACTAACGATGATACTAAGTTGCTTGACGAATCTTGTTGTTTTCTGAAGTCGCTCACTAATGATGATACTAGGTTGCTTGAAGAATCTGCTGCTTTCGTCGTCGTTGACTTCATGATTTATTATTCTGTTTTTTTTCTTCGTAGGACGTTGTAGAGTTCTTCTGGTCCGCTGGCCACCAATATTAGGGCTTGTGCCTTGTATGATAAGGCGCCACCGGTATGAGGTAATGTTAGACTTGCGATAATCTATACGCTAAGTCGGTTGGTATTGCACTTCCATCTTCAACTGGAGTGTCTGGGGGTTTTGTAGTATCACTTACGAAGTCGGTATTATCTTTACGACGATGTGTTAACTCATGGTTCGGTGA
Source organism: Macrobrachium nipponense (assembly GCF_015104395.2). Lineage (NCBI taxonomy): Eukaryota > Metazoa > Arthropoda > Malacostraca > Decapoda > Palaemonidae > Macrobrachium > Macrobrachium nipponense. The sequence continues at coordinate 25,368,221 of NC_087218.1, read as the reverse complement.
GGTTCTTGTAGAAAACACTAAGTATAAAAAATTATATATTCTTCTGAAGTTTTACATGGTGAAGATCAGATATATTTGTACAAGTCTTCTAATAACGATAGCTTGATCGCTTCTGCCAATGATGATGGCTAATCCTATTCCTCTACATGATAAAGCTTAGGTAAAGAGGTACAGGTCTTCTAATGACGATAGCTCACTCTGTTCTCCTGTCTACCATCTCTTTTACACGTTTATGAAGGAAATAGACAGTAGTTCGAACATATGACATACATACTAATGACATAGTTTCATACGAACACACAATCAAATGAGACACGCTACAGATCATGTAGGCCGTTTGAATCATAGGTCGGGGTAGGGGTGTTGTCCTCAAGCAGGGAGCTTGGACTGTTTCAAAACAAATGAATGACCACAGATGACGGCATGTCACTTAGCCTACATACTTATTGTATACGTCATCTTTAGCGTCTCTAGTCTGATCACATTCCTGCAAGCAATCTTTTATATATATGGACTAACATTCCATATTTTTATTATGTAAACACTTACATATATATATATATATATATATAGTATATATTATATATATATATATATATATAATATATATATATATATATAATACATATTAAATGTTTTTTTTTTTTTTTATGCTTTATTCTCTTTCAGGAAGCGAAAATGCATAAAAGAAAGATCAAGTTTTTAACACCGCAGGGTTGATCTCCACGCAAAGTTTAAAGTAAAAAAATAATGATAAATAAAAACCTGCGTGCACGCGAAGATCCAGTCGTAATTGAACGCACTACGACTGGATGCGCCGATTCCACTAGATTCTACAATACCTCTGTTATTATTATTATTATTATTATTATTATTATTATTATTATTATTATTATTGAAAAAGAAACCCACAAAATCACTTTGTAACTTGTTTACTTCAAAGTATTTACATTTAGTTTTACTAAAATACTTAGAAGTAAACAAGTTACAAAGTGATTTTGTGGTTTCTTTTTCAATCTTCAGAATAAAACTGAAAGAAGTTTTGTTTTAATTATTATTATCATTATTATTATTATTATTTCAGGAGATGGTCCATATCACTGGAAGAAATCCGTCACTGTATTATTATTATTAATTATTATTATTATTATTATTATTATTATTATTATTATTATTATTATTATTCAGAAAGTGACTATACTCATATGGAACAGTCCGTCACAGGACCCGTTGACTTGAAATTCAAGCTTCCAAAGAACATGGCGATCATCAGTAAGAAGTAGCAGAAGGTAATTGGAAATACAGAAAGAGGAGACCACTAATAAAAAAAAAAAACTAAATTACCAAATTACTCCAAATGGCGGCGCCTCCTCCTCCTCCTCGAGGCGAGATTCCTTAACGCAACGTTTGGTCTTTGGCGAAATAAAACCTACGGTGCATGCTTCTCATTTTTAGCCCTCCCACACCAGCTACAGTTTTGCTTATTATATTAATCTCTGGGGAGAGGCGGACGGATCTGCGTGCCCTCTCGCGAGCAGATTTGCATTATTAACAGCGTGTTAACCCTTTGTGTTTTTCAGCCTCGCTGGGGGAAATTCTATTATAAGCCCCCTTTTATATCGAAGTCTGCAACGTGCTCCTTCTTGGGATGAGCAAAGCAGTTCCTTGTGGTAATAGATTTTAAAAGAAATGCTCACGTTTGTATGCATATATATATATATATATATATATATATATATATATATATATATATATTATATATATATATATATAATATATAAATTACGTATGCATGTATTTGTATATATATGAATAAACATGACGCTATGTATAAATAAAGGTGATGCCACTGAGGAAAATGGAAATCTTGGCTTTCTCGTCTTTCCATTGTCTTCCGTGGCATCACCTTTATATATATATATACTATATATATATTATATATATTATATATATATATATATATTATTATATATTATATATAACCATATTTTATATTATATTATAATACATATTCTTCTAAGCTTTGCTTGATAGTATTGCATCCCCTTATAAAAACTAATCATGTAACTACCATTTTCCTCTAAGAGAGCTAACCATCTAAGCATTACTTGACAGAGTTCACTAAGCTAAGTAACTAAGCATAATTTTTGACAGCTTTTCACCAAAACCTGAATATCTAAGCATTACTTGACATTTTATCACCAATAGCCTCATATTTATGCATTACTTGACGACTTTCCCAACCAAAAGCTGAATATTTAAGCTTTACATGGTAGGTCAACATAAAAAACCGAATACCTGAGCATCACATGACAACTTTGCATTTCCATTCTACAAAACCTGATCTGTTGTTTGTTGTTTATGACTGAGCTGGCTTTATGCCAGCACGGGCTCTTGCTCATAGAGCACCCCGTAAAAAAAGCTGATCACCGAGGCATAACTTGACAGCCTTTATTTTCCCAAAAGAAAAAGACTAACGCCGTTGTAAAGAACTGCCCCGAAATCGTTCTAATTCTCTCCGAAGTTATTTCACGTCACAATAGTGCGGGACAAGACTCCTCTTAGGGAATTATTACGGTATAAATCCCCGTCAGATCCTCCCTTTTCCGTCTCTGTAAATGTGTTGTGTGGTAGAGAGCCTTTCTCTCTCTCTCTCTCTCTCTCTCTCTATCTCTCTCTATCTTGTAGGTCATGGACAGGCTCTCAATCAAGCGTAGGCCTAAAATCTATTACGACTTTTTTGTTCCGTATTTTATTTAAATGAAAAGCTATGAGTTAGATACAGAAGGACGTATATATATATATATATATATATATATATATATATATATATATATATATAATATCTATTATATATTTAATATTTATTTTTTTTTATATATATAATTTATTTTTTTATTTTTTTATAATTTATTTTGCCGCCGAAGATTCAGATTAAATAAAGTAGAGAACAGCCAGCATAGTATTTTCTCTATATTGTGCTGGCCAAATTTTCGAGACACATCTAAATCGTCAAGGCTATGAAACGTTAACAAATATATAAATCACGAATAAATTCCGTAAAACGATTAAAAGAAGAATTCCAGAGGCTGAAATTATAAAAAAAAAGAGCATGAAAAGGCAAACAGAACTAGGAAATAAGAATTTCAAAAGAAGACATACCAGTATGCAACTCAATTACAGGAGGTTTTATGAAAATGATTATTTTAAAAGCGATACAGGTACCTGCCTGTATTTGAGCCTAAAAAGGCATTTGGCAAATTTTCTGCAGTAAGAACGTGAACTTAGGTCTGGAAGATAGTGAAAGGCGATAAATATACCCCATGACATTAAGGCCTCGTTAAAAGTTGGTACAGTCAATTATTAAAGATGTCGAGTCCAGCTTCATATCATTTCATCGAAAGTTTTCTTGAAGAGCGTAAATAGTCAGTTTTTTTCCCGTAAATTATCTCCGGAAGCTAAGTCCATCTTCAGTTTCGTGGAAGTTACTGAAGTTATGATTTTTGTGCCGTATGTTACAGAAACGGCAAGTATGACAAAGAGACAGGAAAAGAAACTGGACGCAACGAAGATGAGAATCAAACAAAAACTTCTTTCAGTTTTCTTCTGAAGATTGAAAAAGAAACCCACAAAATCACTTTGTAACTTGTTTACTTCAAAGAGTGTGTAGTAAAACTAAATGTAAATACTTAGAAGAAAACAAGTTACAAAGTGATTTTGTGGGTTTCTTTTTCAAAGATGAGAATGTTAAGTTGAGTGTCTGGTGTAACGAGGGAGGTGAGTTATTATTATAATGGTAGTTTTACCAGACCACTGAGCTGATTTTCAGGTCTCCTAGGGCTGGCCCGAAGGATTAGGTAAAATGCCAGGTCTGGCCCTTGGGTTAGAACTGGGACCAAATTGGTCATTCAGGATAAATAAAAAAATGCACCAAGGCAAACGCTTTCATACTAGAACACACACACAATAAATACATTTACTCATGTTCTCTTACATACATACTAAAACGGTATATTAAAATTCAGAATTTTGTTTTAAAATTCACTAAAAAAACTTTTATATTTTATCAATTATATTGCAGTTCCTCAGAAAAGTCAAAATTGGAACTACTGAAAATGTAAAAGATTCTGACAAAATTTCTTTTATTGTCTTATTTCCAAAAGTTGACAGTCTCTGCTGGTCATACTTTGGACACTTGCACAAGACATGTCTGGCTGTTACCAACTCCTTGCACTCTGAACACTCGGGAGCAGGGTCGCGTGTTTTGCGCATCAAGTGCCCGTGTGTCAGACGAGTGTGGCCTTTACGGAGGCGTGTCAGGATTACTTGAGCATGTCTCTCTTTGATATGCTGAACTCCATTTGTTAACATCCTGTTTTATTTGTTTTAATTTATTATTTTTAGGCTCTTCAGCCCATACGTTTTGCCATTTATCTACAATTATTGTTTTTATAAATCTTATATAATCGCTGGTGGGGATGTTTACATTTGCTTTTATCGTGTGGACTGCTTCTTTAGCTGCTTTATCAGCATCTTCATTTCCTCTTATTCCCACATGAGCAGGGATCCAACATATTTCAATATTTTTTCCATTTTTATATAATTTGTGAAGTTCAAATTGAATTTGCTGTACAATATTATTTTTTGGATTGTAACTCTGAAGAGCTTCTATGGCGCTTCTCGAGTCACTAAAAATCACAAAATTATTGAATGATGTTTGCTTTATAATTTTGATAGCTACTTTAATTGCACACAACTCTGCTGTGAAGACTGAGGCATGATTGGGTACAGAAAATTGATATGTTTTGTTCTGCGATATAGCTGCATATCCTACTCCATGTTGCGATTTAGACCCGTCGGTATATATTGCATAATGTGAACTTTTTTGTCTTATATGTTCTATGATTTTTTGTTTATGGTGTTCTGAGGTATATACGGAACTTTTTGATAAATAATTTAAGTGAGTCCAAGTCTTTACTTTAATCATAGTCCAATGGGGGGTTAACTTTATTATTGGAGGTAATTGTATATTTATATTTAATGACTCGAACAGTCTATTAGCTCTAATTGGGAAAGGTGGTGAACGATTGTTTATAAAGACATCCCTTAACTCAAATAGACTTTTAGTTGGTGAATCACTTGTCTTGATTCTTAATGCACTTTTCATGGTTATGAATTCTCTATGGAGGGATAGTGGCAGTTCACCACATTCAACCTGTACAGAGGAGACTGGTGAGGATCTAAATGCTCCTGTGCATATTCTTAGGCCTTCGTTGTGAATTTGGTCTAATATTTTCAGTGCTGCTTCTGAAGCTGACCCATATATTTCACTTCCATAATCAATGATTGATAGCACTGTTGCTTTATATAGTATAGTAAGAGTATGTCTTAGGTTTAATGTTCTTTTGCATTTCGATTTTATGTAAGTTATATGGGCTTTCCAGTTGAGGTGTGCATCAAATATCAAATCTAAAAAGTTTGCAGTTTGGCTAATTGGTATATTATTGTTTCTCATTTTTAATTCTGCTTCTTCACCTTTTTTCCAAATTTTACTATTTTAATGAAATATGACAGCTTGGGTTTTTTCTATGGAAAATCTAAAGCCTACTGATGAGGCCCATTCATCAATTTTTATTATTAATAATTCTTTCTGCATGTTTTATGCGTGATGCTGTGTAATATAATGCAAAATCATCCATATACAAATTACTCTTAATTCCGACCGGTAGCATGTTACTGATGTTGTTAATTGCCAATGTGAACAAAGTACCACTAAGGACGCTACCTTGTGGTACTCCATTTTCAAGAAGAAATATTTTGGAAGAAACATTATCTTTTCTCACCTGAAAAGTGCGGTCAGTCATAAAGTTTTTAATAAATTTAGGAAGATGGCCGCGGATGTTATTATTATGTAAAGATTTTAATATTGCATACCTCCATGTAGTGTCGTATGCCTTTTGAATGTCAAAAAAGACAGCTATTGTAATTTGTTTTCTTTCAAATCCTCTACGTATATGGTCTTCCAAACTACACAGAGAATCTAATGTAGACCTATTACGTTGTGAACCAAACTGTGTAGGACTCAAAATTTTATTTTCACGAATGTGCCATGTAAGTCGTGCATTTACCATTTTCTCCAATAACTTGCATATACAACTTGTTAATGAGATAGGTCTATAATTATTCACATTACTAGCATCTTTTCCCGGTTTGGGTACAGGAATTATTATTGCATTTCGCCATTTGTCTGGAAACAAGTTTTGGAGCCATAAATGATTGTAAAATTTTAATAAGTATGATTTTGCCAAAGGTGCTAGGTGGCAAATCATCTCAAAGCAAACATCATCTCCTCCAGGAGCAGATTTATTACTGTTCAAGAGAGCATATTCTAACTCTTCCATATTGAACTTCTTATTATAATATATATCTTCCTTTGTCTCAAAATTAAGTATAATAGATTCTGCTTTGTTTTTTACTTTTTTAAAATGTTTGTCTAGATTTTCGTCACTACTTATTTTGGCAAAACTTAACCCAAGTATGTTACTTATTTGGAAGGGATCTAAAAGTTTATTTCCATTATCTAATATAGCTTGTCTGGGTGGTCTAATGTTTGTTCCATTTATTTTTCTGAATTTTTCCCAAACTTTTTCAATGGATGTTTCGCTTGTTATTTCTGACACATAGGACCTCCAAGATATTATTTTACCTTTTATCACTTCTTTTCTAAATTTGGCTGATATTTTAATATATAAAGGTTTTAATTCATCTATTTCTAATAGTAAAATTGTCATTTTTAATATAGTTTCTTCTGTGAATGGTTTTGATTTATTGTCTTTATTGAATCTTCTGTTTAGAGTATCTAACCTTCTTGCTAGTGTGTGTTTTTCTCGTACTAATTCAGTTAGATCATCTGACCACCAGGGGACTTTAAGTTTTTTATTATGGGGTTTTGAATGAGGAATAGCTTTGTCTGCTGCCTTTTTAATGAAGGACACAAAGAAATCGTTCGTCTCATTGTGATTTCTCAAATAATCATACGGCGGTATATTATTGGTATGAAAGTTAAAAATGTCCCAATCTGCTTTTTGCATGTTATAATGTGGAGAATATGGTTTTGGTTCATTATTTAATAAGGATATTATTATGGGAAAATGGTCACTTGAGTAGGAGTCATCACATATGTTAAAACCTAGTCTGTCAACTATATTTGTTGAACAAAGGGTGACATCTACTGTGGAAAATGTTCCATGGGTTCTGGAATAATATGTATTTACTTCGCTGTCATTTCAACCAACAAGATTATTTAGCGTTCATCAAGTTTTCTATTTTTGCTCCATCTTTATCCGGAGTAATGTTGTTATAGTCCCATATTGGATTATGTGCATTGAAATCTCCTACAATTAATATAGGATTCTTAAATTCTTTTATTATTTTTTAAAATTTATTTAAATCATACTTTTTATTAGGCTGGTTGTACAAGTTAATAATATCAAACACATTATTTTTTATTTTCACTGTTATTGCTGAAATTTGCAGTTCAGTGTAGTCTATATCTAATTTGTCGTATATAATTTTATTATGGACATATATTGGTGTTCCTAAATTATTTTCATTTTCCTGTGATGTTGTAGCTAATAGATATTTACCTATTTTTGGAACACAATTTCCTATGTGTTGTATACATATAATCATTGGTTCGTGTTCGCTAATAAGTCGTTGGACTTCCCCTAAGTGCATTCTTGTTAATAATCCATTTATATTCCATTGGATTATGTAACGATTGAATGGTGTAATATGAGTGGTCAAATTACCTTAGATTATTAAAGCTGATATTTTCTTAAAATTTGTTATAAGTTAATTTGTATTTTTGTAGGTCTTGATTCATTTTTTGTTGTAGTTTGAATCTTACTTTCGTTAACTATTACTTTTTACTATCTTGATTTGATTTTTCCATTTTGATTATCTTTAGAATAATATCTACAACACTGATGTGTTTCTCTTTGTAATATTCCAAGTGTTCAATACACATACAACCTTCTTCATGCGATTTGATGTCTGTTTTTTCCTTATTCCTATTCCTCATGAAATTTCTTATGGTGTTGGTTAGGCTGTCTTTGGTTAAAGTCTTATTTTTGTGGCACATTGATATAAAGCATTTACTGCAACCGCATGTATCTTCTTGTTTATCTGTCTGTTGTTTTTCCTTGGTTTTTCCTATGGCGCCTATAATTGGTGATGTGGTAATTTCTTCACTTTCACTGTAGTGACCTGTATTTTGGTTTTCCATTTCATCTGAATTTTGTGATTCGGTTCCTAGAGGTACTATTGTTACTATGGGAGACAGTGGAATATTAGTATTCTGTTTCTGAACTTTAGCTTTCGGCGAGATTGGTGGGTTACTTATCTTTTTACAGACTTGTTTGGTGGAATTAGGTGGGGTCTTATCCAGTTGCCTCTTTCGAGTAGTATTATCTGTTTTTTCACATTCTTGTGATTTTAATTCTTCTTTGTCTTTCTCTGTGTCATTATCCATTTCAATTTCCGTTAAAGAGGTAAATCGATTTTCCACAGTGGTAATATCGTATATCATCTTGTACTTTTTGTGGTTGTATTTCTTTATTTCTATTATTAACATTTGTTTCAGTTCTGGTATTGCTTGACTTTGAGGTGTCTGCATACCTAAATTTCTTAGCTGGGTCATTTAATCCTCTCACTTTCACTTCTAATTTTGCTTCTCTTATCGACATTCCAGTTCGTTCTTGAAATAATTTAAGTTCTGTATTGTAAATATAGAACGCACACAATTGAGATCTGGCATGATGTTCTAACTAATCCACAATTTACGCATTTGGGTTGGCCACAGTCCCAGCGTGTTTTATGGTCCTGCGAGCTGCAAAAGGCACATCTATAAATATTCCTGCACTTAATTGCTGTATGACCATATTTGCAACAGTTCTTGCATTGCATAGGTTTAGGGACATAAGGTCTTAGTTCCCTATTTAATCCCAGCATTTTAATTTTCAAGGGTAAGGTTTTGGCCACTGAACTTTATCTTGGCTATTTTGATAGTTTGACTTTTGTCTTTCCTGCTTGGGACCTCATATATTTCGCAGTCTTCAATATTATTGTATCTTTTCTTTAATGAATCTGAAAGTATTAATTTATCTAATGTTTCATCCTCAAGATTTGGTACTACAACTGTGCCTTGCACACTGTTCATAGTATCATGGCTTGTGACATTTATATTTATGTTATCTATATTTTTTATACACTGATAATTTTCTGATTGGTTTTTGGTTGTTGTTTCAACCTACCATTCCCTTTTTTTAATTTGCCTTATGCTCATCTCTTGCGATGGGCATCGATTCAATAGGTAATTTTCTAATTTTAATAAAGATATGTCTTTGTCAGCTTCTAAGTTCAAAAACCTTGACCAGTTTGACTCCCCAAAGAGAGAATCAAAGTGAATCAAGGTTGGGTCCTGGCGATATCTACTTCTTTTGGGTTTATTGTATGGTGATAATGTTTTAATACCACTCTGATTTTCATTATTTGAGTTATCTTGTGAACAGTCCATTGCCATGCCAGAAGTCGTTGGTAAGTTAATTTTTCTCTCCATATAAAATATTGATAAATTTCATCCAGGATGAGGTCCCTCTCACCAAGGAGGCCCAACTGGGGGAGGGACAATACAGTTACACTCACTGGTAACTGCCCTGGGTCCCTCACCTGGATATACGCCATACCCACAGTGCCTTAAGGGTCGTCAGTCCCATGAGATCGGACCCAGCCCTGTGGGTATGGCTTGACTTAAAAATTTCCCCTCGCTCGACCACGTCAGGTACTCTAGTTTTACGGGTGGAGAGGCATGCCATCCAGCTCCACCCTCCATCAGGTTAAAAGAGCAGTCAATTCAATAGTCCAAAACCATGCCAAGGTCGTCAACGAAAGAAGAAGGGAAGGGGGAAAATTTATAAGAGGAGGAGTAAAGGATCTAAAGGTCCCAATGTTCAGTTGGATCCACAGCAAAGAGCGTAGGCATAAAGGGGCATACTCCCTCTGCAGTGGATCCCTAAGCCCCCCACATCGTCAAGGAGGTGGGATAAGGGGGGAGGGAGGTAAGGATTAGGTATGAGTATATAAGGGGGTCAACACAGGCGGTTGAATTATCAACGAAAGTGCAGGAGGGGAGACTGAGATGGTACGGGCACTTACTGATAAGGGAGGAAGACCATATTGGAAGGTATGCTATGGAGATGAAAGTACAGGGAAAAAGACGACGTCGAAGACCAAGGCAGAGATGAGAGAGAGAGAGAGAGAGAGAGAGAGAGAGAGAGAAGGGACTTGGAGCAGAAGCTCATCTCAGAGGTAGATGGAAGCGGCTCATTCAAAATGGTGTCACCCGTTATAGAAACGGGATCCAACTGAGAGGAAGAAGAAGAAGAAGAAGAAGGAGAAGAAGACTGAAGTTATGATTTTTTTTTTCGTAGTTCAAAGTGTTTCAGAGTAGGGTTTACCTACATTTAATTACCATTCGTCTCAGTTTGAACAAAGGTTGCAGAGAGTCGAAAGTTCATCTACAGGTACTGATCAGCCTGTCTCTAGAATGTTGTTATTTTCCGTTTTCATAATGCATTGCTTATTTATTTACGACAGTTTTGTATTAATTAATTTATTTGTTTCTTTTCTTGTTAGTTTGTCTATTGTGGTTTGTATTACACACACACATACACACACACACACACACACACACACACACACACACACATATATATATATATATTGTATCTATATATATATATATATATATATATGTGTGTGTGTGTGTGTGTGTGTGTGTATGTGTGGATGTGTGTTTGTGTGGGTGCGTGAGTATTAAATGTACAAATACGTAGACCCTTTAATGGCTTTTATACCTACGTATATGTTTGTGATTCCATATTAATCACCATTGATTGTAAAAGTTATATGAAATCTTAACATTTTCATCTAGGACCCTGAAATGAACATTTCACATGAAAGTCTACATAGACCTCTGCTCTGCTCCAGCATTTACACATTTCCCCGGCGCCGGGAGCTTTAGAAAAAGAAATGAGTAAGAAAACGGAAATGATTCGTGGCCAGAAGTAAACGACAAAGCTCATTTCCCGGGCCGCTAGAACTCAGGGAGCTGACTAAGAGGTTCTCAATAACAAGGTCATACATCAACATCACACTACCTCTCTCTCTCTCTCTCTCTCTCTCTCTCTCTCTCTCTCTCTCTCTCTCTCTCTCAGTGTGAGCAGCAGTTCCGTTTCTGTTGTCATGGATTTGTGCTGTGCTCTTGTTTTTATATATTCTTTTTTTGGACATAAGGATAATGATGTCAATTATTAGTTAGAAAATTAAAGGGACAGCATCTTTCTCCATGGTGTCTTCCTATCAGTTTAGTGTCTTTACAAAGTTGAATAGATTAACCACATGGCTTTGTGCGTAGTTGCGTGCGTGTTTGCGTTCGCGCATTTGTGTTTGTGCGTGTGTGTGTTTTTTTGTGTATGTGTGTCTTAGAGAGAGAGAGAGAGAGAGAGAGAGAGATTTCAAGTTAGTGTTTGTTTGTTACGAGAGGGAGAGGGAGGTTCCGATGAAATCAGCTGCAGGCAACGTTATGTTGATGACATCGTTAGCAACGTTTTACAACGTTTAACACACTTTAATGAAGATTAGATTAGGGGGAAAGCATGCCAGGCTGCAAGCTGAAAATTGCTCGGTAAGGCGCCGTGTTCTGAACGAGCTCCGAACGAAAGCATGAATCTTTTAGTTGATAGAAAGTGATGGGACGCAGAAGATACGTCAGCGGAGTGACAGACAGCTTTTCTCGTTTTAAACGTTATGTACACAAAGTTTTGGTTTTTCATTAATCCAGACGTTCAGTCCTTAATAGTTTTGCATATTAAATATATTAAATTTATTCTGAACGTCAAGGGAAGTCGTATATTCAGCGCATGACCCTTTTTTTGAGAAATATAGTTTTGTACACGTTTAATCCCTAACAGTTTAATGAATGAAATTTATTTATTTCAGTTAAATGGAAAGCACTTAATTTAATGCTTGTCCGTTTTTTTTTTTTTTTCAAAATTGCTGTTTTGTTTACATTGAAATCAGTATCGGATTATAAACATGAATATGCTATTTTGAGTGAGAGTATTCATGAGGATTTATGTCTGCCAGATATGTTTATAAATAGATAAAACATCCAGAGATTTGAGTGACAAGATTCTTTAGTTACTGCACATATTAAGCACAGTGACTCTCCCTTCATCATCATCCTATCAAGTAATCCATTTTTAAAATATACAAATTGTTGAGAGATGTGCCAGAATAATTACCATTGTGGATAAAGACTGGGAGTTGCATCATCACAAACTGCTTTTAATCAGGGCTGATGGAGAATTTTTCGAAAGATTTTGAACCGGAGAGAAAACCGGTTTTGGAAGGAGATAATAATAATAATAATAATAATAATAATAATAATAATAATAATAATAATAATAATAATAGTAATAATAATAATAACTATTATTATTATTATTTATTATTATTATTATTATTATTATTATTATTATTATTATTATTATTATTATTATTATCATTATTATCATTATTATTATCTCACATTGGGATATTCTGTCCTTTGAAAGTCTCTTTGGAATTTTTCATGTTCTTATATGTGCCTTTCACTTGATAATAATAATAATAATAATAATAATAATAATAATAATAATAATAATAATAATAGTATTAGTAGTCGTATCAATTGTTGTTCATTATATTCATAATCAATTCAGATAAATCACACATCTACAAGAAAGAAAAGCAAAATACCTAAAGAGCGAACGGTCTTCATTAAGTTTATATTGAACGAGACAGAGTTTAACTCCCCGAATCTATTCCCGCTTCCAAAGATCATTAAAAGAACTCGCATGTAGCACAGAGAAAGTTTCTAAAACTTCTTAAAAACTATCATCTGAAAGACTCGGGCTGGAACTTCCAGTATGAGATATGGGGACCAAGACCACCGCCACCGTCGCCGTCACTCTAGAAGGAAGAAGAAGAAGAAGAAGAAGAAGAAGAAGAAGAAGAAGAAGTTTCCGCGATCGGGGGCCGAGGGGAATGGGAGGTCGGTCGTGTACAGAATTTAACTTCTCTAATGACGCCAGATGAAGATATTCCTAATTGCTAAGAGGAGGCGGGGTTGGGGGGTTGCGGGTTGGGAGGAGGAGGAGGGATGAGGGTAGGGGTAGGGTTCTGGCAGCTTTTATTCACTTTGATTTTTTTTTTTTTTTTGTCGTATTGGGATATCACTGCTGAGGTTTGGGCAGGGGGCGGATTTCTAACAGCTTTTATTAATTTTGAATAATTTTTTGGGCCGTGTTGGGAGATCACTTTGAGGTAGGAGTGGGTGGGTGGGTGGGAGTAAAATGGAGGGGGGTTCTCACAGCTTTTCTTCACCTTGAATTATTGATTTTTTAATTTTTATTTTTATTTTTTGTCGAATTGGGAGATCACTGATGTATCATAGATTGTTTGGTTATGTGACAATGAATTTCGTGCTCTAATTTAATAATGCTGTAGACCGTCATGCGTTATTGCATTTGATTTTAAATATTCTATGGTGCTTTAGACTGTCATTAGTTATTGTATTCGGCTTTATACATTTAATAATGCCCACGACCATCATGCATTATAGCATTTGGTTTTATATATATTTCTTAATGATGCTTTTGACTGTCAGGCGTTATTGCATTTTGGTTCATGAATTTAATAATGCTTTGACCATCATGCTTTATTGGATTTGATTTTATATTTTTAATTTCAGGAAATCTGGAACGTAAAATATTCGTCATGCAGTGATGATTTGACTTCAGAAGGCCGTCCAGAAGGTTTTAATATTGAAAGGTAATAAGGCTTCACTGGCAATATATAAAAATTTTCTTAAAACACGTAATGTTTTATACCCTCTATTGGCAGTGGGATTCCAATAGGCACTACATAATAGTTCTGGTCTTTTTAGGATTACTGCTGAATCGTAGTTATTAGTGATGTGTCAAGGGGATTTTTTTGATGATTATTTTGTGTTGAAGAGACCGAGACGAGCAAATTGAACCACCAAGATCCGTTCACATGTTCAGGAAATAAAAATGGACCCAGTAAATACAAATTATATAAATCGCAACGCTATTTCACACAAAGCGATCTTAATATCTTTTCAGTGCATTCGATAAAGAAATTCAATGTAAACTCTATTTCTCAAGTCCTGTAACATAGGAAATGATGATTCATTTTGGGTTTTAATGGTGTCGGTTTATGGAGTAGGCCTACAAAAATTGTAAGTGATTCAAAGAGCGTGTGCATAAAAAGTGCCATGTGATCATTTCGAGAGGTTTCCCACCCAAAACTCATTCAGGAGGGCCCCTAGGCATAAACGATAAAATATCAAAAAATGAAATATAACTAACCTTCTACAGAAGGAGCAACATTTTTTTGCCATAATCGATCTTTGGTTCCCGGGTTTAGTTACCACAAGAATCATTCTCTTACATCTCTCGTGTACGTCAGCATCCACGACAAAATCCCCCTACCGCTCCCTCGTCCCCCACAACTTTCGTACGTTTTTCTAGATGTACGAATCCCCTCCACCTCATCCCCCTCCCTTCATACTTTTTTTCAAGAAGCTGTAACTTCTCTTTGTAATCCATTAAACAATTTGCTTGCGGGGTGTGAAGAGGGTTCTCGTTAATTCTCGTCAACTCATTATGTTGGCGTTTGAAATATGGGCGCTGGGCACCTACGAGTATACGTGTTTGTGCGTACACACCGATATAATTGCTAACCGTCCTATTGCCTGGCAGGGGCGTATGGTAAGGGCTACGGCAGGGATGGGCGAGGGGCGGCCACGTCGCAAGATTTGTTGTTTTAGGTTAACCTCTTCTGGGAGTATAAATCTCTGATGTCATTCGCTCGTGGATATGTCTGTCCGAAAGTCAGTGTATGCGCTCTCGTAGGGCAAGTTTGGTTGTGGCTCCAGAAGTTTGGCTGCTTTGTTTATCTTCAAAGGGAGAAGCTGTTTTAGGTCCAGAAGTCCGTCTACACTTTAGACAGTCATGCGTTATTTGCATTTGGTTTTTATTATATATTTAATAATGCCTTATACCGTCATGCGTTATTTGCATTTGGTTTTACACATATATTTGATAATGCCTTAGATTATCATGCGTTATTTGCATTTGGTTTCATGCATATTCTTAATAATGCCTTAGACTTATGATGAAATATATCTTCATCCAGGTACACATATAACAAAAGAGGGAGATTAATCTCTCTCTCTCTCTCTCTCTCTCTCTCTCTCTGACACAAAACTTTCCTCGAGTTCTTTAGCGTCTTTCATAGATTAATTCTGAGGTTTCTAAGAAAAAAAGGTATTCACTGGAGGAGTAATGTGGAGAGTCCCTCTGTTACCGGCAACAAACGTTGCCTATTATAAACGCTTTATTTTCTTTTTATCTAGCTCGTTAATCGTCTGCAATCTCAGTAGTTTCATTCGCTTTTAGTAGCTGGTTAATCTCAATGTTTCACTTTAGTAATTGTCGGTTATCTCACCAGCTTTTTCACTGTTTAATTTCAGATTGTCCTCATTTTTTTACTGTAGGTAATCTCGGTTTTTTTCATTTTGTCTACTGTAAGCAGTCTAAGATTTTAATTTTTTACTTTGGGTGATCTCAGTTTTTCTCAGTTTTTCAGTTTTTATCTAGGTGATCTCAGTTTTTCTCGGTTTTTCCTTTTATTTCAGGTAATCTCATTTGTTCTTTCCTTGTTAGTGTAGGTAATCTCAACGGGCCATTTTCCCTTTAAGTTTTTTCTTTGCTGTACTCTAGGTAATCTCAGTTTTCTTGTATCTGCTTTTTGTTGCTAATTCAGTTTTCCCTTCTTTTCGTAACTAGGTAATCTCAGTATTTTCCAATTTTGTTGCTGTAAATAATCTCAGCTTTCCTTCTTTTTTGCTTTAGGTAATCTCGATATTTTCAGTGAGTAAGTAATCTCGATATTTCCCTTTATTTCGGCAACAAAAGAAAGTCAGAAGTTTCTTAGACAGTCTATTGAGAAATATCATTCTGGTAATCTCAGTGTCTTCTGTTTTATAATTGTGATTGGTAATCTCAAATGTTGATTTCGGTTTAGTTCTAGTTTCTTTAGTCAAGGTAGGTGATTATTAGTATATTTCTTCGCTTTATAGATTTTTCAAGGTAATTTATATAAAAATGTTTTCGTTTAGTTTAGTGTATACATATATAGGTTATGAGAGAGAGAGAGAGAGAGAGAGAGAGAGAGAGAGAGAGAGAGAGAGAGAGAGGAACTGCTAATGGCTCGCCTTATAATCAGGTTAAATGACAAAATTTCTCATTAGAATATTTTTCCCTTTAGCCGTCTCGTTCTTCGGGTGTTTCATCCAAAAAAGGGAAAATTGATCTAAACGAAAATTGCGTTGATTCGTCCATGGTGAAACTGAAGTACACAAATCGCTGCAGACGCTTTATTTACAACGGAATTTTGTCTTTAATCGATTTTATCTCGTAATTTTCTAAGAATGTCGGTAACAGTGTTAGTCTTTTGAATCCTAATCATGTTTACTCAAACAGCCTCTGTAAGACTATAGCCAGTTTTCATTTACAATAAATTTCATTCTCCCTATTCTTAGTTTTAACAAGAAACGCTTCAGTTTTCTCCAGACGAGGCAGATAATAGTGATAATAATAATATAATAATTATTATTATTACATATCCAGGACTCATGCAGAAGAGTGTGCTCCTGGAAACAGCGCACATCGTAAGAAAAGTGATGGACTCCTAGGGAGGCAGGATGCAACCCGGAGCCCCACACTATAAAAACCACCCAGTCGAATAGGATGAATGTGATAGAATAAAAAAATATATAAATACAATAAAAAATAAAAATTATTACTATTATTAACCCTATTCACATTGAACAACCCCACCACAGGGGCCATTGACTTGAAATTCAACCTTCGAAAGAGTATGGTGTTCATTCGGAAGAGGTAACAGAAGGTAATGAAAAATAAAGAAAGAGGAGATTAGGTATCAGAAAAACAGACAAGTTAACAAAGAAACAAAGAAGACTTGCGAGACACTCACGCAATGAGACAGGAAGAGGTAAGTACCTACAGAAGCAGATAAGGAAAGGAATATCTATCTCGTGACATACGGGCAAATTGATACGACAGAACAGATGAGTAAGAAAAAAAAAAGGATAATTGACAGAAGACAAGAAAAATGTGAATATATCGCAAGATAAACGTGCAGATCGAAGCCAATGGACAGAAAGAAAGATGATAAAGAGAATAGCTGACAGAACAGACGAGGAAAAGGAAAGACAGACGAAAAGACACGACAGGAAAGAGAGGAAATAGAAAAATGAGTAATGGAGAGAGCATTGCGATGTAAAGGGCAGGCATCACTAAAATACGATAGGCAGGCAAAAGGAGGAGAACAGACAGAAAAGAATGTCAGGGGGAGGGGGCAGATACCCGGAAGGACAGAGCCCTGTCCAATTTGCACGACATAAATCCAAAGATAGAAACGGAAAGGAAGAAGACAGAAGAACAAAGGGCAGGAGCAAGCGTGGAAAAGGGCCACCTATCAAGATGTAAAAGGCAAGAAGAGTTTCCGATTATTAGGAAAAAAAAAGGAAGCGACGAAAAGGGACGATAAAAGTAGCATTTTAAAGACTTAAATAAATTCGACAGAAAGAGAAAAGGAAGAGGAGGCAGAAAAGAGAAAAGGAAGAAGTGACAGAACACACAAAAGGAACAGGAGACAGAACCAGACAATGGCGATGAGGGGAAAGTAAAGACACGGGAGGGAAAGGGAAAGGGTCAGGGTGGAAGGGAAGACGGAAAGCAAACCGAAGGATAAAGGCGGACGGAAGGGGACAAACTGACATAACAGGAGGAGGAAGAAGAGGAAAGGGGTTTCGGAAGACGGATAGTGGACGAGAAGAGAGAGAGAGAGAGATTCCAGTTTATTAGGCCTATTAGAGACAGTTGAGGTTATTAACTTGTCTGTTGGGTCTGTCATTCTCGTTTGGCTAATGATTGCTGAGGTCAGGAGGATATTGTTAAAGGGAGGAGGTGGATAGGGCCGAGGGGGCTTTAAGGGGTGGGAGGGCATTGGGGTATGCCGTGGGATGGGGGATGTAGTGGGGGACCTTAGGGGGGTGGATGGAGATTGCAGCGCTGCCGTGCTCTATATTTATGGAGGAGACCCGAAGGAAATTGGGCTGAAGGTTGATGGAGAACACGATGCCATTGTAAAGATGATCGAAGATGGAAGGTAGAGGGATAAAGAAAGATGAGAAGATGATGGCAGGGAAGAAGAAGAAGAAGAAGAAGAAGGAGAAAAAAAAGATGAAGAAGAAGGGGAATTGCTATGGGATAGGTTCGACAAGATAGTGAACGTAAAATTGATAGTGGTAGATGTGACGTTGTTTTGAGATGGTCTTCAGGATGATAGTGGCGGTAACAATTGTGTTGTGAATATGAAAGGAAAGTCGTATTACTCGATAATTATGAGGAGATTGAGGTCGTACCAGGTAAACGTTTACCAGGTACAGGTCATTTTAATTTTAGATAGGTTGTACATTCTTAACAGATCAGCTCTGCTGCTGATCACCCAAGATAGAGTCATATTCATGGCCGTTGGAATGATTCACCCCCGTTTTATACACACACACACACACACACACTCACTCACGCACGGGTACACAGAAGTAGTATATATCTTTATCAATATTTTACTTTTGAACAATAAAAGTAATGATAGAAAGCACAAAAGAAACTATAATTATTATATATCGCGTTGAACATTATTGCTGCACTAGCCTATTTTAATATGTAACAAGTCTTTTCAATCTTGCTTATTCTGTATATGTACTATAATATAAGGGTGCGTCCACACTACAGTGAAAAGTACCACGAAATCCTGTCTGTAACATATATATCGCATACATATCACAAACAGGTCGAATACAAGTCACCATCTCCTTAATAGTTCTAACCAGTGCTTCAAGTAATGATCCAGCATTAGCTAAAGGTTCGATCTCTACTTTCGGTCGTTCACTTGTCTTCAACCTGTTTGTGATATGTATGCGATAAGTTGCAAGCATGTTTATGACATGTCTAACTGCAGTTAGTCAAGCGGATACTTTTTAACTTCGGTCGTGGGTGAATGGATTGGGTTTGCCAATGTCATTCTCCACTTGCCTTGAGCAAGAGCCCGTGCTGGCATAAACCCAGCTCAGTCCAAAACAGCAACAAAGACCCATTTATAAGTAGTGGACTGAAAGAAGGCTTGGCGTTCAATTATCAAATATAAGATTAAGATCCCAGCTATTTGTTACTGAGTTGCAGATTTGATAGACCTATGTATATTATGCCTATGAGTGGGAATTTTTGTGCATATTTGCGGTATATATAAATAATGAAAGGCAGAGAGATGGATAGGTTGATACATAAGTAGAAAGAGAGGGAGAGAGCAAGTCACTGGTATCTCAATATAATATTAATATATATATATATATATATATATATATATAATATTTTATATGTATATTATATATATATAAATCTATATACAGTATGTATATATATATTTATGTATATATGAATATATATGTAATTTATATACATATATACAGAAATATATGTATACAGTATATATATATATAGTATATAATATATATATATATATATATATATATATATATATATATATATATATATATGTGTGTGTGTGTGTGTGTGTGTGTGTGTGTGTGTGTGTGTGTGTGTGTGTGTGTATGTGTATGTGTAGAATCTACTGGTCACTTTTTTACCAGATACATTTGCAACTGTAATAGCCACAATATCCTCTTAGAAGTGAAGAGGTATTGTGGCTTTTACAGTTGCATATATATATATATATATATATATATTATATATATATATATATATATATATATATATATATATATATATATATATAGATATATATATATATATATATTATAATGTTTGTATGTATGTATGTATAATGTACGCCACTCGTTCTAAGAGAGAGAGAGAGAGAGGAGAGAGAGAGAGAGAGAGAGAGAATTACGAGTAAGCAATATGAAATTGACCCTTAACCTTTAGGCCTATTTCATGAAATGAGCAGCGATACGTGAAATGATATGTTGTTGGGGCTCTTAGCCCGGGATTTTATTGCCGATTAAGTTGTTAGTGTGGATGATTACGGCCCTCGGCTTATGGAAAAATAAATAAAATCCGCAGGACTCCGCAGGATACAGTCATGACCTTTGATGTTAACGTGAATCATATCCAGACATGCGAGGATCCGTCAGGCTCTCTCTCTCTCTCTCTCTCTCTCTCTCTCTCTCTCTCTCTCGTTTCCCCACACTCGAGGAAAAAATGAAAGAGATAAGTTGGGATTTTGTTGATGTGTACATATAGTATTGTATGTTATATAAATATATTTAATGAATGTTAGATAAAATATGTTGTTTAATATCTAGTTCACTATACCATTGGAATAACTTACAGCCAAGGAGAAATAGAATTGGTAAGTGCTTCGTCCCTGGCAGGAATCAAACCAATGTATATGCGAAGATTTGTGGGATGAGGAATTGATTTGTCAATAGAGTATTGAGTGGATGATGTTTGCTGTTGACATGGTACCACTTGGGATGGTAGAGAGAAACTGCAGAAACTTGTTTGAACGTTTGCAAGCGGAGAAAATTGGAAATAAATGTGGTGCATGCATACACCTTAAGAGAGAATGGAAATCAGGAAGGTAGAGCAATGAATTTACAATGGAAGAATAGAAGCAGTTGACTCAATAATGTATATGAGAATAAATTTGGTGGATGATGGGCGGAAGAGAGAAGAGGAGAGTCACAGAACAGGTCAAGTAAGGAATATAGCAGGGGGCATTCGAAAGATTTTGCAGACCATTGGAGTGTGAAAGGCAGTCAAGGTTTTACGTATGGAGGGACTGTTGAACAAACTCTCCTTTATTGAAGTTAAATGTGGATGTTAATTATAAAAAAGAACAAGGGTGATTTATTTTGAGATAAACTCTTGCGTCTGATTCAAGAAGAATTGAAACGTGAGAAATGTGGAGATATGAAGAAATAGATAACTGGTGTGGAAGGGGTATTAGAAACGAGTGTGCAAGATAGAGATGAATGTCACAGTATATGTAAGGAATTCATTGTGCTTGCTGATGAGGCTCTATGTGGCTGTCTGGGGTGACTAATACTGTGGAAGTTTTCAGTGCAGGGGATTATCCATGATTTCCTGTATGAATGTGATAACTTTTGTTATGTATGTTTTCTCTGGTCCATTTCCTTACAACGGGAATGGCTTTATTCACACATACATATATAAATGTAATACGTAAATAGCACATGTATGTATGTGTGCGTGTATACAATGAATTTTCTTTATCTTCATTCGAATCAGGGCGTGAACGGAGAGGTAGTTCATATCGTTTCTTATTCTGGTGCTTTCAGGGGAAAATGTATATAAATAATTGCATAGGGAAATCTAGAGGATAATGATATATATATATATATATATACTATATAGATATATATATATATATATATATATATATATAACGTGTATATATATTATTATTATATATATAGGATATATATATATATATATATATATATATAATATCTACGTTATATATATATATATATATATATATATATATATATATACTATATATATATATAATATATATATATCGATTATCCTCTAGATTTCCCTATGCAATTATTTATATACATTTTCCCCTGAAAGCCCCAGAATATATATATATATATATATATATATATATATATATATATATATATATATATATATATATATATTATATATATATATATATACAGCATCATAGAGTATTATGTCTTTTATCGTACAGGGTTGCCAAAATACTTTGCAAGGTGTTTGATTTTCCACAGACAATTTAGTTTGAAAGCTTCGATTGCCACACGATTAACATTCGACGTCTAAATACGACTTTGACCTCCTCGTAAGCCTTCAGACGAATCTCTCTGAACCGACAGATCCCCCTTAGGGGGGTAGTGCCGTCAGTGCACCTCATTCGGTGCAATGTAGGCATTACTTAAGGCTCTTTGCAGCGTCGTCTTCGGCCCATAGCTACAACTACTTTCATTCCTTTTACTGTACCTCCGTTCATATTCTCTTTCTTCCATCTTGCTGTTCACCCTCCCCTAACAATTGTTTCATAGGGCAACTGCGAGGTTTTCCTCCTGTAACATCTTTCAAAACCTCTTGCTGTCAATTTTCGTTTCAGCGTCGAATGGCCTTAGTTGCCCCAGTGCTTGGCATAATGCCAAAAATCGATATAAATCAAAATTAACCGACAGATTACCGCAACGAATGACTTCATCTATGGAGTCATTGAGGCTCTTAAACGTCGCATATGCGTATTTATACACATCATATATTTCCTGGACAAACGCCTGAAAATGACTGAGGTCCGTCAGTTGCTATGCAAACTCTGCCTGGCGCTCATTTGAGGCTAACAATGCGGCGGTGAATAATTCATTTTAATAAAACCCAACTGCCTTGTTGATGAAATTGTTGAGGTTTGGCTCGGGGAGGGGTGGGGGGTGGGGGGAGCGAGAAGGTGGTGTCCGTGACATAGATTGATTTGATGGAAATGAAATCTAGCAGTGACTAGTGGGTGGGATAGGATAACGCATTCAATGACCGAGAGTAGATAATAAACCTGGTGTTACATCTGAAATTCTGTTCCACATCATAAGGACCATGGCTTCTTCAGGTGCACTTAAATCTTGTTTTGGAACTATTTACCATGAGATGAAGGGTGATAACTGCAATCTAGGACCAAATATAGAAAGTGGAAGATCTAACGATGTTTTTTAGCAGCTGTTATTAATGTGGTGCCATCTGAGGTGTCTCCTTATCAAACTAACATGATATCAGATCATAGTCCCGCGCCATAGTGCAGAGTTGAAAGTTGAAATGAAAATGCCACACTCAAGGACCGGGAAAAGCTGCTCTTGTTATTTTTTTTTTATTATATTACATTATGTGAAATCAAATTAAAGGGCACATCAAGGAACAGAAACTGAGATAAAAAAGTCTATTGTTAAGTTATCTCTCAGTTACTCTTGACAACAGGGTATGTTTCAGGGTACCCATTTTATTGAAAAACTATGTAGGTCAAAAGAAAGAGAAGGCAATGTCTTCACCGTCCTCTACTTTTATCTGTGAGACTCACCCCCGCTTTTTTTTTTCTAAGAAATCGCACTAAAGGTAAGAGAGAATGTTTTCTCTAAATCTTGTACCCGAGAGATGTAGAGCCTCCGGGAAAGTAACATAAGCTGCCCCCAACCAGACAAATGCTCTGTGGATAGCACCAGCCGACCAATAATCCAGCTGGGTTTCGTGATCGTTGTATAGGCTAATCTCCCGACATGGAAACGTACAGGAGATAAAAGAACCAATTGAACAAAGTCTGCAGAATAATGTAGCTGTCAGTCAACCCACACGACTCACCGGGGCCCTTGCGACCTTGCCTCACGCGTCTCTCTCTCTCTCTCTCTCTCTCTCTCTCTCTCTCTCTCTCTCTCTCTCTCTCTCCAGTCTGCCATGGGGTTCGATATTATAGAATCACATCAGCCCATTTACTGATGATCCTTCCAGACTTCATAATGAGACGGGTTTTTGCGTTTGGTTTTTATTGCTATTTTTCCTGTTGGTTTTCTTGAAGAGATTTGAATGTTTTTTCTAATAATGTGGTGCTTTTAATCCTGCTTCTTAAATGCTGTTTAGATTAGTTTTGCATATCGTCTTCCCAGACGTGATTGCTTAGTCACAGGTCAACCTCCGTGTGACCTGTTACCTCCATTTCCTGTCGACATTTTTATTTAAAGGTAAAATAATGTAGTTCTAGAGGTAAACTGCTTTATTTATTCTTTATCTATACGAGAGATATTTACAGACTACCACAGTACATAATTTCTCAGTGGGTGCAAAACATGACTTTCTTATTATAGTGAAATAATTATGAGGATAGGAATTTTCCTATTAATTTTTTTGTTTGTTTGTGATGACTTACCACAACAGAATTTCTTCTGTGAAGAAGGTGATCTCTGAGGCTAGCCTCCAACGCTCATAGGATGTTGAGTGAATTGAGGCCTCTATGCATATTGCAGCAATATGAAGAACTCGATAAAATAATGCCGAACATACCAATTCAGAGACCGGAAAGCTTAGTCATTTTCAGACATGTTGGCTTCTAAGTCTGCGCTTAGACTTAAGGTCTGAGAAGTTTTATTTTTTTATGTCTTGGATCTGCAGTACCAAAGATCTAACGTTTTAGTGAAAAGGTTTACCTCAAAAGGACATACACGGCAGATTAGCACCTCAGTGGCGTGATCGGTATGGTCTTGGCCTGCTACCTCGGTGGCTGCGAGTTCGATTCTCGGGCATTCCTCTGAGGAATTAGAAATGTGTATTTCTGGTGATAGAAGTTCACTCTCGATGTGGTTCGGAAGTCACGTAAAGCCGTTGGTCCCGTTGCTGAATAACCACTGGTTCCATGCAACGTAAAAACACCATACAAACGAAGAAAAACAAACACGGCTGATTAAAAAAAAATTGTAATTTTACAAATTTTTTTGTCAGTTTAACGTTATATTTTTTCGTTTTTTTGTACTGTTGTTTTTCCATGCTTATATTAATCTGTTGTTTGACTGATCATTATTTGTTACTTATTTTGTTATTCCTTCTGCTCTTTTCTAGTTCTCTCTGCTGGCCAGTCCTAAAAATTAGGAATGTTGACTTCATGATTTGGATTTGTGATTATTATTATTATTATTATTATTATTATTATTATTATTATTATTATTATTATTATGAGTTCGGTTAATTCATATATGGATGTTCTGTTCTGTTTTGCTTGAGCTTGCTTTGTTCGTTGTCTCTGTGTTATTCGTTTTGGACAACATTTATATTAAAGAAACAGAATAACCAAGGAGTGCAATTTTGTTTTGTTAGTGAAATTAAGACCTTCCCACGGTCCAGATAGAACTAGTATAGTTGTATCTAGACCGTGGACCGTCCGGGCGTTATTCGAATTGAAAAAAGCCACGAGGCAATTTGTTACTTGTATGCCACTCTTTGTTTGGGAAACTCACTTGAAAACGATCGTCATATTAAACTGAAATACATTCTTCGGTATATAAAGGGAATTTCTTTCGTCCCGATACATAATAATTTTGACCCCATCCGAAAAAATAAAAATTCCATCATTAATTTCGTTCCAGAGACTTTCCCTAAGGGTTTCCCACAGTATGGAAACTGGTTATAACGCAGGTGATTATCCATTATTTTATTTATATATCCCGAAGCAGGATAGATATGTTAATCGCCCTTTCCTTTGGAAAGAGTTAGAATCAAGTGGGAAAAAATGACGACTAGCTACGGGGTTATTCAAGGGGTTCTGTCAGCTGTTATCTGTCACTTTCTGACAGTAGTTCCCTTTCAGTTCCTGTCAATTATCGTTTGTCTATTTCTGTTAGTTGACATGTATCAATCAATCTTTGATGGGGCCACAATTAGCATGACGTGTAGCTTCTTCCCTTCGCTTATCATTATTAACCATGAACTAAATAGTTTTGATTAATTCAGTGAAAGAAAACGTGTACTTTGTTTTACACATTCGCTGATTTCTTGCTTTCCTTTATAACAACCTTTCACTATTCATTTTGACTTATTCCGAGTAACGAACCAGAGGCATTCTCCTCTTATCTTTCTATAACATCCAGTTACATCCTCCTATAACAACGGTTTTGATCCTTCTTATCCATGAGTTTGTTTGCTTTATCCATTATCCTTATTTTGAATAATTAGTTAAAAAAAAATTTTGTTTTGTGTTGGATCAGTGGGAAATTTTTTTCATGAATACCTACACGAGGGGTTCACCATTCTTCGGGGGGAAATCAGACTTGAATGTATAAGAGTATGTAGACTTCCAGTATACAATTCATCAAGTTGAAGAAATTGTTTATATATCCATACTATGCATAAATATATGTTTGTGTGCTTTGCCTTTATGCTGAAACGACTAACCTTGTAAATTTATTGTTATAATTTACCTATTTGTCTTTATCAGGATATGTCACACTTCATTGAAATATTTTAGAAATTAGTGTTCAATCGGCAATACGTAATATTACCGATGCATTTTTTATAGGAATATCCATCAACATAATGTAATGAAGGTATATTAAAGTGTTGAATCGCGTGTGTTTGGAATGAAAAATTTGACTTTTGTATGCCCTTCATTTATGCACACAAGTTGATGGTAAATCAGAAACATTAACAAAAAACATATTTAACATTAACACATCAAATCGATAACACTTAACAAATAATTCAATCACCTGACATCAGTAAATTTAAATTAGAAAAGGTAACAAAATAAAAGAAAATCATGAAACATATTAAACAAATAAAAAAAAATCAAACTTACAAACATAGTATGTGCAATATTATAAACATGT
>NC_087218.1:25301559-25329059 GCF_015104395.2 Macrobrachium nipponense | reverse complement strand
TGTTTAGTTCCATTCTCTAGTTTTCTGCTATATTTTTAATCTTCTCAATTTAACTTCAGGTTATTTCTTTCCACCTTGTGTCTCTAGATAATATTTTCTTATTCACACGTGTCACTCTGTGTGTGTGTTTGTGTATGTGTTTGTGTGTGTGTGTAATTTTGTTTACGTAATAAGTAGAAATTTGACTATTTACATTGTTTTCCATAGCAATCGTGTTTGGCATTTTAGCTTCATTCTGTTAATTCTAGCGTTCATTTCAAGAATGCACTGCAGTTCAACTACAGCAGGTATCATAATGCGCGAGTTTCCCCTTAAACGTACTCAAAGGTACGTTTCTGAAAATAAATAGATAAATAAAACGTCAATAAACATCACCTGTATCTGCGCAAAACACGTTTTGCATTTCATTCTCACTGGCCCCCCATAAGATTTGCTCCCACTGACTCTCTTTGATCTGCCTTCTGTGTGATACATCAGCTGATCGGCGTGAACGCACCTTTTAAATATTGCAGTCGGCAAGAACAACTGGAACACACACGAAGGAAGAGCATCTACAGTGTCCCTGTGCTGTAGGTTATGGCTGTCATAGGTGGAGCGCGATTATTTATAGTGGTTTCACCTTTTGCCGGGTGGACTTGCTGTGAAATACTACTACTGCACGCAGAACGGTGGCCTGATAATGATTTTTTAAAACCGAGTTCTGTTAAAACCTAAATCCGTTCGGCTTTTATATTTCTCTTAGCCTTTTTTGTTTATTTTATTGGGGATTATCCCTAATGTGCTGTTAACAGTATTATGTGAACGGTGCTAAACTGATATGAAGAGAGAAGCACAATAACTGAAAAAAATGTTTTTAGTAGCGTTTGCCCTTCCGGCCTACGCTAAAAAAACCCACTAGTTTGTTTTGTGGCCAAGAGATGGCGCGAACGTTGCCTGCGGGGAATATATTAGAGGAATAACAGTGCTGGGGAAATCTGGTGGATTATGCAATAATAACAGTTATAACGTGTACCTTCAGCGCTTTAGGCATACCTTCACGCCAACAATTTGATATTTTCCAGAAATATCAATTATGGAATAATAAAGGGATAAAAACATTTTAACTCATGAGTAATTATGAATTATGACCGCAGAATCCTCAGGGAGTCATTAGCCGGGTTTAGTTCGGTAATCCATCCCTAGAGTGCACTGGTATCTGTGATCGTGATTTGTGACGTCATAAAATGGTCCTGCCACTTGACCAATCACAAGGTCTGATCTCATGTCAGTCATGCCTTGGCCCCTCCCCCTCAAAAGATTTGGACAACTTTGGTATAAATTAGCTTTTGAAGATCACAATGCAGATGGCACTTAGGCAATCTCAGGTGCTTGACAGGCTCAAGTTGAGCTTTCGAATGCGTTTCTCAGGCTTTCTATTTATCTGAAGTCTTGAGAATTTCGGCATCAGGAAGAATGCCGAACTTAGGTCAGCAACTGGCAACCGCAATAAACTCCGCCCTCTCCCTCTGGCGGTGGGCCGTAAGAAGATTCGGTGCTCGGCAGTTGGTAGTACGGTATTGTGTGTGATCGCGTAGAGAAGTACCGCTCCTCTATTAGTTAGTTTTAACTTAGTGGCGTAGTTATAACGTAGCTAAACCCACTACTTTGCAATTATGATCATGGATGCCGCTGCCACCGTGGAAAATCCCGTGGGGTCCCCCGGGGAGGTGCCCAACGACCCAGGGTACGTCGCGGAGCTGCAATTTACCAGGCGAATTATCATCGCCTATCTTTGTTCTTTCGTGGATATTATGATGATGATGATTTCTGGCACGACCAGAGTTCCATGCGATAATCTGTTTTGAGAATGTCAGTCATCTGCCTCAGGATAAAAAGGATATAAGAGCCTTCAAGAAAATGCCTAAAATATGTTTTAAAAAAAATCAGTTCTATTTTTTCTGAATGAGAGTTTCAGTCATTGATTTCAAATGAAAAAATTCATATATGATCAAGTTCTATGTTGTGTCTAGCATATGTCTATATGTCAATTGCTGTAAATCCTGTATAGCGTCCAGTTTAAGCAAAAGAATCCTGGGATTTATCACATCCTAGAGGAGCAGGTTGTTCAATGTGTGACTCACCATTATATGGAACCGGAACCGTGAGAACAGAAAAATATTCTATATCACCTTTATCGCGACCAACCTTATATATTTATTTTTTTTTTTACTCCACTCATGTCATCTTGCGTTTTTCTTGCAGCAAAATGTTCATCGGTGGACTAAGCTGGCAAACTACAGCAGGTAAGACCAATTTTCCATTACTTAAGACATGGCATGTGCCGAGATGATTTATTTTTCAGGTCACACTTCGTTTTGGACTGACCGTGGAAATTTGTGTACATGTGCATTTGGTGTCTTGTTGTCTGTGCGTGTGTCTGTCTGTCGTTGGTGCATCTTATGGTAGGATTAAGAGATTTTAGAATTAAGAGCTTGAGGCTTCCTTGGGAAGAAGCATTGGGAGTGAAGACCCTTCTCTCTCTCCTCTCTCTCTCTCTCTCTCTCTCTCTCTCTCTCTCTCTCCATTGATCGCTCTCTGGGACCTACCTGCCAAAAAGCCTTGAGTCCTTCACTTCCTTTCGTTTCTGCTGTTTTTTCTAAGGCTGTGCTTCTGCTGCCTTGTTGGTCCTCGGCAGAAACAAGCGCCGGAACGGTGCCAGGGGGCCGGAAGCATTTTGGAAGGACCAGAGAGGAGGAGTAATCCAAGATGATTGTGTTTCAGCAGATCTTTAACATTATCTGGGACCCAGCGAGTACAGAGGTTGCCACTTGACGAATTTCGGAAGAGGATTTTGTGTCGACCTTGATATTCTGGCGAAGTTCAATTAGTGACAATGAATTTTCTGTGTTCGGGGCTCCCCGACAGCAGAAGTAGGAGGAGGAGAAGTAGGAGGAGGAAGAGGACATGATGGATCGCGAGAAGGAGCAAGTAGGAGGATGTGTGGGGTGTCCTTTTATTGCAATGGAATGACGATGATGACACCAAGTTCCTTCCACTGGCTTCTCGGGGGCGGATGAACATCAGCTGCTGCCGCTGGAAATTGAATAATTCAGTGCATTCTGTTCTGCGGCATTCGATTGATTACTTCCTTATGCATCATTGATGGTGAGAAGTCTCGCTTATGTCTCCTTGTGTACTGTCCACGTGTGTATGTTCGTGTGTATGTGTCTGTATCCGTGTGTAGCCGGGCTGCATACTTTCCCGAAGGGTTCGTTTCCTGATGTCTTCTTGTATCCAGTCAAAGCATTTTTAGCAGTCGCCCCCTTTTCACTAAAATCCCGAAATACTGCTGCTGCTGCTGCTGCTTCCTCCGCCTTCTTGAATGTGGAGGGTAAATGCGTGTATGAGAATGCTTGTGTCGTCACGCCGTTCAAAAACGCTTTTGCCTTTGCTTGAAAAATAAAGCTGCTGCTGCCTCCGCTGTGCAGGTCAACTCGGTAATTGCACTCGGCGAATGCAAAGTTTTGATTAATTTGTTTCTGTGTCATCTTGCATGCTTGTTGTTGATTAAATCTGTGTCGTTGATGTTGTTGTTGGCCTTGTTGTTGTTCTTGCTGTTTTTGTTTTTGTGGTTTGATGGTGACGTTGCCGTAATCATTTTGGATGCGGCTCTAATATCCTCTCTTTCTTTTATTTCCGCCTTTCCCTGAAGAACCGCCTTTTGGGTTTGAAAGCCTCTAAATTATTTAGGGGTTTGGGGCTGGGCAGGGGTTGAGTTGCAGGAATGGCAATACCATCCGGTGTGAGAAGTCTAATTACTCAAAAAGGAAGAGATAAAAAATGCCGGATAATTAAATCCAGCGGCCGCAATTGTTTCAAGGTAAAATTAGGCCTTGGGGGCATGGGAGACACATCAAGGATGTACAAGGCCGCCCACAACTCACAACAAACAACCAGCTTTTCGCCCCTGGGCGGCCTGACCAGAAGGCCGAAAATTCCGCGACCGCCCCCCCCAAATAAGGACACGAAAACCAAGAGGACAAGAATTGTAATCGGGTGCCTGTGACATAATTGAAATACCCCCGGGGCTAACCAATTCGATATATATATGTGCGCTCTGGTTGATACCTGGAGGTTTCAAAAAATGGGTAAAGGGGGAAAAAGGCATTGTCAGGGGGCATAGAGGGGTGAGGAGGAGGAGGAGGAGGAGGAGGCGGAGGACGTTATTGCGGTCAAATGACGATAAATGGCATTTTTACGGTTGGGAAGGGATTGCGTTTATTAAGTATTAAAATGATTTTGATGCGTTTATGATCTCTGTTTCATGTGTACTTTCATTATTGATGTTCGTCCTGTTTCGTTGCAATCATTATAGATATTAATTCGGTGAATCCTTTTGGTGGTCGTTTGGGATGTTGTTAGTGCACTGAAAATAGAATTTTGAGTTATATTATTATTATCATCATCATTAGCAGAAACAGCATTTCGGTAAAAGCAGTTAGAAGTGTTAAAGTTATTACTGTTACAAACACCCAAGCAAACTTACTGGAAAATTTATAAAATAACCAGAATCAAATAATTCTGGTTGTGCCACCGATATAATAATAAAAATGCCAACAAACCCTCAAAAGGCGGGGTGTGGGGGGGCGAGTAAGGGGGGCTGGGGTGGGCGTGAGATTTCCACGGGTTATAGCCGAAATAAAAGCGGTATCAGGAACGCTAAAATTATTCATGAATCCTGATGGGGCCGGCCGCGGCATTAAAAACGGTTTTTGAGCGTTATCTCCTCCTATTAATTCCCCCTTTTATTATTATTTGAGTGGCCATTACGTGCTAATTATTATTTCTGCTCGGTGTCGGAAAAGCCGAGCAAGCGTCCGTGTAGAATACGCCTAAGAGGCCGTGTAAATACGTGTGTGAAACGGGTCACAGTGGCTGTGTATACACGCATTCCTTTGGGACATGTCTAAGAAGCCGTGCCGTTATTCTTTGGAAACATAAAAAAATCCCGTGCACGTGTTCATGTAAAACGGGTATAAAAGGGACGTGTAAAAATGTAATTCACATCAAAGTAAGAAACCGTGCGTGCTACATTTTCATTTAGAATGGGTTGAAATTGCCATTAACAGAGAAGAACACTGATCAGGAAATATCTCAAAATGAAACGAGCACGTTTCACCACCAAAATATGTGTTTGTCATCCTTGTCTGTTTTCAAGTTGAAGGATGGATTGATTGTCTGTTGCCAGTCTTTGCTGTGGATGCCTGTGTCGGTCTGTGTTATTGCAGAGACCGATGGGAGGGGAATCCCAGTGTCTGTATCAAGCCCGAGACCCACGGGAAACAAGAGATTTAGTAGTATGTAATATATATATATATATATATATATATATATATATATAGTATATATTATATATATATTGTTTTATTATTTATTATTTGATTTAAATAAAAATGTCTAATCAAGCAATGACTGCATTGCGTTCTTGCAGTGGACCGATGGGAGGGGAATCCAGTGTCCTTAACAAGGCCAGTTCCCACAGGAAACAAGAAATCTGGTTATATATATTTATCCTATATATATATATATATATATGATATATATATTTATATATATATAGCTATATATACAAGTATATATAAATCTTGTTCATCATGTTGAATTATATATATATATATATATATATATATATATATATATATATATATATATATATTATTATGTATATATATATATATATTATATATATATATATATATATATATATATATATATATATATATATATATATGTATGATAGTTTTATTATTTAGCATTCAATGGGAATAGAGAAACTTCTGATCAGACAATGATTTCATTTGACATTTTTCCTTTCTCTGCACCTCACGCCTTTGATCTTTCTGCATTATAAAAAAAAGCCGGAAATTAATTCTAGCGTGTGGATGGTGTAAGTAGATTGCTTCTTATAATCATAAATATATCGTACGTATTACTTGACGCTATTACAAACGCGTGAATGTTTCACGTTTATATATTTACCGTTTATCCCCGGCTACTATATATTTTATTTAGTATTTTTTGTTTCTGATTCTCGTGGCCGTGAGATGATTTAATTGGAATTCCTGTGTTACTGTCGGTAATGACGTTTATAGTAATTCTGTTTTGACTTTTTTAGTTTTTGAGACTTGACAACGTGTAGTATGTGCGTCACTGAGTATTGTTGGAATTGGTGGTTACATTCTTACATTCTTAAAGAGTTTTTACGGTGATTGTATCATGTTACTTTTTAGATTATTATTATTATTATTATTATTATATTATTATTATTATTATTCATTCGATTATTATTGTTTTTTTCTTATGGCGTTCTCCATTAGGTTTTATTATTATTATTATCATTGTTGTTGTTCATTATTTTTAAAAAAAATTTTCTTATGGCAAGATCTTATTTTGGTAATGAATTATTTATCACCCTGATAAACCTTAATGAACTTTTTTGTTTATTTTTAATCACGCATTCCTTCTGGACTGATAAATGTAGGCATTTTTATCAGTACTAAATGCTTATTACAACCGCGTATCACCATTAGCAATTCTTTTCACATTTATTGATGTTTCTGTTGTAGATTTACAAACGCCTTCAAGTATTTTGAAACGAAGAAATAAGGGGAAAACATGTATTTCAGGGAATTTAGTATTGAAACCATCGTCATCATCATCATCATCATCATCATCATCATCATAATTGTGATGATGAAGGATGTCTCCCATTATTTTAATCTCGGAGGTATTTATTGCTTATGAATTTATGGATGAGGTTTGTAGAGTATTATAGGAAATTGATTAAGTGTCGCTGCACCTATAGAATATATATAAGTATATTTATTACATATATGATATAGGTATTTAAGTATATATATATATATATACTATATATATATATATATATATATATGATATATATATATTTTTTATACACTATATATTATAACTATACAGTACATTACCAGTGAATTTTATATATATATTATATATATATATATATATATATATATATATATATATATATATATATTTCTATATAATTATACATATGATATAGGTATTTAAGTATATATATAATACATACATATTTATAATATATATATATATATATATATATAAATTATATATAAATATATATATATATATATATCTATATAATATTTATACTATATATTAATAACCATACAGTACATTATCAGTGAATTTACATAGAATTTATATTATATATATATATATATATATATATATATATATACATATACATATCATACATATATATACCACACATACCACTTAATTTCGAATACTCTACATCTTTGAATACCGTACGCCTAAGGGGGAATGATAATTGGATGTAGGTTGTTCCCAAGATACGTTGAAATCGATATTAAGTGATATTTGTGACTATAAAAAAGTCAGGCGTGTGGAAATCATGAAGCTGTTATGTATATGTATATATATATATATATATATATATATATATATATATATATATATATATATATATATGTATATATATAGATATTTATGTATCGAGAAATAAGTATAAGTAATTATTTATACATATTTATATAAGCTAATATATCATATATATATATATATATATATATTATATTATATATATTATATATATATATACACACATATATACACATACATATACATATATATATTAGCTATTCGCATTACCATATTCCATATTAGTGATACATCTGTGAACACTTGAAATTAAAGTTGAGTCAACTGTCTAATTTTACACTTTTACACAATTACGCGCTTTTACCGAATCAATTAAATTTTTTTTGGTTTTGTATGCAATGAAATGACAAGTTGATATCATCCCATGTGGGCTTAATCGGAGTGACTCGGTAAGTCCCACCGCGTTCTCCAAACGTTTCAGATAAGAGAAATGTTTGTGCATTGTTGACATTGTTATCACTAACCTAACGTTTTTCGAAGGTTGCAACGTTTACAACTTCTTCTTCTTCTTCTTCTCTCTAAAGGATATCATTCTAAGGCACAACATTTTTCGGAGTGAATTCGTGGTGGGCTATTATTATTATTATTATTATTATTATTATTATTATTATTATTATTATTATTATTATTATTATTATTATTATTATTATTGAAAAAGAAACCCACAAAATTACTGTGTATAACGTGTTTACTTATAAGTATTTATATTTTATTTTTTCTCATAAGTAAAAACGTTATACACAGTAATTTTGTGGGTTTCTTTTTCAATCTTGAGAAGAAAACTGATAAAAGTTTTATTTGGAGGTTCAATTTATTCCTTATTATTATTATTATTATTATTATTTTATTATTATTAAATTATTATTAATTATTATTATTATTATTGTTGTTGTTGTTGTTTTTGTTTTGTTGTTGCTGTGTTGTCGTTGTTGTTGTTGTTGTTGTTGTTGTTGACATGGCTGAAATAAAATTCATTATTATTATTATCATTTATTTTTTTTACAAATATTGTTTGGTTAGGTTGTAGTGTGC
The DNA here is from genome assembly GCF_015104395.2 of Macrobrachium nipponense. Lineage (NCBI taxonomy): Eukaryota > Metazoa > Arthropoda > Malacostraca > Decapoda > Palaemonidae > Macrobrachium > Macrobrachium nipponense. The sequence goes on along the minus strand of NC_087218.1, from coordinate 25,320,524 downwards.
GCACAACCCGTGATACTTTCTTCTTACAGTCTACTTCGTTTTCCCAATTTAAATCCGTATAGTTTTTATTTATAATGTTCTATTTTTACACGTTCCATTACATTTATAGTGTGATATTTTATTCCTTCTTTTATTTTATTTATGAAGTATATAAATGAAGTTTATATTTTTCCCTTTATCAACTAATACCTTTTACTCATTTTTTCGTTTAGTTATATTTGATTCAATCGGTTTAACTCATCGTATTTATACATCTAATTGTTCATGCACTCAGTTCATTCATCCTGTTGATTATTTAGTGTCCAGTTTAATTCATAAATAATTTATTTTATTATTACTTTTTTCCAATTAAATTCATAATTAATTAATTGCATTATTATTTTTGTCCAATTGATTCATAAGTAATTCATCGCAGATATTTATTTTTATTCATTCTGTCTGCCTTTTTTGTGTCATTCAAGTTAACGATAATATTTTCATATACGTAGCTTTTAATTTTGTGAATTATTCACTTTTCCATTCATCCTATGTAAGGTATTCTTTCACCCTAATTAACTTCTATCCAACTTTGATATATGTATTTTCTGTATGTTATTTGTATCTGCCGTTTTATACAATTCAAATTAATGATAACTTATTTGTGAATTATTTACGTTATTCATTCACTCCTTTTAACTTATATCCGATTTAATTTATTTCCCCAAACATCACTCCTCACCCCTTATTCCTCACCCCTCCCCCGCAATTCCCTTCCGGCTTCTTTTCCGTTCTTCCAGTCGTCAATCACTTATTCCCCCCCGACCCCCCCCCCCCCGACCCCCCACCCTAAATCACGTCCTCCTTCCCTTCCCCCCAAATACCCTCCTTCCCCCCCACCATCCCTTCTCCACTCACCACGCGCTTTCTCTATCTCTAAGCTTTCTTTTGATTCCCTGGATCTCGTGCTTGCATTTCTCTCTCTCTCTCTATCTCTCTCTCTCTCTCTCTCTCTATATGTGTGTGTTATATATATATATATATATATATATATATATATATATATATATATAAATATATATATATATATATATAATTTTCCAGATTCTCTCTCATTTCTAGAGATATTATATATATATATATATATATATATATATATATATATATATATATTATCATATATATATTATATATATATATATATCTATATATATATATATATATATATATCTATGTCTACGTATCTATCTCTCTCAAAATCTCTCTCTCTCTCTTCCCCGGCCGGTAGAAAAAAGCTTGTTAGCGACAGTATATATTATAAGCGAGGGGGGGGGGGGGGGTGGGGGGAGGGGGGGGGGCGGGGGGGGGGGGTTGTCCTCTCAGATTCCGACGACGCGTAATGCTGTGTCCTAAAAGGAATTACCTCCTTCTCAATCGCTGTATAATAACTAAGACCAAGCCTTAATCGATTTATTGCGTCTCTGCCCCTCTCCCTCTCCCCCTCTACCTACCCCTACCCGTTTCCCCTTATCCCATGGTACACACTCTCTCTCTCTCTCTCGAATCCTATGGCTTGATAGAGGGAGAGAGAGAGAGAGAGAGAGAGAGAGGTCCTGGTTTGTGTGAGGAGAAAGGGGACCAGGGAAATGAGAGATAGAATAGAGTAAAAATAAAAAAAAAAAGATAGAGAGAGAGAGAGATAGAGAGCGAGAGAGAGAGGGTGGCCGGGTGAATGAGGGATACCCCAGAAGCTGCAAATGAAGTTGATGTATGAAGATTCCAGGAAGGACATTATTTATTCCGGGTTGTACAATGGGTTCGTCGACGGAACCGAAATAGCTGAAGGCTTTTATATTATATAATATGTATTATATATTATATATATATATATATCTATATATATATATATATATATATATATATATATTTATATGTAATATATTGTACATAAACACACATGCATACCTATATGCTCTCTGTATGATAGCGATAAAAGATAGAGGAAGTCATAAAGTCTTCTTGACTCAGAGAGAGAGAGAGAGAGAGAGAGAGAGAGAGAGAGAGAGAGAGGTGGGGGAGGGTTTGGGTGGATTGACGGGAATAATTTGCAATTGGGTTTGTTGTTTTATTTATTATTAAATATTGATTTAATATCATATAGGCTGCTGATCTTGAAACTATGATAATCATCGCCGTCGAAGGAAATTATTTTTAAAATGTTGGCTTGGTCTCATAGATTGTTCATAGAATTTCCGATTGAGAGAGAGAGAGAGAGAGGTTGTAGTTGGTACGGTAATTACATGTTTCTTTTGTGGAGGTGTTAAGGAATTTTGGGAGCAGGGAAAGTAAGGAGGAAATCATGAATGAAATGGGGATTCGTGTGGAGAGGGTTCTGTCGAAATGGGAGGGGAATGGAAAAACCTCGTAGCCTTGGGGGATTTTAAGAGGGGAACCGAATGAGGGTTAGTTTCCCCCCCTTTTTTTCTTCTCCCCTCCCCTCTCTTCCCCCACCCTGCCCCTCGGTAGTCTGTACGGGATCCATTGAAAAGCAATTACGAAATACCGTATATATTAGATATCTGATTGCGTCTTCCCGTGTGCCGGAAAGATACGGAATAGAATAGATGAAAGTCTGTACGTTATTCCCGATGGCATTAGAGTTTTTTTTATTTAGTTACCTCTTCTGCGGTCGCAGATTGTAAGTGTAATATTACCTATGTTAATCATTCGATAATTCCCGACTATCCCTTTCTCCGTCGATGATCGTAAGATTATCTTAAATATTTGGGTCAGCCTTTTGTTCGAGTGCCGACGACTACCCGTTCTAGCGCCTGATGTTATTTGAATATAAATTCACATCAAGGTTTGTTTTTTTACGTTAGAATGTTTGCAGCGTGTATATATATGTATATATATATATATATATATATTAGCTGAAGCCACTGGGAAAATCTGAAAAAGAAAAGACAAAGTGCCAAGTACTTTGTGCACCGAAGATATGTTAAATACACGAAAGTACTTGGCATTGTCTTCTCTTTCTTAGATTTTCCCAGTGGCTTCAGCTAATAAACAAAATCACGTTCTTACTTTTGTGATTTCTTAGTATATATATATGTGTATATATATATATATATATATATATATATATATAATATATATATATATGTGTGTATATGTATATACACGTACATATGTGCAGAAGCTAGGGACTATGTCGTACCACTAAGAAGATGGGGATACAATCCACAATGATGTAAAATCCTTTTGTAGTTTCATAAAGTATATATTTCTAGTACAGCAAATTAAAGGTTACGCCATCAGCTGTGGTCTTGTTCATAAGAAAATGTATGTATTTTATAAAACTACAAAAGGATTCTACATCATTGTAGATTGTATCCCCGTATATTTATGTATTATATATACAATAGATCATTGCTTAGGAGAATTGGACGAATCGTTTACTTGCATACCTAACAAAGTTTAATAAGCAAGGTTGATTTAATATATAACCTTCTTATTAGTGTTTTACTTGAAATGATATAATAAAGAAAGAAAAATTACCTCTGTTCAGTCAATCTCGTGGGAAGCGATGGATAATCCTTCCAGTTTTTATTTCCCCTTTCCCTCCTGGGCCAAGATTTGGAAACCTAAACCTGCCATACCAGTTTAAATGACGTATAACCTTCATTCTTTATGGAGGCAAATCTATCGCCTAATTTCTTTCCTTTACCTAACCTTTTTCTTTTCTTACCGTCTTCTGGAGCTGAGCTAGATAAGGGTTACTTGTCTTCTAGTTCAGCTCATTAACATGACAACCACCCCCATCCCATACACTCACACACACACACACACACACACACACACACACACACACCTATCTTGTTCCCTTATTTTTGTTACTTTATTTTTTAGTTATTTTAGCGTTGGAGAATTATGGCGTTAATTCTTTGTTCCGTATTTGTAGGAAGGTGGAAGTCTCTAGGACCTGAGAAAGCTGTATTCAAAACTCGTTTATTATTTTCTAGAATCTTGGATATTTGTTTTTCATTGTTGATAAAGGAAAATGATGATGATTTGCCTTATGAAGACGCAAATGATGAAGTGCTACCGCTAACTGTTTGTTATTAACTTTAATATATATGTAAGTCTATATAGTATAACGTACACACACATATATACATATATACCTATATATATATATATATATATATATCTATATATATATCTATATATATATATTGTTTATATATATATATTATATATATATATATATATATATATATATATATATATATGTATGTTATGTATATTTAGTACGTTGACTGTTTCCGTCGTTCACCTTGACGACTTGATTGCAGGAAGTGAGGAGCGATTTTTGATACTGCGGCTGCCACCAATAAAAAGAGAGGCTTAAAATATCACGATCATTAACTCGTTGTCATTTTTGTAAATGTACTGTTTACACAGCTTTTTTGTCTCTCTCTCATGATTCTGAAGTTCTTTGTGCTCTGAAATTTGTAGTTTTCTTTGCATTATTATTATTATTATTATTATTATTATTATTATTATTATTATTATTGGGGGTTATTATTTGGTTGGCTTGCAGAGGAGTTTGAAGCTGCTTTGGAATAAAATATTATGCATCTTTTTGACCTTTAAATTTATTATCATCATAATATTATGATTGTCGTTATTGCTTACTAAGAATCTTGTTCGTGTGCTCTGTCTTACATGACTTATTTATTCTGTCAAATATCCGTACCATATGGTATCATACATACATATATGTATATATATATATATATATATATATACTATATATATATATATATATATATATGTATATATATATATATAATATTATATATATGTATATATACATACATATATATACACACTATATAATATAAATATATATATATATATATATATATATATATATATATATATATTATATATATGTATGTATGTATGTATGTATGTATATATAGATATGTATGTATGATAGTATGTATGGGATACCATAATGGTACGGATATTTGACAGAATAAATAAGTCATGTAAGACAGAGCACACGAACAAGATTCTTAGTAAGCAATAACGACAATCATAATATTATTATGATGATAATAAATTTAAAGGTCAAAAAGATGCATAATATTTTTTATTCCAAAGCAGCTTCCAACTCCCTCTGCGAGCGTTTCCCCAAGTAATCATAATCATAATAATAATAATCATAATAATAATAATAATAATAATAATAATAATAATCAATAATAATAATAATAATAATAATAATGCAAAGAACACTAAATTTCAGAGCACAAAGAACTTCAAAATCATTAGAGAGACGAGAGAGAGTAAAAAAAGCCGTGTAACAGTACATTTACAAAAATGACAACGATGTTAACGATCAAGTGGAATTATCCGGGAATCATAAAGAAAACCACAGTAATTTGCGACGCCATTTTTTACGTTCAAAATAAATTACGGATTCTGCACTCGGAAATGGAGCTTCTGTTTGTCATTAACTTTTATACAAATATGTGTGTATGTAAATTTTATAATATGTATATATATATATATATATATATATATATATATATATATATATATATATAATATACTATATATATATATATATATATATATATATATTCATATATATATATATATATTATATATATATATATATATATATATATATATATATATATATTAAAATTTACATACACATATATGTATAAAAGTTAATGACAAACAGATGCTCCATTTCCGAGTGCAGAATCCGTTAATTTTATTGAACGTACAAATGGCGTCGCAAATACTGTGGTTTTCTTTATGATTCCCGGATAATTCCACTTGACCAAAGGACTCCTGGAACATCATTCCTCCTTTGGAGCGGTATCGTTTCGGGCGACAGGACCTGTCCAGGTCTCCACGCAAGCAAAGAAAATGATAATCGTAATCTCGTAATTGCTCTCATTGAGGGTATTAGGCCTAAATGACCCACAAAGCCTATATATATTGCAAGCCCAAGCGGGGCTCATTTGCATAGGCTTATGCATAATACATCTCCCATATAGACCCGCTGCCATTATTCGGTATGCACTGATACCCCGTCGTTAGCAGGACGACGCTGAAAGTCCTGACGAGGATAATGATGGATAATTACTAAAATTTGTCGGAGGCCAGGCCCTCCCCGGGGGAAAGGAGAAGGGGTAAGGGGAAAGGGGAGGGTCGTAACCTATCCTGCTGGTCCGATCCTGTTAGCACTAGCAGCGGAATTTGGATGTTGTATATCATTCCATATCTCATTATGACCATTCACACACACTATACACACACACACACACACACACAACAACCCGAACACACACACCAACCACACACATATATATATATATATATATATTATATATATATATATATATATATGTCTATATATATATATATATATATATATATATATATATATATATAGATTTTATATCCGTATTCTATATATATAATATATATATAAAAAAAAAAAAATAAAACTATTTTATATATATTATATATCTATTAATATAATTCATATATATATATATATATATATATATATATATGAGAATATTCACTAAATTTGTTCATTTGTAATTTCTGTATTCTGAATCAGTTCAAGTCAGTTATAACATGGTAGCTTTCCACCGCATGCACCGCTGTCATTGCTCAGAAGTTATAACTACATTGGAAGATATGGGGTTATAAAAATGTTCACGCTCTTACACAGCAGCTTGCCGAAGATGATTTTGGTTCATATGGCGAATCGTAGTTTATTGTTGACCTGTATATTTTCAAGGTACAGTATTTACTTGCAACATAATTGTGGATGGTTATTTATAATTTTAAGTCTATATATATATATATATATATATATATATATATATATATATAATATATATATATATGTGTGTGTGTGTGTGTGTGTGTGTGTGTTGTTTGTGTGTATGTGTGTGTGTGTAGATAGATGTACTTTGAATCTTATCCAAGCCAATTTTCCGCCACAGATTGAGTGGTCATCTTTATAAGATATTTCTTTCGACATTATTTTCTTGCAGAAAAGGACTGTTTTATGTACATTCTTAATTGTATATTTTCATAGGCGTACACACGTAGTACGTGCGTGCATAGTCGCAAAAAAATAATGATTTCGTAGGCATGCACGCCTAACGTGTTTTACCTTGTATGAAAAAGCTGACAGTAGCTCATTGTTTGTAACATTAGGAGGACGCCGTGGCTAACATTTCATTAACGATAATTATTCATTCAAGTATTTCGCGTTATTTTGAAATTCGGACATCAGGTGTCGGTTGGTCTAGGTGACCTTTAGATAACCCCTGAATTTTGCATTACGAAAATGGCTCTATGTTCCTGCAGTTTTCACCGGTAGTACTCTTTAACGTGTTGCTCTTTGATTTTTTTTTTTTTTAATATGACACTCTATCTTTATCTCTCAGTCTATCTCCGTTTATCAATCCGACCTTGCTTCCTTTCGAAGCCTAATCCACACAAATTTCACCCCGTAACCTCATCATCCCGTCGTTATGTTCCTTTTATAGTCATCTGCGTCCATTCCCTTATTCGTGGACTTTCTTGCGTTTAATATGTATATATCTCGTCGTCACATTCTTGAAGAACGTACACATACACTCACCCTACACACACACACACACACACACACACACACACACACATGATCGTGTGCGCCGGTGAATCGAACCTTTTGAAGTTGGGATGCTCCTCTCCCGTGTCCACAACCAGGTTCAAAGTTTGCTCGTTGCTAAGCACGATGGCTTGGCAGTTATGTGTTCCTGGGATAAAATCACGTATTTTTAGTATCAGCTCTTCATGGGGATCGGAATCCTCAGTGGGGACAGCGTCGGATGACGACTCGCGCCTTCGCATTCGGGATAAACCTGGACGGGTAATTTGCCGGAGTAGTCGTAACTTCGAACTGGTTTTCAGTGTACCAAATATGGCTGTCTCCAAACAAATCGTCGGATGCTCCTTCTGCAATACTATGCTAGTTTTTCTCTTATCTTTTATGTCATCTTTTACGCGTGGCTGCTCATCCTTTTTCGTTGCTGCTATAATGACAATAGTAATGATGGGTTAACCTCCCGTCTGCCATACAATGACTCGGACTCTCTCTCTCTTTCTCTCTCAGTCTCCTTCGGTCTCTCTCCTTCTCTCTCTCTCTCTCTCTCTCCCTGGGCGAAACCTTGTGAAATCTTCATTTAATTTTTGACGTTGCGTTTTGGCATCGCCGACGCATAGACCTGTCTGCAAGCAAGTTGGCAGGTTTTTAGCAAAGGTTAATCAACCTGACGTGTATTGTTGCGTCACCTCGTGTGCCTGTGTGTAAATGCTTGTGAGCGCTCGTTGTGTATTTGTCGGGCCATTGATTTTTATATTTTATTTCTTCGAGTTCTGTAGCGTTCGTCTCGGTCTATCGTGTTACTGATAATACGCAAGTCCTTAACATGTAGATGCGGGAGAGGTTATGGGGTGGGCGTTGTATGAGTAGAATTGTAGCTTTGTACTTAGAGGCCGTTATGATACTTGCTGTACTTACTCTTGTCTTTAGGAAAGATCCTGTCTGGTTAGAGACGAGTTCTGTCTCCTAATAAGAACTCTTTTTGTCTATGGAAGATCCTGTCTTACGTTTGTTAACTGTTGTGTTTAGGGGCGATTCTCTCTTAGGTTAGAGGCTCCAGTAGTTAGGGAAGATCATTTCTTAGGCTCAGGAACTCTTAGGGCGCAGGAAAGATCGTATTTTATCTATAAGAACTCCTCTGTTTATGGGAGATCCTGGCGTAGGTTTAGAGTTCTTCTGTTTAGGGAAGATCCTTTCGTAGGTTTAGGCGCTCGTCGTGGGAAGATCTTCCGTTAAATGGAGGTCATGTTTTGAAAATGCTTCTCTTCTGGATTGATAGCCGTGTTTAATTCGTACGAATGTCTTCATTCTGGGAACTCTGCAAGGCCGAAGGATTATGTGATGTCATTATCACCTACTTTTCAAAGGTCATTATACCTTTAATTTCTTCCGGGATTTACTCTCTCTCTCTCTCTCTCTCTCTCCTCTCTCTCCTGTTCTTTTTTTTGTTGTGAACTCTCCCCCTTCTCCCTCCTGTTTTTATTATTTTTTTGTGTGATTCCAATCCCCCCCCTTCTCCTCCCTGTTCTTTTTGTGTGTTTCCTCCCCCTTCTCTCCTCCGCTCTCTCTCTTCTCTCGTCTCTCTCGTCTTCTACAATCTCTCTCTCTCTCTCTCTCTCTCTCTCTCTCTCTCTACATTCTTACGACACAAAATCCCGTGAATGACATAGTATTAGCATTAATGGTGTAAAGAATACGAGCATTTGCCGTATTTTTATCATTTAAAAAATGATTTTTTTTTTCACTCTCTCGTTCTCCCTTGACCTACGAGTCATCATTTCAACTTCATCTGAGGCCGTTAAAGGAGAAATATCATTTCCAAGGAGAGGATAATAGCGAGGGTGGAACCGAATAGAAAGAGAAATAGAACGATTTTTTTTCGGATAGAATGGGTTTGGCAGTGATAGAGGGATAGAATGGAGTTGTTGATGATGGAAGATTAGAGTGAATTTGATAATGGAATCATAGAATAGGCGTTAATGGTGATAATGAAGGGATAAAGGAGGCTGATAATGGAGGGATGGGTTCGAATGGATGGTAAAGGAAAGACTGAATGCAATTATGGGAATGGAAATGTAGGCCGGTGTTGACAATGGCGGATAAAACTCTCTTGGGAAGAAGAGAAAGACAGCGGGATTAAAAGTATCAGGAGATAGAATGGAGTTGAAAAGGGAAGGATGCAATCAAGGTGGTAATAATGCAAAGGTAGAGTGAAGTTGATGATAAATGATAGACTCGATTTGATGATAATGGAAGGATAAAATGGAGTTGGTGGTATTGTACGAATAGAAGAATGGAATGGACGGAATGGAAAATTATACGATTAGGAAAGAGGATAGCTTGAAGGAGGAGGAGGAGAATTGATAATTAAGGAAATAACAGTGAAATGAACGGAAGACTGAAGCGGAGCATTTTTTATTTATTTATTTATTTATTGTTGGTCAGGTGACCCACGTTCAGAATGATCAACTTGTCATTTATTCCACGAAAATAATAACACACACAGATACATATAAATAATTCAGTCATTTATATTATTGATTGGAGTAATTGAAGACAGTTGAATCATTAATATTAATAATATTGAATAAAGAAACTAATCTTGTTGTTAGGATACATCATCTGGTAAATAAGAGAATGTCAGGGTCTGTATAATTAGGCGTAAACATCGTGGCATTGTGGAATTATTTATACCGAGCGTTATGTCATTTAATAACAAGGACGATTACGTTACTTAGTCACTATGATTAAAAGTGAGCATATATGTTCGAATTCTGTGACACCACAATTCCTCTTCTTCGTCTTTTTCTTCTTCTTCTTCTTCTTCTTCTTCTTCTTCTTCTATTGCAACCTTGGATCATTCTCCATACGCAGATCATCGCGTAAAGGAAACAGTATTTACTGAAGGCTTAATACATCATACAGTGGTATATGAGCGTCATCATTTGAATAAGAATATACTACGTTAGTCTTCAGTTAGCCTTCTTTTTTTTTTCTTACGTATACCATTGGTAGTCGCTGTATCATTTTGTGAGATTAGTTTAATAAGTACTTCACGACTGTATAAATCCACTTGAAGATGAAGCGGTCACACGCTTTAGCATAATTTCCCCGACATCGGCTGACCGTCCCGTTCCCTTAAAAAAAAAAAGAAAAAAAAAAAAAAGAAAAAAAAAACGACTCCTCCAGTTTGGACTCCATCGTTAAAGACGAGAGGACTGGGGGACCCCTCTCCCCCTTCTGCTGCTGCTACTCCTTATATGGAGGCCGAGGTGTCGACGGCATCCCATTCGAAATGAAAGAAGAATCTGGTAATGAGGAAATAATCGGGAGATGAGGCTCCCGATAGTGCCGATGACATTATCAAACACGACTCCTAACTACCACCACCATCACTACTACTACTACTACTACTACTACGAGGGCTTGTTGAGGAGGAGACGAAGATGCCGCTCGGGACGTCGTGTGAATGAATTGGATGTTTTTACAAGTGTCGCGGGTCAGCGTGATATGCGTGTAGACACGACTTGGCTATATGAGAGAGAGAGAGAGAGAGAGAGAGAGAGAGAGAGAGAGAGAGAGAGAGAGCGAGAGAGGTGGGGGGGGGGGGGTATTCGTTCATCGGAGGATGTCTTCACAGTTTTTCGTCTTTAATGGTAATTAGAGAGTGAGAGTGAGTTTGATCTTGTTTACAATTTATAATAAAAAAATCTTCGTTTAAATTCTCTCTCTCTCTCTCTCTCTCTCTCTCTCTCTCTCTCTCTCTCTCTCTCTCTCTCTCTCTCTCATGTATATACGTATATATAGGTATATAAAAGAAAAAAATATTCTAAACATCATCGCCTCATTGAATGAAGAGATGGAATCGCCCACCGGGGGTCCCCCTACCCCCTACCCCCTACCAGTTGGATGCCATAAAGACCAGTCTTCCTGTCAGCGAACGTAAAAGGAAAAGAGAATGCTGTCGGTCGGACGCTTAAGGTCCCTGGCTAACAGCAAGGCTAACAGCATACTCGATGCGGTCCCCATTTCAAGGTGTCGGGGAATATGTGTAAAATTTGATCGCCGTCGGTCGGAAGAATTCGGCAGGCGGCGGTTGTTCGGGAATGTGTCATTACGAGTGTGGAATGCGCCGTGCATCTGCAAAATGAATATGTTTATGTAAAACGCGGGAGGAGGCGGCTCTCGGCAGTCGTGGCGCTCGTAGGAATGTTCGCGGTGTTACCGCCGCTTTGAAATGGTTACAGAGAGAGAGAGAGAGAGAGAGAGAGAGAGAGAGAGAGAGAGAGAGAGAGAGAGAGAGGTGTCGGAACTCTGTAGAGGAGAGGAAGGTAAGAAAAGAAATATGGAAAACGAGCATATGCTGTATTGAGAAGAAGGATATACGGTGATATTGACAAACAAATTAATAAAAAGATGAGAGAGAGAGAGAGCCAGAGATATGAGAGAGAGCGGAGAAGAGAGAGATAGAGAGAGGAGGGTAGAGAGTATGAGATGACCGAGAGCAGAGAGAGGGGAGAGGGGGGGGAGGGAAGGGCAGAGAAAAGAGGAGAGGGAGAGGAGGAGAGAACTCTCAGGTAGAGAGGTATGAAGAGAAATATAGAAAATGAACATGTACTCTATAGAAAAAAAAATATGATGATACTGACAAACAAATAGATAACTAGAAGAGAGAGAGAGAGGGAGATCTTGTATATTTACGCATATAGATAAAAGGTATTTCCCCTAAATCTGGTAGAAATTTGAATCTGGTACACCAGCAGCGATTCAGTCATCATGAACTGCGGCCGCCATGTTCCTTAAAGGTCCTTTTATGATTTGTCATAAGTGTTACTCCGCTGGCCTGAGGGTCGCAGGGCGTAGCCTAAGCGTGCTATATTTGTATAGAACGGCAGATAAAGAAAGAAGAACCTGTGTAGTAGTCCCAGGAACATACGATGTTGATGGAAGATATGCTTGTTTGTCCTGGAGTATGGGGTAAATTGTATAAATTTTCATGATCACACCACAAGTACAGTATTACTTTGATGTTACAAGTTACAGCAGTGCTTTGATCTTGCAAGTTATTGCAATACTTTAATGTTACAAGTTACATTGTTACTTTGATGTTACGAGATATAGAAATACTTAAAAGTCACAAGCTACAGCTAGTTTTATCGTAGAGATTGTGATTAATCGTAACTTTGGAGAAATTTAAACTACAGCTGATGTCAAATGCTGGGGTTATTATGCTATGGGTATTTATTGTAAGACCTACTTGGATTTTTAAATTCATATCTTAATTCACTGTATTTATTAATTGTGGAGCCCAAAAAATGTATATAGTTCATGAAAATAGGAGTATATAAGCAAAAGACTCCTTCCTGTTTTGTCCCCACTATGGCGCGTACAGCAAAGTTGAACCTAATTTCGACTGAGGTGATTCATTGTTCAACATCAGTTGGAGGCTCGGCTATTCTCTCTCTCTCTCTCTTAGGTTTAGGTATTAGGCCTACTGTTGTAGACTAATTTATGAGTCTTGCACCGTGTTACAATATCCCGCGTGCTACTATGCATGTCACTGCAAGACAAATGGGCAGCAACGCCATTCGATGTTATGTGACTGGCTCTGATTTTCGACTGCTGGATTGAAATCCACGTTAATCAGAAATTCCTTGACTCATTTACAGCAGTGATGTTTTTTTTTTTCACCAAGGTATGTTATCATTTAGTTTTGTATTTACTTCTTAGCAAAACGAACGGCAAGTCTTGAAGCTAAAGTTGCTTAATCTAAATCAAGGAAGGCTCCGTTAATTTTCAATCCATGAAGCAGAATCAGTCAACATCATCTTTCCATTGCATGAACACTTGACTAGAGCTGTGTGTAGCCAGGGACTGATGGAAGAAATTGGTAGAGAAATTCTGATCTTGAAAGGAAGCAGATTTTAGGAACCAGGGGAAAGGGAAGTAAGGGAAATATTCCAGAGCTTGGCAGAAGAGGGAAGGAAGAGACTGGCCGACCCATCGATCCATAAGCTGTCGAGATAAATTTCCTGAGGAAACCAATGAGGAATGAGGTGGCGTGGCCAGGCGCTATGTTCCTCTGACGCCTTTGGACGAAGGAAAAAGCAAACCAGGAGAAGGATAATAGGGCGAAGGCATCAATTGATTTAGATGAGATACTGGTATCCTAATCCATTATCTGGCTGGACGTAAATTGTGATAATGCGGGCTGGGACGCTGATCGAGGCTAGGACGAGACAAGCTTAAGTGATTCCATTAGTCTAATGTATGTAGGTTTTATACTTTTAAATTTCAAGTTGCTGGCCAGCGAGGGTCAGTTTAGTATTTATTGATAGGGGATTATTATGGCCTCGGTCGCTGTATGTGCAACGAACCAACAAATTTCTCGTCGTGTATCTGATTGCCTCGTTAATTGTTGTGCCCATCCTGGGGTAGTGTTCAGGACGAAACGGGAGAGGTGTGGTTTTGGCTGGGTAGGGGTGTGGGGAGGGGGACGAAGAACCACATGCAAAACGAGCACTTGACTGTGAAACTTCCTATAGTATTGATATTAATAATTTGAGAAGACGAACCCTATCCACACTATGGAACAAGCCCACCAAAGGGGCCATCGACTGGAAATTCTAGCTTCCAAACAATATGGTGTTCATTAAGAAGTAAAAGGAGGTAAAGGGAAATACAGAAAGAAGAGATGTCACTTAGTTAATGTCTGTGGATTTTGGTAGATACTGGAAATACTCTCCATTGGTAAGTGGGTCTTGTTCGATTACAAACTTTTTATAAGGAGTTTATTGCGAATTTTACTCTTCATTATTATACTAGGATAAGACGTCGGTATTTTGAATTGAAGAGCAGGGCTGGCTGTCGTATGACCATTGTTGTTTTGACGCCAGTTAGCATGAATCAGTAAGTCAATTTTATTGATGGAATCGGGAGGACTAACGCGATGCAAGCCGACTTAAAGGGAAATATGAAGAATCATTTTTTGGCGAGTTTGAAAGATTGGGCCATATTGGGTGATTACGAGGGCACCCGCAATGCAGGATGAGTACGAAGGAATACACGGCGCAGCATGATTATGAAAAGGCAGTCGATGCCGAATGACGAAAAGATGAAAAGAAATCTTGCAAATAACCGGCGATGAAGGAGAGAATGCTAACGACTCTCACAAACGACGAGACGGGTTCAAGCGGATCCCTCAAGGGAAGGAGCGATACAGGGAATGGGAGGTTACACATACTGAAGAATTGAAGGTCGGGGCATTCGGCTCACGTGGAGGGGAGGGGAAGGGGGAGGGGGTAGAGGAATGGGAGGGGCATCTGCTGCAGACGTAGTAACCGTTCGAGGAAGATCCTCTCACAAGGCCGTGAAGCGAAGACGTCGTGGATGCTGGAGGAGTGAGGTTCCATTTTGTGGGGGGTTTTGTGAGGTTCAGTAGCCACCGTATGATCCGTAGGTACGGATCAATTAATGCGTCGGGAGACACACTGATGGTAATGACTGTCTGTCTGTCTGTCTGTCTGCGTTCATTCGTCTAATTCCCTGAACGCTGCTGCTGCTGCTGATGATGATGATGACGATGACTCATGAACCTTCTGCGATCTTTATATGGTCACGTGGGCTCACCTTTACACGAAACTGCCACTTGCCCAGCGTACGCATGTACTAACTAAAAGCGCACATGCGCATGCGCGTGCGTATGTGCGTGCCAACCATACTTTCGTACGCAGTTTTACGCGCGCGAGGAGCGTCATTCCTTGAAACTCTCCCTCTCGTACCCCCACCGTCTTGTTTGTAAACAAACGAGGTGTCTGTGTGTGTATGTGTGTGTGTATCTGTCTCAGAACCGCCTTTACGAAATACGGCCGCCCCAGTAAAGCGGATGTTAGGGCGGAGCTGGGAGGGGCAGCAACCTTTTACGGGCGCTGGCCCACCCGTTTTTGGGGGTTTCCCCAACCTTTGAGGCCCCTTCGAGATAAATCCTTCGGTTTTAGCAATGCATCCTGAAATAAACATTAATTCACGATGAAGGGGAAAAATTTGCCATTTGACAACTGGTAGGAAGAAAGATGAAAGATGATGTAAGCCCTCATTTTATTTAGGATATGTAAGTAATGCATCTGGAATAGATAGATAAATATTAAATGGTGAAAGAGAGAGAGAGATGATTTTATTTTGGTAAAAGGGAGTCTCACGCACCAATTAACCTGTTCAGTGAGGATGATTATAGGCGATTATTCTGAAAATGAACTTGCGTCCTGATTGCGATATACGGGATTAGAGAGAGAGAGAGAGAGAGAGAGAGAGAGAGAGAGAGAGAGAGACCCTTTTATACTTTGGCAGATGTGTTGCTTTGATGCTTCAGAGCTTGTTACATTGTCTGTTGCATGAGATATGCTTTTAAATTGCAATTCTGTTTGTCAGTTTGCTTCAGCAGTAAGGAATCTAGGTACGTTTGGGAATATCTATGAAAACTACTGCCTTTAGTGTTGGCTTTGTCATTATATTATTATAACGGCTATCATTCAAAATGATATTATCGACGCACTTCAGACAACTTCAAGGCCATGAAAAGGTACTGAATGCTGGTATACAATAAAAGTATTATTGGGGATGAACTGAGAATTTATCTCTCTCTCTCTCTCTCTCTCTCTCTCTCTCTCTCTCTCTCTCTCTCTCTCTCTCTCTCTCTCTCTTGGTTAATTCGTTAACCTTCATTTTGCCTGTCTGACTCAATGCATCTCATGTATTCTTTCAGACATAGTCTGAATCTCCCTCCCTTTCTAACTCTCCAACTTCTCCATTCTCAGATTTAGTCAGTACTTCTCTCTCTCTCTCTCTCTCTCTCTCTCTCTCTCTCTCTCTCTCTCTCTCTCTTCTCTCTCTGTCTCGTCCCCTCCTTCTCATCTGTGCCCCCATTCTCAGTCATCATAGTCCTCTCTCTCTCTCTCTCTCTCTCTCTCTCTCTCTCTCTCTCTCTCTCTCTAACTGTGTAAATAGCCTAACTACCCCATTCTCAGATTCAGTCAGTAGTTCTCTCTCTCTCTCTCTCTCTCTCTCTCTCTCTCTCTCTCTCTCTCTCTCTCTCTCTCTCTCTCATTGCATGCAGATAATTGTCACTGTCTGTCACATCCTTCAGGGCCGACCTGAAGCTACTGCCGGCAATCTCAAGCTTTTATCCAGAGACGAATATCAGACGATTTTTGAGTCTCGGCAACACTGCCATGTGATGTTTTATTTTCGTATTTATTTTTTTTTTATTTACATCTTGATAATAATGTTTGTAATAAATAAATTTATAGAACCTTTTTCCTTCTTGTTTTGATAATGACGCCGTCATCTAGATGTTTCCTTTTTTTCTGTTTTTGTTAATTTTTTTTTTTTACATCATGATAATGACGTTTGTGATAAGTAAATTTGTAGATGTTTTTTCCTGCTTGTTTTGACGGTGAAGCCGTCAGCTAAATGTTTCCCTTTTTTCATGCTTTTGTTATTGCTGTTATTATTACGATTATTTTCAAGGCCATGGTTCTCCTGTGAAGGCTTGAGTCACCCGCGTCTCAAGTTGCAGGAGACTGGGAGCCAGCTATTGGAAGGCTGCTTGTTTGTAGTTCGTTTTATCTTGTTTTATTTGATTTTCAGCTGTTATTTTTGCTTTTCATTCGTTATTCTTATTTGCCTTCTCCCTGGAAAGGTTGATTACCTGTGAGTTAAATTAAGGTATTGTTTGTTAAAAGTGGGACCACCTCTCTCTCTCTCTCTCTCTCTCTCTCTCTCTCTCTCTCTCTCTCTCTCTCTCTCTCTCGTATCGTATCCTTCTTGTAAGGCAACTTTCCTCTCCGCTGACGTCACAAGGAGGTCGATTGCGTCTTTACCAGGAAGAGCTCGGTAATTGTAAATATCGTGGAAAGCGATTATCAGTGTTCTTCGATATTAGAGGCAAGCCTTCACTTCATAGACTGGGTTTCATATTCGACTGTAGACAACACAGGTGCCTTCTTTCAGACAGCGCTGAAAGTTTGATTCTTTAAATCTATAGTTTATGTTTTTCGTTCCTTCTCCTCTCACGATTTTTAGACAAAATTGTTTCGGGATGCGTTGTATAAGATGTATTAAATTCCATGGGTAATTTGCGAAAGAAAATGGAATTAAAGTAGTAACCTACGAAGGTGAAAATAATTGAATTCTGGGAGTATTTATTTTTTTCTCTACTAAAAGAAACTGGTATTCTACGGTTATATACTCAGGGAAAATAGTATTTAAATGCTAATCTACGTAAATAAAACGGAATTACAGTTATTTTGTACGAATAAATGGAATTCTACGGATGACATTTAGGAAGAAAATGGAATTCTACGGATAACATTTAGGAAGAAAATGGAATTCTACGGTTACTCGTTTACGAATAAATGGAATTCTGAAGATTATATTCAGGAAGAAAGTCGAATTCTACGGTTACTTTTGAACGAATAAGTGGAATTCTGAAGATTATATTCAGGACAAAAATGGAATTATACGGTTACTATTGAACGAGTAAATGGAATTCTTAAGATTATATTGAGGATGACAATGGAATTCGACGGTTACTTTTACACGAATAAATGGAATTCTACGGATGATATTTGGGAAGAGAATGGAATTCCAAGTGCACAATGCAAATGAAAGAGCGAGAAGAATGATTGCAAATATAACTCGGGCAAAGGGGTTACCTGCCAAGTCTTGAAAGAGGTAAAAATCGGGCCACACAAATGTCAAAGAACCGTTCAGCTGAGGAACCTCCCCCGTCCCTTCTTCACGGAAGTGAGCAATGGTTGGAAGTATCACAGAAACAGACGGCCTTTAATACTCACTGACGGATAGACGGTGAAAATTGGAAGTCCTAGACGGAGGATAGAGACAGACGCAAAAATCATAGATGGTTCCACTATGCACAGTGTTTATTAAACTTTCTTGTGCAGCGGACCCCTTATTATGATCATTTCCCTCTTGGATTTAAAAGTGTTTTCAGTGTATAATATATAGTACTAAAATTGCTACTGAATTATTTATGAATGGCTTATCTTCAACATAAATGTTTACATTTTACTTTAAAAAAATTTCAGAACGTTATTAATTTTGCAATTTTGCACACAAATTAAGCCACGTTTTGGCCTAAAATTTATCTGAGACCGACGGTCAAATTATCCTGCGGACCCCTTGGAACATTCCTCGGACCCCCACGGACCACACTTTAAGAAACGCTGCACTATAGTGTGGTGAACCTTACCTCCTGTAGACCCCTCCGTGT
>NC_087218.1:25284059-25296559 GCF_015104395.2 Macrobrachium nipponense | reverse complement strand
GGAACATTTAGACCGAATTGGGGTATGGGGGTTGGAGGGAGGAGTGCAGAATTGGGACTAAAATGGGCGTCGTTGGAAAGCCAAATCTGGACTTGGTTCTTTTTTTCCTCATTTTTTTATTCATAAGCATTTGAACCGAATAGTCTATTGCCTGGGTTTTGGTTTTGTGAATTAGCCTCGGATAGAACAGTCCGGATTACCTGCTTTGCTGCTGCGTCAGGTTTCACGTTATCCGAACGAACTCATTTGAATAGCTTCGGCAGAGCGTCGGTGTTACCTGTTACATACTAAGCGTTGTAGGCCAAGCTGAATGGGTTACGTACGATGTGTTATAGACCAAGCTGAATGGGTTACGAACGACGTGTTATAGGGAAAGCTAAAGGGGTTATGTATGTTGTGTTTTAGGCCAAGCTATAGGGTTGACATATGATATGGTATAGGCCAAGCTAAATAGTGACGTATGATGTGTTTAGGCCAAGCTAAATGGGTAACGTACGATGTGTTTTAGACCAAGCTAAATGGTGACGTATGATGTGTTTTAGGGCAAGTCAAATAGTGACGTATTATGTGTTTCAGGCCAAGCTAAATGGGTGACATACGATGAGTTTTAGGTCAAGCTAAATAGTGACGTATGATGTGTTTTAGGCCAAGCTAAATAGTGGCGTATGGTGTGTTTCAGGCCAAGCTAAATCGTGATGTATGATGTATTTTAGTCGAAGCTAATTAGTGACGTGCGGTATGTGTTTTAGGCCAAGCTAAATAGTGGCGTATGATAATTTTTAGGACAAGCTAAATAGTGACGTAAGATGTGTTTAAGGCCAACCTAAATTACGGCAAATAATGTTTTTAATATATGTATAATGATGTGGAGAGACCAAGACAAGACTGGTTTTGTAAGTCAAATTCTGCCACTGAATAAAAGCAAATGTTAACAAACTTGCCTAAAAAAGAAACTCGTTAAATAGGAATGAACTGTATTGTATGAAGCACTTTCCAAATCGATTGACTCTCGAGTTCCCGAATTTTGCACATTAAGGGTGCTGGCCACTGAAGTTTATTTAATATATTTTATTTATTTACAGAATTTTACTTCATTTTTGGCTGGGGGTGTTTTACGGAATTCGCAATATCCTATTACACTGGAATGTTACAATAGTGCTAAGTTTATTTCGAGCGTCTTTGCTCTTCTAGATTTGTGTGTGTGTGTGTGTGTGTAGAGAGAGAGAGAGAGAGAGAGAAGAAATGGCGATGGTTAATGCCTTGATTTTCTACCTTTGTATGCGCTTCAACCGTCCAGCCAGCCAGCCATCCTGTGCGTAAGGCTAGGCTAGGCAGCCTACTAGCCATGGAGGGTGTGAGACAGGAAAGGACGGAGGGATGTACAGGTGGACAGACAGCTCCACTTGACAGCTTTTGTTGACCGCTGACAGCTCTTCTTTGTTTACCTACACACAGTTGAATGCTTAAAATGTTCCTTTTCTTGCTCTAGTGGTTGGGGTGACATCGTGCGGTTTGGATAGCTAAGGAGACAGGAGACGAAGGGCCAGAGAGGAGAGAGAGAGAGAGAGAGAGAGAGAGAAAGAAGGGGGGTGTCGGCTTTAAGAGGGTTACTCATTCTCAAGTGTTTAATACAGAAGGCGATAATGCTTCGGAGAAGAAAGACAGACCCTTGAGGGTGGGGTATTGGGATTAGACAGGGCTTTGGGAGGAGTTTGGTGGTAGGGCCTTGGAGAAGCTTCATCAAGTACTTGCAGCCACCTTTTTCGGAAGTCTTGCTTCCACTACGATTTCGATCAGCTCCATTGCC
This sequence comes from Macrobrachium nipponense, assembly GCF_015104395.2. Taxonomy (NCBI): domain Eukaryota; kingdom Metazoa; phylum Arthropoda; class Malacostraca; order Decapoda; family Palaemonidae; genus Macrobrachium; species Macrobrachium nipponense. The sequence goes on along the minus strand of NC_087218.1, from coordinate 25,294,752 downwards.
GACTGGTGGGTTGTTGGGGTGGGGGTTTGGTTTATAACAAGGATTGGTATAGGTTGGAAGGTTGTAATTCATTGTGAATTGCAGTGAAGTTAGGAAGAAGCACATTTTTGTGCCTAGGAATGTGTGAGAGAGAGAGAGAGAGAGAGAGAGAGAGAGAGAGAGAGAGAGAGAGGCTATGGAAAAGTGAAGTTGGGGTTGGGGGGGGGGGGGTGGGGGGGGGGGGGGGGGGGGGCGGCCGCTGGAGTGTGTTGTATTGGCCTGGTAATCATCGGGTGCCTTAAAACCAGATGTCCGGGAAGAAAGAAAGTCAAGAGGAAATGAACAACATATCGAGTAAGATGAGAAAGTACGAGACTTGAAGACAGCCCCTTCCTCGATAGCTAATTACACTAACAAGGAAGCTGATGTTGGCACTCTCTCTCTCTCTCTCTCTCTCTCTCCTCCGGATGTGGGCTGCTCCTGGGGTGGGTACTTGGGGTTGGGGTTGAGGAGTTAGGTAGCCTGGATGTCAAGGGAGGGAGGGAGGGAGGTGGCTATGGAGGGGCTATGGAGGTTGGTTAAGACCGCTCTTGCTGTATTGATTAATTAGCATCGCGTATAAGAGTAGCTTTAAAAAAGACACAGGGTCCCATTGAAGTAATTTGCAAATGACCCTGGTTTACCCCGTGATGAGTTTATGAAGTTGGGGGTGGCGGTGGGGGAGCGGTAGGTGATGGAGTCCTTCATGAGGAGACTGGGTAAGGGGATGGGAGTTGATGTCAGGGGGAAGGGGTGAGTGGGGGGGAGGTGAGACGGAGCCGTAACGGGAATGAGACTCCTTTGATCTTAATTAGTGAGTAGAAAATACTAGAGGGAAAATTGGTAAGAAGAGGAAACACGATGGGTTATAATGAGAGAGAGAGAGAGAGAGAGAGAGAGAGAGAGAGAGAGAGAGAGAGAGAGATTATTGGATGGGAGTCACGGACGTGCAAGAAAGCATTTTCACTTCTCCCTAATGGATATTTTTTTTTTCTATTTGGACCTCTCTCTCTCTCCCCCTCTCTTTCACCCGCTTTATTTCCTACCCTTTGTTTTCCTCTGTACCTGCTTCCACGCTGCATTAATGCTAAAAGCGTCCCAAGGGTTGGAAAGAAGGGTTGATAACTAAGAAAATTGTCTTGACAGTGAAGGGCAGAACTTATAAATGTCAAGGATAAATTTTTCATATATATAATAATATTTTTTTTTTACCGCATTGAGTAATGTATAACAGTTATTTTTAGTCCTTCATTTCCTCTCGTACGTTGCCAAGCTTTAAAGATGCATAGTGGCACGATTCTGAGTTTTATATTATATTCCTATATATTCTAGATTTCTCACCTTCAGCAACATTTTTACACCATTTCGTAAGTCTGATCAAAGGTTTGAAGAAATAAAAGCATAATATTGGAAAACTTTTCATTCTACGTTTTCTGATATGTAGGCGGAAGCTCTGAAGAAATATAGTAACGAGTAAATCAGCACCTTTTCTCATTTTATAAAGTGTAGTGCTAACTCGCGAAGAAACAGTCGCAAGAGAGAAATTATATATAAAAAAAAATTCCTGGTGCTCGTTGCAAAGGCCTGAATAAACAGAGATAAACGAAGTCGTTTGCTTTGAGGTACAGGTTCAGAAATGAGGTGAGTGGAGCATGGTGTTAATTACTGGTGTCTTGTTCACGATTCTTCACATGTGACCTTCAAGCGCTCTTCTCAGGAACTTCCCGGATGACGCAAATCTCTCTGCTCCTTACTTTTTTTTTTTTTACATTATCGTATGCTGTGCCATCTCATGAAAGTCTAGGTAGGCCTTAGGCCTCCGTGTTTCCCCCCAATTTGTACAAGCTGTTAGTCATGACAGTGACTTAGGTCTTTTCACTTGGGGAGACTGATACATATCAATTCTGAAGCAAGAATTTGATTCTAGTTTCGTTTACTTGCAAAGCTGCAGCTGTGGAGACTGTAGCAGAGTCAACTTTAGGTTTATGGGTTTTGATTGAATAGGGCACATTTCTCTCTCTCTCTCTCTCTCTCTCTCTCTCTCTCTCTCTCTCTCTCTTACATGCCCCATCATAAATGCAATCAGTTATATGTACTTTGTAGGAATGTCCTGTTAGTAGTCTCTCTCTCACAATCAATTTTTTGTGTTTTATAGGAATGTCACGTTAGTAGTCTCTCTCTCTCTCTCTCTCTCTCTCTCTCTCTCTCTCTCTCTCTCTCTCTCTCTCTCGTTGTAGATCAAGAATTCCAGAAGGCTAACGTTGAAGGCTGCTATAGTATTCATTATTGAGTAACATGATGTGGTGATTTGGGTCGCTTGAAAGTAGATCAGTCAATGCTAACACTATCGAAGATCTTTATTAAGTGCAAGGTGAACTGTAAATATGCACAGCCATATCTGAAGGCCTTTTGCGGCGATTTTTTAAGTAATTTAGTCTAACAGGAAGCTGATTTGTCAGCAATATAGTCTATTAAGAAACTGAGTTACAAGTAATTTAGTCTAGCAGGTCTGATAAGCAGCTAATTTATAAGTACTAATTCAGTTATATAGAAAGCCAACAGCCCAACCTTTGTTTTAGACTTACAACCGCTCTGTTCACCTCCAACCTTTTCCTCATGTTTGCTACGGTTCTGGGCAAGAAAAGGGCATTAGGTAGCCGTCCCACTGACCGCAATTTAAATAGTGATGGACTTGTATAGGTACGAAGTTCCGTTTCACAACACTATCGAAATGGGCAGTTTTGTTGTCATCTTAATAATTCTTTTGTTTGCCTGACACTCCCCCTCATTATTGCTTCGATTGATGCTTATTTTTTTTTTATTGAACTTCGAACATTTGTAGTTCTCGTTCAGTTTCTTTTTACGAGCTCTTAGTTCCATAATTGTCTCTAGAGAAGCATTTGGTCAAAGGAATTGTGACGGTTTGGTGCTGACCCGAGCTCCGTAGTCCAATAGGCCATTCTGCATTATTCTGCCCCCGTTACCTTAAATTCATCTGTTATCAGGACGATTACTCAAACGCTCTTATCAGTAAAGAGTCCTCGTTGAATGTAGCGCAGTTTTATTACCGAAGTGCTACTGTGCCTCGAATAGGCGTTGGCAATGATTTAATGAGAGGCGTCAACCAGATTTGCAGCAACACTTGGTCTCTCTCGGGTGTGTTGTTTGTTTGATCATTTCATTCGTTTTCAGGGCGTTTGTTATTATTATTATTATTATTTATTATTATTATTATTAGTTAAGCGCCACGAGCCTTTTCTTCTTTTATCGAGTTGCCGACAGCAACGTACGCTGCCGCTGGTGTGTAGATGTTTCTGAAAGCTATTATCTATAATGCGCATATAGTAATTATGTATGATTGTTGTACCAAAATTCTCCTTACTCGAACGCCCTCTTATCACCCCCTCCCCCCTTTCTCCCATTATACCAACATTACCAACACATGGTCTTATGCAACCTCTCTCTCTCTCTCTCTCTCTCATCTCTCTCTCTCTCTCTCTCTCTCTCTCTCTCTCTCTCTCTCTCTCAATCCACATTCTATACACACACACACACACACACACACACATATATATATATATATATATATATGTATATGTATATATATATATATATATATATATATATATATATATAGTATATATATATATATATATATTATAGCGCGAGTGTCTTCTTTATTATTATTATATATAATATATATATGCAAATTATGATTTATATGTTATTCATTTCATTAGTCATTTAAACTGATTATTTCTCTCTCTCTCTCTCTCTCTCTCTCTCTCTCTCTCTCTCTCTCTCTCTCTCTTATTATGGCCTTCTCTCTCCCCAGGGTTAGTTCACAATGGACAGATGTTTGTTTGTTCAAACAATAGTGGTTTGTTCACGGGGCGCGCACTGTATTAACATACAACACAGCTCGGTCGATGTTTTCACATGATTGGAGATTGAAATGATGGTTATCAGGTAGAGAGAGAGAGAGAGAGAGAGAGAGAGAGAGAAGAGAGAGAGAGAGATATCTAATGCCTTGATAGGTTCCTTGAGCATTTGCCTGAGCGCTCACGACTACTTCTGATTCTAGGTAGGCGCTTGGCTTTTTCCTTTTCGTTAATAAGTCTAGCCGTTGGGGGCGCAGATTCGTAGCGGCTGACGATAGGCCTACGTAGGCCTATGGCATTTATAGATTGTCTTTTCGGGAGTGAGAAATAGTAGACGATTCGTATCAAGTGATGGAGTACTTGGTAATTGTGTGTTGTTTTGCTGGTATATATATATATATATATATATATATATATATATATATATATATTATATAATATATTGTATGTGTGATATATATATATATATATATTATATATTATATATACACACACCACACACACACCACACACACCACACACACATATATATATATTATCTATATATATAATATATATTATATATGTGTGTGTGTGTGTGTGTGTGTGTGTGTGTGTGTGCGTGTGTATGTACGTGTGTGTATTAACTTGTGTGATGCAACGAAAAAATTTGCATAACAGGTTACTCCTTGTTTTGCCAATTTAAGAATATACGAATCAGTTTCGAAGCATCCCCTTATTGGGGAAACAACTTATTACAATTACTGACCATTCATATTTCTTATATGCCTTCCCGTGCTGGTCATATCTTCATGCTCTTTCTGGAGGAACTGCCTGCCCTTCCAAGCTTCCGTCTAGATTCTAGAGGAGGAGCTGTTGGCCCTTCTTAGTTCCATGTAGATGAACTGATTACTCTCCCAAACTCCATTATAGAGGAAAAGCTTTGTCTCTCCATACCTCCGCAAAGATGAACTACTGTGTGCTCTCCCAAGCTCCATGTAGAGGAAGAGCTATTGGCCCTTCATAGCCCCATATAGATGAACTGTCTCGTCTTCCAAGCTCCATCTATAGGAGGAGCTGTTGGCCCTTCATAGCGCCATGTAGATGAACTGTCTACCCTTCCAGGCTCCATATAGGGAAGCTGTCTACGCTTCCAAGCTCAAGACTCATGTTGTGGCATTTCAACCGGCTGACCCGAGTTTGTTTAGACAATCGATTGATTGATCGGCAAAGTGGCCTGGTATTTAAGCCAGTCGTTGATAGCTGCGAATGACGGGCTGTTACGATTATTTGAAAGACTTTACCAGCAAAACATGAGGCGCATCAGTGGAAAATTGCACCGTGGCAGGTGTTGATAAGAAGTTTAAACGTAGGCTATATAAAACTTTGTAATTGACACACGTTTACACGTGCTCATGTGTACATGATAACAAGGCATTTTTTTATGATAATTGGTTTGTGTATATACATTTGCAGGCATATAGGTACTTTAACACAGTATGTTAATACGTTATGATGAATCTTCATGGAATCGATCTTAATGTTTTAAATTTTGATGTTTTGAATTTACACGTATAGTATACTCCAGTCCGCAGTCATAATAAAAATCCATTTGTTTATATACTTTTTCTGTCTGTGTGGCAGCATATGTACGTACCTATTTACTCATACGTACATATATCATTAAAATTATTTGCATATATTTATTTATCAAGCATTTATGCTTATTCACGCATGAGCAACATCCAGAAACATCTGTTAATTTACTGCCGCAATCATTCATTGTGCATAAATGTACATAGGCGTATTATTTTGTACAATATACGTAAACATGCACACACAATGCACTCACATTTACTTATGATTCTATCTTCCAATATACAATATACAAGATTCACCAACATACGGTCATACGTAATGCCGAGATGTATGTGAGCATAGTTTTATATGCTCTAAGACAAGCATGCACAAACTTCGCAGGTTTACAAATGAATATATGTATTTTTATTTGTATACAAGTATAATGAGCATTATTAAAACAATACAAAAATATAAACACAAACAAAAATATGAATATGCACAATGCCTAGTGGATGGGCGCAGATGCATACAGAGAATTTTCATTCAATGATATATACACGCATATACAAACACGCATACATACATCGTACGGGGACCTAAATGCACACACATATTTATGTATTATACACCATCATACACAAACGTGAAACATATTGAATGTAAAAACATGGATGCATATATATATATTATATAGTATATACATGTATATATGTTTACATAGTGATACCCAAACGCACAGAAACACACACACACACACACACACACACACACACGCACGCACGCACACACAGAGTAGCAATCACATCAGAACTGTATAAAGTTAGATCTGTAATCAATAGCGAGTTTCTCCTTTCTGGGGCGATCACCATTACAGCAGATTTGGCAAAGGCGATGATGATGTATCGGGGCGGGAACCGTGTTATTTTGCGATATAACAATAATGCTTAGACGTCATAACGCCGATGGATTTTATGACTTTGACTGTCGTTCACATCCGCAACTCTCTCGCTTGGAGTTTGCTTGCTGGTAGAGTGGAGAATATGTCACACTCTGGACTTCGTGAAAAAATAATCAAACACTCGTATTTATTAATGGTTGTAATTTATGGGCCCTGCGTGTTGTTGGCTCGACAATGCTTTTGTATGTGTGTTTGTGTGATTGGAAATGGGCTAGTGTGTATGTGTAATGGTCATATAAAAAGTCTCTGCTTGTTTGGGGGTAATTCGACTTTCACGTGTCTTTGTTTTTGTGCATATATTTGATGGTTCAAGAACTTGTGTGTATTTGTGTGGTTTCAAAAGGACTCGTGTTTGTGTGTTTGTGTACATATGCGTATGTTTGACTACTGGTAGAGGGACATATTCTTTGTGTTAGGCCATTGGTAAAAGAACCTATGCTTGTAACTGTGAGTATGTGTGTGTTGGTTAGTGTGTGATGTAACTGCGAGTGTTTTTGTGTAATGGTAAAAGAACTGGCGTTTGTGCATGCGTTTGTGTATGTGTTTAGGTATGAGATGTGGTAAAAGAACCTGTGCATGTAAGTATGTGTATGATGGTAACGTAACTTGTGTATTGTGTGTATGTGCTTGTGTATGAGATGTGGTAAAAGGGCCTTGAACCAGATGGGGACTTACTCCGAAAGGCCAGTCATCAATAACTTCTACGTCAGCCCCTCCTGCTCCTGCTCCTGCTCCTGCTCCTGCTGCTTTTGCTACCTCTGCCGCTGACTGCTGCCTCCGGATCTGAATAGAGGAAGGTGGGGGTGGAGTTACTACTGAATAGAGACTATTGATAGAGAGAGAGAGAGAGAGAGAGAGAGAGAGAGAGAGAGAGAGAGAGAGAGTAGTACGGTCCCTCCCTTTTAGGAGCTTAATAATTTGGAGGTGAATAAAAGAGGAGTGAGGGGGGAGTGTAATTGTTGTGTGTGTGTTTTTGTGTGTGGAGAGAGAGAGAGAGAGAGAGAGAGAGAGAGAGAGAGAGAGAGAGAGAGAGAGAGAGAATATGAACCACTAATTCTTTCCACGAGTATATTTTTGTCTTTACAGTCTCTCTCTCTCTCTCTCTCTCTCTCTCTCTCTCTTCTCTCTCTCTCTCTCTCTCTCTCTGTACAGTTACACTCGATCCAATTACGGATTCTTCATAAGGTAATCATATTCTCATATGAATATTCACTGTAATTGAGAGATCATGATGGGACTTTGTTCCCACATCATGCTCACATTCTCTAAGATCTCGAGCAAGACCCAAGTCTAAAGACTGACGCTTTCTATGCGGACCTGTAATACGGCGCTTGTTGCCAAAACCGTAAACGTTGTTCTGTAGTTGTGCGCAATTGCTGATGCAAGCTTTGGCGTACCACTTGGGGGGCTTCATAGGGAATTGCGTTTCTCACAAAGAAGGAAACCGGTTCGATTTGTAGAAGGGGATTGTCGGCCCGATTTTTCCTTCAAATGAAAGCGGTTGCGGTTCGAACCAAGGGGAAACCTTGACGCGATTTGACATTTCCAGCGAAAGCTTTTCGAGTTACGGCATCGTTGACACGCTGCTTATTTCACGTCAACGCGAAATGGTTCGCTTTGTGAGGAAAAATGACGCGATTTTCCCCGTCAAATGAAAGCGGTTCGAGACGTAGGGAAAATTTGTCTAGCTTTTTCCCATCAAGTGAAAACAGACGTAATTCACAAGAAAACCTTAACAGGATTTTCCCGTCCAAGAAAACGGTTCGATCTTTAAGGAAAACAGGAAAACGTGATATAATCTTCACCGCCAAAATGATAAAAGCGCGTTAATTCAAGTATGAAAAATGACTCAAGTTTTCCAGAATATGAAACAAACATCACAGTGTTTACAGTTATGTAGCAGTTATCACAATACGTTTGCTGAAGAGTAGATAACGGCTTCATTTAAAAACTTGTTAGCCAATGTGTAATTTGAAACGTATTTGCAAGGTGCTAAAGAGCATAATATTCGGTTTTGTTGGTAAACGGAGTGGCGTAAGTGTTACGCTGTATTTGCTTGTCAGTGAATCATGACTGGCAAATGGTGCATTATCTAGGTGTAGTTCTGTAAAACTTGGTTGAAATTGTTCGTCGATAGTTCTTTTTTGCGTTCGTTCGCTAAGACGTTTAAATATTTACATTGAGGAGTTACGACGCAGGTGACATACTAATAAAAAAGGAATTATTTTTTTTTATTGTTAAATGGAATGAGAACTTCTCTCCTCCGCTACTCTCACTAACATACCCTTGAGAATATTGACAAATACTATTACAATCTTTAAAAAAAATAATATTGCAAGCTTGAAAAATACAATAAACAAAAACTACAAAAGCAAAGTTAACCGAATTTTCATATCCTGCCGGTCGATGTAAAAAGTGCAAAATTCCATCTTTCTTCTATATTCGAGACGGCGATTATGAGAGAGAGAGAGAGAGAGAGAGAGAGAGAGAGAGAGAGAGAGAGAGAGAGAGAGAGAGAGAGAATATTTACATTATTTGCGAAATTGACTGAAATCACAGTGGGTGAAGAGTAGTGTGCGATTCGGAGAGATAACTGTTGTTATTTTGTTTTTGTTTGGTTATGAAATCGTTCTTTTCACATTGAAGTTGTAATTCTTGTGATTTATTTATTTATTTATTTTTATTAATTTTATAAAGATCAGGGTACGTGTTGACGTTAGGCTTCAGTTCGGCTAAATTGGAGAATAAAATGGATAATAATAATAATAAGAAAATAATAAAATAAATTTAATAAATAAAAAAACTAATAATAATAATAATAATAATAATCATAATGGTAATAATAATTAATAATAAAAGATTAATAATATGGCATGTGAGTATAAGTTCTTTAATGGATAATAAAAGCTTTCGAACCTTCACTACTACTCTATCACTACTACTCTACTATACTATACTCTACTACTACTTATATACTCTACTAATAATAATAATAATAATAATAATAAAATAATATTATTATTATTATTATTATTATTATTATTATTATTATTATTATTATTATTATTATTATTATTATTATTATTATTATATATTATTATTATTATTATTATTATTATTATTATTATTATATTGATTATTATTTTATTATGCTGAAATTTCTGCTTGAATTTTCCCATTGCTAGTTTGGCCTTCCGTTCAACTTGCACATATTATTCTCTCAAAGGAATTGTATTAATCGTCCCCCTTAAGTTGAAAAGCAAAAAAATGTAAACGGCAGTGATATCTGATGAAGGGAGACTTGAGTATTCCCGAAAAAATTGTCAGTTGCAATCCGTTCCAAGTCTTTCAGTTAGAGGGACATAAACAGAGAGAGAGAGAGAGAGAGAGAGAGAGAGAGAGAGAGAGAGAGAGAGAGAGAGAGAGAGAGTAAACACTAGAGGAGGCGGAGGATAATAGGTGTTTGATGTAATTTGGAACACAAAAGCGAAATCATCTGAGTGGCGGCGTACCAGGAAAACAAAACAGGCTCTCTCTCTCTCTCTCTCTCTCCTCTCTCTCTCTCTCTCTCTCTCTCTGCCATTGTCCTCGTCGTCGGGAGCGTTAATAGATAACGCGCTGGAAGAGGACGTATCGTCAGCTTCCCAATTAACCTACAAAGTTACCTGGAAGTTACTCGGGAGTAAATTATGATTATGAAGAAAGGCGCATAATTCTCAATCCGTCGGCGCTGAGGGAGGCTGGTTTTATTAGTAATTGGAGTTGCTCCGAAAACAGAACGTTTGTGTTTGTAGAATTCTGTCTGTCTTGTTTCTCAAGTTCTGTCTCGTCTTTATTTGTGTGCACTTTCAGAGTCAATGTTTTAAGTTATTTTTTTTTCCGTCAGTACTCGTCAAGTACTGGTTATTTCGTAGATAAATAAGTGGTGGCATGCAAAAAAAAAAAAAAAAAAAATAAAACTTGATGAGATTATAAGTAGCGGCTGGTGGTTTCATAAATTCTTGACTTCTTCAGTGTGCCTCTCATGAGATCAGGAAAGTCTCATTGATTAAAGCACTGAATCACCTAGCTGGGTCTTAATCGTAGGTGGTTCGTGGTGTATATAGGCTCCCAGTCAGAACTCACATCATTGTATCATTAATGGTAGAAATGTCATGGTTTTATTAATTTTCCTTTCTGTGGGGTTGTTGGGATGGAATCATTGACTTTATTTGAGTATAAGATTTTTATTTCTATGATGGAAATAAGTTTTGGAGTGACCCCCCATGGGGTTTTC
>NC_087218.1:25266559-25279059 GCF_015104395.2 Macrobrachium nipponense | reverse complement strand
GTGAAACGTTTCGTCATCTGTGATTTGCTTTTGCGTTGGGGTAAATAATTGGTCAAGGACGGCAAACGAAGATGAAAAGACGCAGTTAATATAATGAATTGCAGAGGAAGATGACGAATAGAAGTAACAAAGAAATCGAAAATGAATACAAAAGTGGACGACCCATCTAATTTGTGTGCTTTCAGTACGTCAGTAGATCAAACAAGGAAGAGGAAATAGAAATTACTTCAGGAATGAAGTGGGAATAAGTCAGTAGATCAAACAAGGAAGAGGAAATAGAAATTACTTCAGGAATAAAGTGGGAATAAGTCAGTAGATCAAACAATGGGAAAGAAAGGGAAGAAGAAGAAATACTTCAAGGAATAAAGTGGGGAATAAGGTCAAGGTAAGATTTCAAAACAAGGAAGAGGAAATAAAGAAATTACTTAAGGAATGAAGTGGTAATAAGTAAGTAAAGGATCACAAGAAAGGAAATAGCATAGGAAATTAAACTCAGGACATAAAGTTGGTTAATAAGTCAGTAGATCAAACAAGGAAGAGGAAATAGAAATTACTTCAGGAATAAAGTGGTAATAGTCAAAAAAAGTAGAAAATTCACAGAGAGGAATAGATTCTTCAGATAAAGGTATTATTTATCAGTAGATCAACCAATGAAAAGGAAGACTAGATAAAAACACGAGAGGAATAGAAAAATTATTCAAAGAATCAGTATAAAATAGTCAGGTGATAAAACAAGAGATGGAATAGAAATCACTCAAGAAATGAAATGACAACAGAACTGACAGTCTTCAGTGGTCTGCAAACAAACCAGTGTAGCAGAAATTAAACACGGCAGAGGAAACAGACATAAACGAGAGAAATGAAAAGGCAACGGGACGACCCACCGTCAATCGCTCTGCAGTTGCAATAAAGCAGAGATTAAAGAAGGAAGAGGAAAACAGAAATAACGAAGGAAATGAAAGAGGCCGAAGTGGAAAGGAGGATGTGTTGGCGAATGGCGCGAGTGTTTTGTCATTTAATCCCTGTTTGTGTGTTTGTGTTATATGGAGACTGTTTGTTTATCTACCGACGTCTTTAGCGAGATGAGGCTCCTCGGGAGAAGGGTGTTTGTGGGGTGGGGGGGGGGGGCCGGGGGGGGGGGGTTTTGGGGGCTTGTTTGCGAAGATCACGAGATAGAAGGAGGAAGTTTATCATACCTTTGCGGCTTTTTTTTATGTTTTTTTTTATTCGCCGTACTTCATTATTTTCTCATTTACGCATTTCTTGCGTAAATTTCAGTTGTTTCCAATGTGTGCAATTGTTGCGCAAACTGACACACTAATTTTTCGGCTATTGCTAGGTTCTCTTGTTCTGCTATAATGCATTGTTATGGCTAATTGTTTGGTTGTTAACCTGGCTTAGCAACTACAACATTTATTCCTGATAGGTAATTTTTTGATGTGGCCAGTTTCAAAGAGGGCACGTGCGTATTTCAAACGGGGGAAAACGATCATGTTTCACTAGGTTTTTTGTTTTCTATTCTTAATGGAAAGGTTCATGGGACGGGCATCTCAGCTTGCAGGCTTATTGGAATCTTGGGAAATAATGGCAAATGAATAAAAAGCAATTGGTTTAACCGGTTGGCAACTACAAACCTGTTTCTTGAAGGCAAATTTTTTTTTTCAAATATTCAAATTTTATTCTTTTATCATTTGAGCCTTTTCGCTTGTTTCACTTAAGTGGAAGGCTTTCATTATATAGGATGCATTATATAGAAGTCAGACATCCCAACTTTATTGCTTTATAGTAAATATCACCATATCTTGTGCTGTCACTGTCTTATGTACAGGTTCTGTCGCTCTTTATCTCGCTTCCTAATCTAGTACTTACAGTCCCATAATCACCAGGTTCTTGGTGCACAAACGCCCTTCAGTCATCACCAATGTCCCTCCTTTCGCGTAAACATTGCCGGGAGAACAATGATGGCCGTGTGCCACGGTTAAACAGCTGTCACCCATCTCCTGTGCGGTGGCTGTGGTGGTTTGGGCACTCACTATACCCTTCATATGTCAGTGCTCTCCCCCCCCCCCCCCCACTCTCTCTCTCTCTCTCTCTCTCTCTCTCTCTCTCTCTCTCTCCCTGTCAGCTATCCGTACCCGAGATGAAAGTGGGTACCTTCATTTACATCAACGATCCTGGATGAGATTCACTATTCCGCAACCACTTCCGTATATGAGATGAAAGTGCACAGCCTCACTTTCATCAACTATCCTATCGGAGATTCACTATTCCGTAACCACTTCCGCACCCAAGATGAAAGCGGGTAGCCCTGCTTTCATTAGCTATCCTGACTGAGGTTTACTATTCCGCAACCACTTCCGTGCCCAGGATGGAAAGTGGAGGACCCTCACATTCTGCAGTCACTTCCGTACCCAAGATGAAAGCGGGTAGCTTCACTTTCATCAGCTATCCTGGCAGATAGTCACTATTTACAACCACTTCCATACCCAAGATGAAAGTTTGGACATTCACATTCCGCAGTCACTTCCGTACCCAAGATGGATGTGGGTACTCTTACTTTTATCAACTATCCTGTCTTAGATATACTATTCCACAACCACTTCCGTACTCAAGATGAAAGTGGGTAGCCACACTTTCTTCAACTATCCTATCAAAGAATCACTACTCCGTAACCACTGACGTCCTCAAATGAAAGTTAATACTCTCACTAGCATCAACTATCATAGATAAGATTCACTATTCCGCAACCACTTCCCCCTACTATACATCTTACAGATTACTAAACCCATCCCCCGCTTCCCCCCTTACCCCGTTTCACCTGTCTTCAACTATCCCTCACTCACTCTCTTCATCTCTGTCTCACTCACTCCCTCCCTCAACTCTCCAACTATACGCATGTGGGGACAGGCTGCCTGCTATCTCTAAACATCCTATCACTGTCTGCCATTGTTGACATCTATGCGACTGTCTGCCAACAACACTGCCACCTTTGTGACGTAATTGTTCAACACTACTACTACTACTACTACTACTGCTACTACCTGTGTTGCTGCCAAATGAAATACCAGAAAAGATTGCTTATCACAACAATAACATTAGCTGCAAGAAGAAGAAGAACAACAACAATAATGAGCTCATGGTATCGGTCGTGAAAGCTAGCGGTGAATTTTTTTATTATTATTATTGTTATATTATTCATGGGAAACAAATAACTGTGTGTTTTTTATGTTTTACAGACAGTGACTAATGCTACCATTTGCATACCCTCTTTCCTGTCCTTTATAACGTAATTCAACCTTACTGTCAATAATCGTAATGACTATTTTGTTTTCTCTCTCTCTCTCTCTCTCTCTCTCTCTCTCTCTCTCTCTCTCTCTCTCTCTCTCTCTCCATATATGTATATAATGGTATTATTATTATTATTATTATTATTATTATTATTAATATTAATTATTCTATTAATACTAATAATAATAATAATAATAATATAATAACTATAATAATAATTATTATTATTAAAAAATTATTATTACTCAGCACTACCCATTTATCCATCATATACATCCTGAACGACCTTTGCCTGTCTCTTGGGTAGTCACTTCCGTTTGTGTTACGATACCCTTGGGGTCGATTATTTTTCCTTTGAAGTTTATTTCTTTGTGATCATTAACTTCCTGCAGAATTATAAATGAAAGTCACGTCATCTCTCTCTCTCTCTCTCTCTCTCTCTCTCTCTCTCTCTCTCTCTCTCTCTCTTTGTTGCTCAACTTTACCTCATTTTACGAGAATCAGTTCTTTTAATGGTATGCTTGTTTATTGTATATATGTATATTAATATAATATATATATTATATTATATATATATATATATATGTGTTGTGTGTGTTGTGTGTGTGTGTGTGTATGTATTTATATGTATATGGGGTGTACCTCTGTTTCTCAATGTTTTTATCCATTGTTATCACATATGAGAAATAAGCTGTTACGAATATTTATACTTATATTCAACATATTATATACAGCCCCCCGCTCTCCCTTCCCTCTCTCCCCCCGCCCTTCCTTCCCTCAGCTAATCATATAACAAATGGGTCTCTCTTTCCCTCCTCTCTCTCTCTTCTCTCCCCACCTCTCCCTCCTCTTTTCTATCTCTCTCCTCCAAAAGGTTTGTTCCCTCCCACAAGAAATCAGCTATTTTGACTTCATATCCAAACGCTTTTCCCCATTGTTTACGTTACACCGCTTCCTGCTCCCTCTATTGGCAAAAGAGGCCCCATTGAGCAGAGACAGCAAGGAATGCATCTGACGGTTAGGCAGAATGGCAGAACGAATGAATGTATGGTATGGCTGACCATTAGAGGGTCGCCTCTGATACTGCCTGATAAATGTATGGAGTGCCGTCTAATCGTTGCAATTAGGAAGCAGTTAGCGTTTTATGGGATTTAATTAAGGCAATTATAGGCGCCAGAGTCCAAACCGTAATGGGGGGAAACAGGTTGGTTTTAGGAAACTAATTGGGGACTCTATGAATGATGCGTCGGCTGAAACATTATAGTCTTGTTGGGGAGGGAGGGGGGGGGGGATGTCTCCTGTACCCTGCAGCAGCAGCAGCAACAACAACAACAACAACAATACCAACAACAGTGAGACAATAGTAGCAACAGCAGTTGGTATGGAGTGAGCTGGAATCTGGAGGCATAGATGAGAAGTGATAGTTATTCTTTTTCGGCTTATCATTGCATTTGCTGTCCTTCATTTTGTTTTATATTTTGTAATGCCTGAGTAATCTTTCATTATGGTGGACATATGAATATAAAGCCATTACCTCCTTGCTGTTAGTTTTGTCTTTTCACATTAAGGAACTTATTTCAGGAACTTATTTCAGAACACCTGCATACTGAGTTGTTAGCCCTTTTTTTATGTTTCATAAAAATGTGTGTGTTTTATGAATAATAATAATAATAATAATAATAATAATAAATAATAATCTAATAATAATAATAATAATAATAATAATAATAATAATTACTATTGAATACTATTGTGTTGTAATAAGCTGTCTAATGAAAATAATCAGAATGTGAATATGTGAAAATACACAAATACATAAAACTAACAAAATATTAAATAGACAAAAAAATGTATAAACAGAAATCTTAAGAAGAAACGTAAAATTGCATTCAGTGGAGATGAAACATCATCTTGATTGAAAATAGATTTCCTAAGCCGGATGAAAAGAGATGCTGCTATTTTAGCTCTTCCACAGAATTCCCTTTAAGAGGGATTCTGAAATAGTTTTAGCTAGGAGAGAAGTTACAGTTCTATATATAGTGTACAAGGATGGCTGAATAAAGCGTTCTTCTGTTCTGGACTAGAACTGACAGAAATATGTTCGTCTTTTCGCATAGTAGGATTTTTTTATGTTGAATCCCACATACTCGGTAATATATTTAGAACGAGCTGATGATAATAATAGAAAATCACTTTTGTTGCTGGTTGTTATCACACCCACTAGCATCTTTATACACACACACACACACACATATATTCTAAGGGCAACCAATGCTATTCCCCCGTTCATCAAGGAACCAGACAGAGCTGTTAGCATCTCTGAAAGAAGGCTCTAGTTTTCGGCAGCTCCCGTGGGGATTTCGTGGCCCTCTCGCGTACCCTGAAAGGTTAACATTCTCTCTCTCTCTCTCTCTCTCTCTCTCTCTCTCTCTCTCTCTCTCTCTCTCTCTCTCTCAATTCAAACAAACAAACAAAAACCAAAGAGGAGAAGAGAAGAGTGAGCGAATGACCTACGGCCCTCACAGTATACCTGTTAATCCCCCGACAACCTTATTAAGGTTATCCTTATACAGCCAAGTGTGGTTTTGTGGTTTGACTCACCTGTCCGGAGTGTTTAGCTTTTTTGTCAGGCCCTTTAAAGTCCTGGTGAAAAACGGCTCCTCTGCGGGGCCAGGTGTTACCTGGTTGGAAGGAGTCAAGAGCGATGCAGTGATATTTCGAGGATGCGTTTCGTTGTCTTCGTTTTATCTTATATTTATGCAAGGATGCTTCAGCTTTGATAGAACACCAGAATTCAGGTTCGTAGAATTACCGTATTTAGTTTATGTATTCGTGACTTTTTCCTTAGTATATTTTTTTATTTTTGTTAAATTTTTTTTGCGGAGGGTGGGGGGAACTTCCTGTTACGGATGAAGACGAACCATATGTTTCGGCTTGACGGTCCTCTTTTGTGTTGCCAGACTCTGTAATTGGTCAAGCAAGCATCTACGTGGACAGCCTTCGGGTATGTGGAGGAAGAAGAAGAAGAACTTCAGGTCTGATGCAATATTGTTCGGCGATGTTTACACCAGAAAGCGGAGATGCGACCGGGATTACTCGAGCCTCTATGTAATGCGTATATAGTATGACTTATTGTTGCTCCGATGTTTTGTGACAGTGACCTTGATTTCTCTCTCTCTCTCTCTCTCTCTCTCTCTCTCTCTCTCTCTCTCTCTCTCTCCACGCCGTACGTGCCCTAAATGCCAAAAGTTGTAAGCATCAGAGGTTTGTTGTTCGTAAATTCAGTGTAACACAGCGATTACAGCAAACTTCTTGTGTGTGTCTTTCAGTTTCATTCGGATTTTTTTTATGAATAGCAGTTATAGATTCACTTTGTTAGCTTCTTGTTGTGCTTTTGAATAATATTAATATGAATAATAATAATAATCATATTATAGCTGTTTCAACGGCATTTAACTTATATATAATCTTCTCAGTTCTTCTTATTATCTTTTTCTCATCAGCATGTAGCTGGTATATCAGGTTTCCCAAGGACATGTAAAGAATCTCTGTCTACAGGTATCATCACTCTCTCATGACGTCGAGAGCCTCTTCACGAACGTTCCAGTTGACAAGACGGTTGGACACATCCTCGGTAGAGTATATAGTAGATGTGAGGACACACAGGCTTTGAACATTCCCGAAGAAGCCTTAAAAGCCCTTCTTGAAATATGCACCAAGAGGGTCCCATTCACAACCCACAGAGGACATCTTTATTGCCAGATTGACGGCGTGGCAATGGGATCCCCAATAGGGGTCCTATTTACCAATTTCTACGTGAGTGTCGTCGAAGAAAGGGTTTTCAATAAGATCCCCTGCCCTCTTCAATATCATCGTTACATGGACGACACCTTCATAATAGTCGACAAAGAAGATCTAGAAACTTTAAGAAGGACTTTCCAAGAATGTTCCGTCCTCCGCTTCACGTGTGAACGCAGCGTTGATGGTGCCCTACCTTCTTGGACTTTCGGGTACAGCAGACTCCTACGGGATATACACCATAGTTTATAAAAAACCCACGAACTCGGGTCTATGCCTTAATGGGTCCTGTGAGTACCCTTACACACTGCTCCACGTGGAGAGAAACCACGAAGGAGATCGAAAGGTCCACACAAATCCTCTTCAATAACAACTTCGCAAATCGTATGGTCGAACGTCAATCACGAGACTCCATAAATAACTGGCACCTGGAAAGCACGACAGAAACCAACAACGGCCAAAGTGGAGCTATAAAAATATTTTATAAAAAACTATATGCACCACAAATATTTGGAAGACGAAAAGGCTATTAGGAAAATAATAAATGAAAATGGCTCCCCCACTGCAGAAGGTGATAAAATTAGCCTCATAATTTATTATAAAAATATGAAAACCAGCCAGCTGCTTCTTAAAAACAACCCGGTGCTCCCAGAAACGTCTTTGAAGAGGAGTGTCATCTACGAATTCACATGCCCGTAGGAAGGATGCCACCACTCCTGTCGGGATGACCACTACAAAGCTCTTCTAAGCGTCTCTCCTGCCACCTTCAAGAAGGGACCATTTTCAATTATTACAGGGAAAAACAACGGGAGACCAGAAAGAGCTGAGCTAATAACGAACGTAGAAATTATTGACCAAGCACCGGACTGAAGACGTCTACTTTATCTCGAGGTACTGCATATATTACAAAAAAAAAAAAGCCAACTATCAACACAGTAACAGAAACAGAATTTCTCCCTACCATCATGAGAAGAAATACAAGAAACTAACCGACTCCATACACCGTCACGAGAGAGAGAGGAGGAGAGATTGAGTGAGAGAGAAAGATAAAGAGAGAGCTAGCGAGAAAGTGAGAGAGAGGAACAAGCGGAGAGAGAGAGAGAGAGAGAGAGAGAGAGAGAGAGGTTGCAGGTAACCCAACCAACACCCAACCCCCGCAGCGCCTCAGTGGCGTGATCGGTATGGTCTTGGCCTGCGACCTCTGAGGGGTTAGAGATGTGTATTTCTGGTGATAGAAGTGCACTCTCTACGTGGTTCGGAAGTCACGTAAAGCCGTTGGTCCCGTTGCTGAATAACCACTGGTTCCATGCAACGTAAAAACACCATACAAACAAACCCAACCCCCGCCAACAACCCCGGACGGACCTAGGAGATCTCAACGCCTTAGGGACAGAGTTCGTCACCAGCCAACGACCAATTAAAATCCCTGCTTACTGACCTACCCACCGATTGTACTCGCCCTGCCTGCTATTTAAATACCTGTAAACCACGTACCTTAATTCACTCTCTTGTATACTCTCTTAGATAAATGCCTGTCCGCTGTCGACGCGTCAGAGGAAATAAACCTAAGACAACTGAAATCTTTATATGTTATTAGGAAACTTGATATACCAGCTGCATGCTGATGAGAAAAAGATAATAAATAAGAAAAATTTAAAGATTCTATATAAATTAAATGCCGTTGAAACAGTTATAATATTCAATGCTATACTGCCCTCAGGGAAGGCCTCCTTCCCAATAATAATAATAATAATAATAATAATAATAATAATAATAATAATAATACCATACAGATGTCTTCTTATTTTATCTTTTGTATTATATATATGTATATTCTTTATTATTTAATTATCTTTCTACTTCCGCAAGAAAAGACGTTCTTTCTAAGCCGTCTGGAAAAACGAACCGAGTAAAAACAAATATCACCGTTTGCTGCTGTTTATTTGAACCTTGTTTTTTTGTTTTTGTATTTTTTATTTTTATTTTTTTATCTTATTTTATTTAATTTATTTTTTTTTTTTTTTTGTAATTGCACGACCACTCGATACCTGGTTCTTTGCTTAGACGGAGATAATCGAGTCTCAGGTGTACAAAGTACAGCATTCCACGCATTTCGACGTTGCGCTCAGAACGGAGGGGGGACTGGAAAAAGAGAGGGGGGGATCATGAACGATGGGAGGGGGAAGCATTGAGATATCGGTTGTGGTAGCTTGGTTAGTGATAGAGGGAGGAGGGGGTGAGTGGTGGAAGGGAGGGGGAAAGAGAGGGGGGATCATGAAGATGGGAGGGGAAGCTTGAGAATATTCGGTGTGGTAGATTGGTTTAGTGATAGAGGGAGGAGGGGAGAGTGGAAGGGAGGGGAAAGAAGAGGGGGGATCATGAAGATGGGAGGGGAAGCATTGAGATATCGTGTGGTAGATTGGTAGTGATAGAGGGAGGAGGGGAGAGTGGGGAAGGGAGGCGAGAGGGGGGATCATGAAGATGGGGGGGGAGGGGAAGCATTTGAGATATCGGTTGTGGTTAGATTGGGTGTGGTAAGGGACGGAGGAGGGGGAGAGTGGAGGGGAGGGGGAAAAGAGCCGGGGGGGGTATGATGAGAATGGGAGAGGAAGGATTGAGATGTCAGTGTGGTGGAATGGGGGAGGGTAGGGGAGGAGCGAGGGAGGGGTAGATGTAGGGGAGGGGGTTGAAGGTAAACAGGGTAGGGGGTTCAGATATCGTTGTAAATGGCAGAGGAAAGTGTGAGAATGCCAGGGTTAATTAGGAGTGAAAACTCCATTTCTTCCTTTATCTCTCTGGGGTTTTGTTATGCTTATATTTTGATGTGCTTATTACATTTCCTCTCTCTCTCTCTCTCTCTCTCTCTCTCTCTCTCTCTCTCTCTCTCTCTCATCTCTCTCTCTCTTGTATTTGTTTATCCCTTTTTATATTCATTGGTATTCACGGGTAATTAGGAAACTTTCATTCTTTCCTTGTTTAAATTTTCCAGTAATACCTTTAAATCAGATGACATTCTTTCTGTTACCTCGTCACTTTCATTTTTCGCTTCGTTTATTTTTTTAAAATTTATTTTCGGCGTTTTGTGGACCCATGTGTTAAGATTGTGGTGGCGGCCATTTTATAGGCGACAGTACTCAGTCACTTAAGTATTTCCGTAATTCTTCCAATATATATATTTAAAAAAAAAAATTCCACCTTTTTCTTTCAAGCGTGAATTGAAATAGATGTTATAGAGGGATGCTAAGGAGTATGGGAAAATAAGGATGTGGTAATTGGGAGCTTTTGAAAAAATATTAGATAATATTCTTAATAATCAGTAATACTTTTCCGTATTGCCCTATTCTGTATTTAGTTTGCTTTTATCGGTTTGGGAACCTTATTATTAACTAGCTCTCTCTCTCTCTCTCTCTCTCTCTCTCTCTCTCTCTCTCTCTCTCTCTCTCTCTCTCTCTCTCTCTCCTACCAGGAAATTGAATTCGGGCTTATTAATCTTTAAGATATCATCATGGCGGGAGTTTGACTCAATCGCAAAAATGAACAATTATTAAATATTTTTTTCTAATTCTTTTTTTTTATTTTCAAAGTTCAGACGGCAATTTTGATTCGGTTGGTACATGTTGTCATTAAAGGTAATGACGGGGTATTGCGAAGGGGCATGATACTCGAGAATGGAATACTTGTCTTTGGTTCCTTATTGGGCATCAAATCTTTACTTGCGTTCTCTGCCCGGGCAACAGTCCGGCCCGATAGTCAAATATTAGGGCGAATCTCTTTTTGGGAAAAGCCTGGTGTTCAGTTGTTTGAGGTGAGCTTTCGAGGTTATCACACACACACACACCACTCACACACACACACATATATATATTATATATATATATATATATACTATAATATATATATATATATATTATAATACCACACACACAC
This sequence comes from Macrobrachium nipponense, assembly GCF_015104395.2. Lineage (NCBI taxonomy): Eukaryota > Metazoa > Arthropoda > Malacostraca > Decapoda > Palaemonidae > Macrobrachium > Macrobrachium nipponense. The sequence continues at coordinate 25,268,046 of NC_087218.1, read as the reverse complement.
CATATATATATTGCATTAATTTACAAATGTCCTTTAATATCCAACAAGTGTGTCACTAAAGACGCCCACTGCAGTCCTCTGTGCGCTAGTTCGAATCCACGAGAGGACGAAATTATTATCAACTAAAAAATTCCCCTTCCGTTAACATATATGAACTTAATGCATGTATATGAATCACGGTGATGTGATAAAAATTCATATATACATATATATATGTATATATATATATATATATATATATATAATAGTATATATATATATGAGAGAGAGAGAATGACATCACACACACACACAGACACACACACACACACACACCACACACACACACACACACACATATATATATATATATATATAATATATATATATATATATTATATATATATATATATATATATAGTTCGACATTAAGGTATTGTATGTTAGCTCTTGACAAAATAGTTTCAGTCTTCAGTTAATGAGGATCGGGTCGGTAGGGGAGAAATAGTCCAAAAAATGCAATTTGAGTAGACATATTTTGACTTTGGACTTTATTTATATTTTCATTTATACGCTTACAATAAATTAACGTAGGTATTTTTCTTTCACCCTCCCTCTCAGGCGAAGCCTTAATATTGCTTTCTTTGTGTGTGTGTGTGTTGTGTGTATGTAGGAGTGTTACATACAAATGTTTTCACATTTCACTAAAAAAGATCACGAATGTGTACATATTTTGATTTTTAGCTGAAGCTCCGAGGTTATAGTACACGGCAGTACTTCGTTCTCTGTCGTTCCACGTTCTCTGTCGTTCCATTTTAAATTATTCCTGTGGGTTCAGCTGATAAATACAATGGCGTATTAATGTGAAGAAACCAAGATTATCAGCCTGTGAGAATGAGCCGTGATTGATTTCTATAAAACCACAACATATTAAAAGAGAACACGGTTTTAAGACATTTTTATCCCGGAGTCAAATGATACATAACTAAACAATGTAGGACGACAAGAACACCAGAAGATAAGCAGGACTTTTGGGAATGGTTGGGTGGGGGGGGGGGGGGGGGCGGGTTGGAGGAATGGGTGGTGGGGGAAGAGGATGGAGTTGCTCAGTACCATTTTTGGGGAACAGAATGGTCTGGGAGATTCCTCCAAGATATAAGGAAAGTTTTGCGCCGACTTATGAGACTTTTTCAAGTTTCTTCTGCCTGACTTCTGTGCCCGAAATTTTGCCTATTCAAATCTGGTCTGAATTGTAAGTGGCGCTAACTTTTCTCATTTTAAAAAATTTAATGGCATGATAATTATTTCAGGGCGAGCACCGTGGGCCGAGTCATGGCTTTTTTTTTCTTTTTTTCTATTACGGATGATTGTCATAACAGGGAGAAAAACAATGCCAAAGTGATGTAGTGGAAGTGATGATATGACAGAGAATTGAAAGTAAAACATAATACCAGAATGATAGAATATGATAGAGAATTGAAAGTATGACAGGCGGAAGTGAAATAAAT
>NC_087218.1:25244059-25261559 GCF_015104395.2 Macrobrachium nipponense | reverse complement strand
GATAATCCCTTTTTACTGGGATGGGGCCGTTCTTCAGAAATTCTCTCTCTCTTCTCTTCTCTCCCCCCCCTCTCCTCCCTCCCCTCCAGTCTCTCTCTCTCTCTCTCTCTCTCTCTCTCTCTCTGCTTATGTCTAAAAGGAGACAATCTCTACGAGATAACCCCTCATTTCACTGGGGTGGCACCATTCTTCAGATCAGAAACCTCTCTCTCTCTCTCTCTCTCTCTCTCTCTCTCTCTCTCTCTAATGTGTGTGTGTGTGTGTGTGTGTTTGTCAGGACATGTCTCATGTTTCCCCTCAGCGTTACCGCTTGAGTGATTAGAATAGCGGGGCATTGCTACAAATAAATATATATAAAAGATTCATTCTTTCGGCCTCTTTTTGATATTTTTTTTAATGTCATTGTTGCTGTTGTTGTTTAGGGAGATTTATGAGAGTTGCTTGGCCGTGGGGATCTCTCTCTCTCTCTCTCTCTCTCTCTCTCTCTCTCTCTCTCTCTCTCTCAATCGTTCGTTGACAGCACGCCAGCAAGTGGAGAATTGAGAATTATGGACTGAAACGTTCGTATAAAGAACATTTGAGGGTCTTTCTTCATTGAAACTCATTCAAGTTTTGTTTCACTAAGAAGAAAAAAGGAATAGCAGATGAGAATAGGTTGGTAACTGCTGATGAAGAGAGGATAAGAGAAAGTGCGTTCTAAATTACTTTTGGAAAATCACCTTAAATGTAGTAGGTAAGAAATTGCTAGTGAAGAAGCAATTTTAGATAACCGTTTGGGAAGAAGTGAAGAAGAAATGAAGATGAAAGGAGGAAGTTAAAATTGGTTAGGAATTTGCTGATTTGCCGATGACGAAGTAATTATAGAAAACGGGTTAATTAATCTTGCTGACGACAAAGGGATTATATAAAAAAAATTGTTTAAATATTGCTGATGACGACAGACAAGAAAAAGGTGGCTGCGAATTGGTGATGATGGGACATCATTTTAAAAGTTAATAAAAGTTAATTCAGTTGCTGTTGATGACGAAAGGATAACAGAAATAGTAGATTGCAAATATTTTACTAATTGCTGGTGAGAAAAGCAAGTGAGGCGGGTAAGAAATAAAAACTAACTACTTTGCTGATGGTGAGAGACAGAATATATTTAAAGACAACTAAAGTTAAAAATTTAGAAAGATTTCAATCTGGGTCATAGATTTCAATCTGGGTCGTATGCTCCTGATAACGAATGAACCTGTTTTCACGCAAATGTTGTTCTTCTGATGATGTGATAAACCTTTTAAAGAAACCGTTCGGAGATGGCTGAGTGATTGACTTATTTATTAGTTTATGTATTATTATTATCATTCAGTTTAAAATTAAGTTTTTTGTATTATTATTATCATTCAGAAAACGAACCGTATTCATATGGAACCAGGCCTCGGCGGCAATTGACTTGAAATTCAAGCTTCCTTAGAAAGAAGCAACAGGATGCAAAGGGAAATACCGAAAGAAGATATTGTTATTAAAAATGAAAAAGATAAAGTTGGCTCCTCAGCGTTTTTGATGTTTTATGAAACAATTTGAATTCCTTCGGAATTGCAGTTTTCAGTCGTCAGACTCGATAATGGAGCGGGTTGGGGTGTGATGACGATTGTGACCCGGTCAGGACTCTGTCGGAAAGTGTGATAAGGTTGATAACTAATCCAAGCGAACAATAATTCTTCTATTAATGTTATTACTTTGGTAGGCAGCTATGTGGAGATGCATTCATTGCACATTTTTTCTCTCAAATTTAGACATCTTCATGTCAGCGTGGTTAATTAGGGCGGAACGGATTGTTGATTGAACTTGGTTATAGTGTAGTGGTGGAGCAGAGAGAGATGCTGAGAGAGAGAGAGAGAGAGAGAGAGAGAGAGAGAGAGAGAGAGGTAAGCCAAAATAAAGCTACCTCATTTCTGGTATGGGACGAACTAACTCGATTCACTTGCCAACCCCCACATAACTATTTTTTTTTCTTCTTGTTGCCTCAAGTAGGAAGTGGGGCTCATTTCACCCGCCGAGGGGGAAGGGTATTTATGATGAAGATGGTAAAGGATGGGGCGCCCCGGGAACGAGCTCGGGAGAAGAAGAAGAAGAAGAAGAGGGAGATCGGAGGAGGAGGAGGAGTAAGAGGAAGGGGGGATAATCTGGGTGGTGTACCAAGGATCCAAAGACACGTGAAATAGGTAGAGCAGCATGAGCTGAAATGTGGAGAGAGAGAGAGAGAGAGAGAGAGAGAGAGAGAGGATATTAATGCCACCTCTGAGGACGACGTTGAAATGTGTTTGCGTGCGTGTGTGCGCGCTCCTCCCAGAACCTTATGGTTTGGATGGTATGGAAGGAAAATGTATGGTTTGTGTGGTTAGTTCGGTGATGGTAATGATGTTTAAAGAAAATATAGTATCCATTTTATTCCTGTGTCATACTCAAGGGACGCTAGACGTAGCGTGGCATGCGGTGTGGGGTTGGGGAGGGTGTGAGTATGGGTGGGTGACCGCGGGTAAGGAGTGAGGCGTCATGGGGGGCTGGAGACGAATCGAAGAGGTCTTCATTGGAGGCAAAGGTGCCATTGCAATACGGGTTTCCGGTGAAACGAATTTCTCCCTTCTTTATATTCCTTGTTTTCTTTACTGCAATTATTCTCTTTATGTGTTTATGTGTTCAGTACATTTATCAAATTAGTTATCACGCCTGTTATTTTTTTTACTGCGTTACGTTTCATCGTAGTTTTTTCTTGGAAATGATTTCCAGAGCGGCATTTTATAAAATTGGAACGAACCATACGAGCGGCATAACATACGGTATATTTACAGTCTCCATAAAAACCATAAATTCACGTCTCTCTACTCTGCCAGTCTCCCTGTTATTTTCCCATCCCCCCCCACACCCCCCTTCCCCAACATTTTTACTCGTGCGGAAATTTTATTGCGAAATTCAGTTGAAAGATATTATTACGGTATCATTTTTTTCCCTCAAAAAAAAAAATTTTTTTTTTTTTTTTTTTTTTTTTTTTATATTTTTTTTTTTTGGAAGAACTGAAGGACGGACAAAAATTCAATTTTTTTCCCTCTTTTGGTCCCATGAGAATAGGAGGATGATGCTAATAGGTTCGTCCCCAAAGTAATGACAGTCTGCCCTCGTAAATAACGAATGATGATGGGACCAGGGTAACAGTCTCGCGCTGAAGGGGGGAAAATATGGGGTACTTGAAGAATGCCCCAGCTGCATTCCTTCCTCTTCTTGAAGAAAAACAAAAAATATTTTTTTTTTATTCATTTCATACATGCACGAGGTTAGAAAAAGGTATACCATTGTGGTCTTTAGCGAAAATTAATTAAAGTTATTTTATTATTATTATTATTATTATTATTATTATTATTATTATTATTATTATTATTATTATAAAAATCTTTATAAAAGCCCTTTCACATAAAATAGTGAAGAAATCCACAGTGGTTTAAATGTAAATATATATTAGAATTGATATATAAAGTATGTATGTAAGTATGTGTGTATATATATATATATATATATATATATATATATATATATATATATATATATATATATATATTATATATAGTATATATATGTATATATATATATATATATATATATATATATATATATATATATCTATATATATATATATATATATATATATATATATATATTATATATACACACACACATACATACATACATACATACATACATACATAACATACATACAAACGAAAGGTCTCGAGAACCTGCTCGATTCTCCTTCTCGAGCAGGTTGTCGAAAACAATGTTTTGTATATATCTTTAATATAAATTTACACTCACACCACCGCTGTAGCTTTCTTCGCCATATTTTTCCTGTTAATACCATTCTTTCAAAGTAACTGGGCGTAGCAGTTATTATTTATATCTCCTTACAACGTTTATCTTAATTTTGTGTACTATTATTGTTGTTGTTGTTATTATTATTATTATTATTTTTATTATTATTATTATTATTATTAATTATTATTATTTATTATTAGTGACTGAAATGTTCCTCTAGGTTTGTTTTATTATTATTATTATTATTATTATTATTATTATTATTATTATTATTATTATTATTATTATTATTATTATTATTATTATTGCGAGTGAAAGAGTTTTCGCCTGAATTGAAATATTTTTTTGTTTCTTTTTTTAGGTGGGTTCCGCACGTTCTTTGTTTCACTAAAGGTTTGTTCCACTTGAATGCTTTTGAAGATTTCAACAGTACAACGGCATTCGATTCTTCGTCGGTTTGCTCCGCTTATATTATTGATAGTTTTTAACAGTCCAGAAAAAATGGTTCTTTTTGCTACAGGTTTTTTCACCTGACCATTTTTTGTTGTTGGTTTTCAAAATGGACTGCAACATCCGTTTTTCTGTTGGCTGCTTTAGGCTTTAGGTTAAGAGTCATTAAGGTCGAAAATCAGTATCAAGGAATCTCATTGCAATTTACCCAAAGATAATTTTTTTATATTTAAAGGAACTCACGATGCATAATTGTTCAGGTCATAATTTTATCAGTCTCATAATACTTGTGACATTCAAGACATTTCTTCTCTCAAAAAATCTTTGAAAAACGATGGTTATTTAATTTTGTTTTTCTTTCATTGTTAACAGTTATATTGGCGTGCTTACTTTTCCTTATTTTTTGCTCTAGACTGATAATTTCTCTCTCTCTCTCTCTCTCTCTCTCTCTCTCTCTCTCTCTCTCTCTCTTCTCTCTCTCTCTCTCTGATGATGATAGTAATGATAATCTGAATGAAAATATATAATGTATTTGAGATAAGCATCATAATTTTTGGCCAGTGTTATTATGAAAGGCGTAAGAGAGAGAGAGAGAGAGAGAGAGAGAGAGAGAGAGAGAGAGAGAGAGAGAGAGATTTTAATTAAAAAGAGGAGGAACCTCGACCAGGTAATTTCTTTCACCGGAAGGGTGGAAACATTCATCATTAGGTCATTAGATGATCCCCCCCCCCCCCCCTCTCTCTCTCTCTCTCTCTCTCTCTCTCTCTCTCTCTCTCTCTCTAACAAAACTGTTCTTTAGAATGGGAATCTTATTTGGAGGCTTTCTTAACGAATTGCCTTGAATATATCGTAACTTTCCATTTAAGTAATACGTGTCATGTTTTATCTATGTTTAAAACCATTACTCTTTTTTTTTCTATCTGTTTAAAACAATTTTCATATATTATTTCTACTGCTTGTTCTTGATAGCCATTTTGTTAAATATTTTGTTGTATTTAGGCTTTATGATTATAAACAATCTCTGTTGGCCCCTGCTTCTGTTACTCGACTGTTTTTCTTCTTAAGAGTGATACTCTCTCTCTCTCTCTCTCTCTCTCTCTCTCTCTCTCTCTCTCAGCAGTATTCCTAATTATTTTTCTCAAGTGCGACGTCTCCTCTCTCCATTTTCACTCGACGTAAATTTTCTCGAGAGCCACCTTTGTTACTCAGCTATTCTCTCTCTCTCTCTCTCTCTCTCTCTCTCTCTCTCTCTCTCTCTCTCTCTCTCTCTCTCTCTCAGCCATTTTTCCCTCATGAGCATCGTGCAGAGAGGAACCTCTTAATCGTAAATTTTCACTTGATATAAGGCGTCTACGAACATCTCGACTATTAGTATATTTTGACCCATGAAAAATATAAGGAAAGCGACCCTTAATGATTGTTTATCGTGGCTGTGCAATGCGGGAAGGGGATTGGGAAACTGGTAGGGGAGAGTGGATGGGGATAGGGAGGGGGTGTGAGGTGAGTATTGTTGCCCAATAGGGGTAGGGGTAAGGAGTGAAGAGAATGGGGGCAAAGTAGGAAATAAAGGCATGTGAAGGGCCAGTCACTCTGAACTCTTTTTCACAAGGTTTCATGTCATAATTTTTGGCGTTGTAAAATCGTTGCGCAAGTTTGCTTTTTGTTATATTTTCGGAATCATTCCTTTGGTATTTTGCTTTGAAAGTTGGACATGAAAGTGCATAATGTTTCCGTTTTGTCTGTATGCCTGGGAGACTTAAGTTATTTTCTAATCGTTGCGTAAGTTTCTGATTTTGTTATATTTTCTGAATTATTCCTTTGATTCTTTGCTTTTAATGTTGGCAGTGATAGTGGATGGATTTTCCAGTGGTGTTTATATTATATTGCTTGTGCCTTTGAAGGGCTTAGTTGTTCTCTAAATTCCCCATGAAATTCTCGTTGAGATGTAGAATCCACAGAAAAAAAGTACGAGGACGGAACCACAAATTACCCCCGAACAAAACAATGTTGACGTGAGCCGAGGAAAAAAAAATGAAGGAAGAAAGAAAGGAAGGGAGAGGGACGGGGGGGGCTGGGGGGTGGGGGAAGGTTGTCTGTAACCGAGTGGCAAAAGAACTGGGAAAAGGGTAAGCTCTTAGAATTAAGACTAACAGGCAGGGAGATGTCCTAGAGGGAACAAGGCCTCAGAATCCTCCTGTCAAAACACTAAGCTAAGAGGAACCCCACGCTGCTGCTGCTGCTGCTGCGCAGAACAGAATTGGGAATTTCAAAAGATTCTCTCTCTCTCTCTCTCTCTCTCTCTCTCTCTCTCTCTCTCTGGTCTCATATTTGAATGCCTTCCCCCCAGATCTGTATAAGAACCCTGCCTCTCTCTGTTCTCACACATAGATCTGTATTAGAAAAGCCATCTCTCTCTCTCTCTCTCTTATGCACAAAAAAGCATAAATATGTGCGTTGGAGCTTTCTTTCTTTCTGTCATACAGATATGTATCAGAAATAAGAGGTATAACGTCTCTCTCTCTCTCTCTCTCTCTCTCTCTCTCTCTCTCTCTCTCTCTCTCTCTCATGCCTTTAATAGTAATAAGGGATGGGAGTGAAACCACATGAGTGCACAGGGGCGATTAGTGAAGGCGGAAAAAAAAGAAAGAAAAAAAAAAAAGAAAACTGTTCTTGTGTACGCTGATTCGTAGACTCTTGATTCATAGACTTATCTTCCGTAGGCGAATTTTAGTTGACGACGCTTAGTTAATCCATAAATCATTCAGATGATTACATTGTAATTATATTTATATACAACTCCATTGTCAGCTTGTGGTACCCAGAGCATATTTTCACTAAGTTCCTTTTACTGCTATGTTTGTATATCGCTTTTCTGTCTGTCAGCCTGAAGTTTGATGCACTTGCATTTTGAGTGTTTGAAGTTAGAGCTTATCTGCCGATGATGGGAACTCATTGCTTGTTATGTCAGCCGGTTGCAAATTCCATGTCCCTTGTAACATTCTTATGGTATTGTTTTCCTGATTTTTGTAGCTCCTTTCAACTTTGCTTAAGTGTCTTTGCAAACGTCCCAACAAGCAGCCATGAAAATGAAATGGGATGTACGTATAATGATATGAAAAAGTAATGAAACATATTTGTCTACTTACTCTTCAGCATGTATGTATAATGTGTCCAAGGTAACTCGACTGTGATTATACCAGCGGAATCTGAACGTTAACAACAAGATTAAGAGATAAATGCAAAATTTTAGGAAGCACAGAGGAAAGCAAAGAATCTCACATTAAGGAAGGAGATGGTACGTCACCCAGATATCATACGTCTCTTACGCAATTTTCCGTGCTCGTAGAATGGCAACACTCCATTTACCCGGTGCGTTTAGCATTACTTTTATCCCAATTCTTCGTTTCGCTCTCTGGGGCTGTCGCCTTCCCGTCGTCGGTACTCACGCCACATAGGTTATGCACTTTGCAGGCAATAAATCCATCTTTGCAGAATCCACTCTTCTTCCCGTCTCCCACGTTCATCTCTCGTTATTTACTGCGAGACAGGTGAGAGAGACTATTATGCAGTTCCTGCGTCTCTCTCTCTCTCTCTCTCTCTCTCTCTCTCTTCTCTCTCTCTCTGTTTCTTTTGATCTTCGTACTGATGCTACTATAATATAATATATATATATATATATTATATATATATATATATATATATATATTATACATACATATACATACATACATACATGCATGATGTATGTATGTGTGCATACGAGTGTACTATTAAGTAAAATTAAATTTATAATTAGAGAAGTTGACAAGACTCGCCGATGACATATCCTTGATAAGTTGGCGGTGTATAATTCTGTTTTTATTGCGCATAGCGGATGTTAATTAATATTCACGTAATTATTGTTAACTTTAATTGATTTTTTTATTTTTTGAAGCTTCTGACAATTTTTGTATCGTATGTTTTTTTTCAACTTAATAACTTTATTTTAGTACCTGATTAAAGATCATGTTTAGATTTGTTTCTTCGAAAGCCTCTCTCTCTCTCTCTCTCTCTCTCTCTCTCTCTCTCTCTCTCTCTCTCTCTCTCTCTCTCTCTGATTTTATAGTTTCCACCCTCACTGTAGAATCGTATTAAGGAACAATTCGCCAGTGGCTAATGGTACTAAATAAAAATAAATAATTCTTTAGGATTATTACTGAGCATGACAAACATTAACAGCTACAAATGTATAAGTGTATAAACCCCCCAGTACCGAGTCCGATATACTATTTTCATAATTGTATTTAAAGAGGAGCTCTGAGTACATTTTCCTCCTCCTCCACCGCCTCCTCTTCATCTTTGTCCTCTTCCTCCTCCTCTCCTCCTCCTTCTCGACCTCCTCCTCCTCCTCCTTCCTGTCCACCACCTCTCCCTCGACCTCCTCCTAGTCCTCGTCCACCTCATTTTCCTCCTCACCTCGTCCTCGTCCTAGTCCACCACCTCTTCTTCCTCGTCTTCGTCTTCTCTTCCTTCTTCTCCACTTCTTCGCCCTCCTCCTCCTCCACTTCCTAGCCTTCGCTCTCCTCCTCCACTTCCTCGCCTTCGCTCTCCTCCTCCAGCTCCGCGTCGTTGTCTTCCTCCTCCTCCTCAACTGCTGGAGCACAGACTCCGGTCCGGAGCCGTGAGGCTGTTCCGTGTCCTCCTATCGCCATGAATAATGCAAAGGGCAGCAGTTACACGTCGGCGGTTGAAGGTGGCCAGTGGTTCGCCATTCAGCGCGGCCGTAATAATGAGCGATGAAGCCTTTCCGTGGACTGTACACAAACTGCCCGAGTGAAGAAAAGGCTTTAACCCTAACGCTGCATTAATGAAGGACTCGATGGCTTATTCGCAGGGCGGTTGGCGCTGGTCGATTTCGTTTTCTTGAGGGGCGGGGGTTATGTGTGGGGGGAGGGGGAGGGGGGAGGGGGGGGGCGTTATACGACGCGGTGGTGATGGTGGTGTTACTGATGGTGTTGGGCTGTTTGTGGTGTGTGTTCTCGTTTTTGACATCATCCTAGGCCAGGTTGCTCTCTCTCTCTCTCTCTCACATCCATCTACAGATACACGTGCATATATGTATATGTATACATACATACATACATAACATATTATATATATATATATATATATATATATATATATATATATATATTATATATATATATGTGTGTGTGTGTGTGTGTGTGTGTGTGTGTGTGTGTGTATGTATAATGAGGGCACGTCATGCCAAAGAAAACAATTTCCCATGTCGTGCATGCAAGCTGGTCGAGCCGTGCCAAGCGTGCAGACATTTTTATGGGCTAACAAACCGACCAGTCAATTGTCTTGTTAAAGATACCCCGGACTCCTAGTTGTATGTGCATAATAACCCAAAGCAGCCATTGATGCTGAATCTCTGCTGCCCTGAAGAAGGATGCCATTTCATTCCTTCCGTCGAGGCTCGCGATGGGTCATTATTCTCGGCGGAAGGCGTTGCCTGGGTCCATGCCCCTACTGTAAGACGGGCACTGTTGCCCCGGCAGTAAATCTTGTATGCTTTGGGGCAGCCGCGGGCTTCAGCTCGGTGATTTATCCTCTTAATTCTTTTATTACTCGCAACAAAAGACTGGAAAAAAGACGGACTGGTAAAAGTGATGGCCGATTGTTAGGGTGGAGCGAGGCGATAAAAGAGGATTTTTTCCTTTTTTTCCCGCTGGATTGAAAGTAAAAGAGGGAAAAGTTCTTTGTAGAGAGGAGAGGAAAAAATAATTGAATATGAAATGCGAAAAAGGGGGATTAAAGGGAATAAAAATAGGTGAAAGATACTTGCAATAAAATTGAAACCGCGAGAGAGCTCTGTTAAATTTTTTTTAGCCCAGTTTCTGTGTATGATTGAAATAATATACTCAATAATAATAATAATGATAATCGTCACTTTCATATCGTTGGTGGAATAATTTATGAGAATAACAATGTTGTAGATTCTGTTTTTCATTGCAATGTTCACGGTCATTTGTAATTGTTGCGAGAAATGGATGATTATAATTATTAAGTTAAATGTATAATTATTGTGTTAATTCTAACATCCTTGGAAATTCTGCATCATTCTGCTTGTTTGTTATCGGGTGGGTACTAGATTATGCTCTTGTAGTTATCAGTATTATTAATATTAATTGGAAACATTAGTAATTTCCATTATCATTCAGGAAAAGCAAATCACTGTATTTGCAAATTACAGTAATTAGACGTGACTGATTGACTAACGAGAGAGAGAGAGAGAGAGAGAGAGAGAGAGAGAGAGAGATTAGAGAGAAGAGAGAGGAAGTGCAAATGAGTCTGCGTCTCGGACTTGGTGGGGCATGGCCCCATGCCCCCCCCCCCCCCCGCCCCCCCCCCCCCCTTCTCCCCTACCGAAGGGTTGTGTGAGGGGCTTGATGGTTGTTGGGGGGGAGGAGGGGAAGGTGTACATACATTGTTGATGGTGGTCTCCCGTGCCTCTCATGCCTCACATCCCTTAAACAAACAAACAGACATCACTCTGGTATGTGCCGCTTGTTCAGTGCGGGGATTAAAGGCCTTCGGGGTGATTTTTCTCAAGTGTCGCCGCGGATCTTAGGGGAGTTTTTTTTTTTTTTTTCTAGTTATTTGCTTCCCCTCCCCCAATTTCTCCCCCTCCCCCACCCCCATCCCACTAGGCTTTCATTATTGCGGCTGTCAATGATGTGTTTTCGAGGTCTTTTATTTGCCAGTTAAATTAGGTTGGTGTTTTATGAGAGAGAGAGAGAGAGAGAGAGAGAGTTTTATTGTGTGTTGATTTGGTTGTTTGGACTTACCCTCATTTGTGTATGGTTGGTTATATTTGGAATGGGAAGACCTTTTCCTCAAATTATTCATGCAAATGTTAGTATTTACAAATGAATTTAAATACACATACATTACACACACGTATACGCATACTTACACAACACTATATATATATATATATATATATATATATATATATATATATATATATATGTATATATATATATATATATATATGGTAGATACAATATTCCACAAGTGATGTAAAATCCTTCTGTAGTTTTATAGAATAAATATGTCTTGTATAAAACTACAGAAGGATTTTAAATCCTTGCATTACATCATATATATAATATATATATATATATATATATACATATATATATATATATATATATATATATATATATTATATATATATATCCTATATATATATATATATATATATAGATATAGTATATATGATATATAGTAATTGTTAAATGTGCTCGTACACGCATAGTTCCACATACTTAAACTGTATCTGTGTAGTGTCGCTTCCGCCACATTGAGTTGCTCCCCTGTCTTACCAACATATTTTGACGTGACATGGTTTCCTAATGAGGCTGGACGGGCGTTCATTTCCTGACGAAGAAACTGGTTCCTCTCGGGCTCCCTGGTTGCTGCTCCTGCTCTCGCTCCTGCTGCGCTGCTGCTGTTGCTGCTGCTGTGTGCCAAGTTGACCCCTGACCTAACTAATGAATCTCTACGTGATGCTCCGAATTATTCAAGAGGGTGTCTGTCCTTTGTTGGGTCACCTCCGTGGCCTCGACACGGACCAGAGTAGCGGCGATGGGGGTTGGCTGGGTTGTGGGGGAGGAGTGGGTGGGTGGCGGCGGGCCGGACGTGTTTTGGGGCGTCTTGTGAGGTCATGCTTAGCGTGCAGGTGATGACGTTGTAATGGGGCTGCGGGCGTAGTCCGGAGTGTGCTTAATAGGTGGGAGTTGTCCCTCAAGCTCCTCGATCTGGTAACTTTTTACCAACGAAGTCTTGGGCTGTTTAAGAAGAGAATGATGTTGCATCATACTCATACGTTTCAGCAGGCAGGGGGGTGGGCGGGGGTGGGGGGGGGGTGGGGGGGAGGGCACGAGGAATGCCTGCTTATGTTGGGGAGGTATGCTTGAGACTTGCATGATTGTATTGTTGGATTCATAATTTATTATTATTATTATTAATTATCACGTTCCTAATGACATTTACGTTGATTTTTTGTAAAAAGGTGATCCTGAGCATGAATGAAGCGTTTGTGATAAATATGAACATCATTCGTTTTATGTTTGTCTTTGAAATTTTTGTGACTTAAAATGCTGTCGTCGATAGTGACGTATGATATTCCTCTAATAGTTTAGCCAGGCCTGAAAGAAAAAGAAAGAAAGAAAGGAAGAAAGAAAGAATAATGAAAGAAAGAAAGAAGGAAAATCCTCCTCCAGCTGAGAGAAGTTAAGTCTGGTTCTGGTACCGAAGGTTCGAAATTTGCATTTATTGCTGCATACTCCAATTAATTTTTTTGTTCCTCTCTCTCTCTCTCTCTCTCTCTCTCTCTCTCTCTCTCTCTCTCTCTCTCTCTCCGTGGAGGAAGATACCCGTAAATGGGGGTGCAATCGTGCACTCTCCACCCACAGATAAATGTTTTCGGGCTTCTGAAGGTGGAACTCCTTGTTAGGAAGACTTCATGTGCTATCAGATATTTCTTGGCCATTTCGATGCTATGCGCCCCCCCCCCCCCCCTCTCTCTCTCTCTCTCTCTCTCTCTCTCTCTCTCTCTCTCTCTCTCTCTCTCATGTCTGTATGCGCGTTTGGCTCTTGTTATCTAAATGGCTATTTCGAGTGTTCAAGGAAATGTTTGTGATAAAATTCTCTTTGTCTATTTTTGCTACCGGTGTCTAATTCTAGGTGTCTTCTGTCTTTTTTTTTCCTATTTTTTTTGCGAGTTCTTTGGTCTGCGAGTAACCAGAAGTAAACTAAGAATGGGGAAGATACTAATGTCAAACAGAGGATGTAAGCAGATGTTTTTGTTGCCGACGTGTAACATGCAAATTCAGGCGTAGTCACTTAGCTGCCGTGGGAAATACGTTTTTTTTTTTTTTTTATCAGTTTTTACCTTTGAGGTTGAGGAGGAGGAATGTGAGTTTGGTAAAAGGGCTTGATCTTTAATAATATTATATATACATGAATTAGACTGTGTGTACATTAGATTATATGTATATGAGATACACATACAACTTATGATTGATTTGATTACTTTCACCGCATTTTCAGACAAAGGAGACGCGACGACTTGAGACTTGATGTAACTTACTCATTTTTTTTTAATCTTTATTTATAGACGAGAAAAACATGCTGTATCGCATGCAATTGCGTTTTAGTTACGCAAGTTTTAATTTACTCACGTCTCATTTTTTAACGAGAAGTGCAGCTTTGATGTAACATTAGATTCCACTTTTTGAAACATGGAAAAGGGATAAGATTCGTATGAACCGTTGTGAGTATTTGATAAGGAATTGTTTAAAAAATAATGCTAAATATTTGTTGAGGCTGAATCCTTGCGTTCTGATAGAGGAAGATTTAACTTGCATTCCTGTCCAAACATAGGCGCATTTATTATTAAAAATACAACTGTGCTTAATCATCTGAAACTTCTTATATGCGAAAATGTTGCTGTGTTTAAAAAAAAATTAACAACTCTCATATGATCATCAGCTTTGTGAAAATATTGCTATATTTTAATATATTTTTAAAATGTTATTAGTAAAAATATTTTTTTTATATGACTGAGGCCTTATCCGTTTTCTTTCAAACCTCATTCGTTCGGTTCACGTTGTCACAAATACATTAGACTCACAGCGCAGTGAGGCATTCCCCCTCCCCTCGCTTTTGTAGTTGCTGTAGTGAAGTAAATTCAGCCTTTGTATTCTATTTTAATTCCATTTTCTGTACCTGTTCCCGATATTTGGGCGCTTCAAAGACCCTGTTTTTCGGTGACATTTCTTATGCAGATTCTTAAATAGGAGAGACTTTTGTGCCGAGTTTTGAGAGTTCTCGTGAAATAAATTCCTGGACGAGAGAGAGAGAGAGAGAGAGAGAGAGAGAGAGAGAGAGAGAGAGAGAGAGAGAGAGAGAGAATTTTGTCTAGTGGGTTACAATCTGGATAGTTCTGAATTTACACTAAGTAACCCATGGTTGAGAGAGAGAGAGAGAGAGAGAGAGAGAGAGAAATTTTTTATCTAGTGCGTTAGTTACAATCTGGAGAGAGAGAGAGAGATTTTTTCGCTTAGTAGGTTACAGTCAGGATCGACACAAAGTAACCCTTGGTTGAGAGAGAGAGAGAGAGAGAGAGAGAGAGAGAGAGAGAGAGAGAGAGTGTTGCAGGGCTCTATTGCGTTACCATAGCGTAGTTGGGAGCGAGGCCTGGAAATCCCTCCAGATTCCATCATCGTTTATCTATGGCCTATCTTCTTTAGTGCTCAGCGGTAAATCGCAACTTTCTGCACGTCGTCTTTAATGGTTGCAATGTGGTTTGTTTTGCATTTGCATTGATGATGCCCATCGATTATTATCTCCTCAGTTTAGAGAAGAAGAAGAAGAAGAGGAGGAAGAGGAAGAGGAAAAAAGTCAGTGATTGCGTTGTAGGATAATTGTGATCTTCCCAGCTGGAGGCAGAATGTTTGTGTTTCTAGTGTCCCCCCCCCCTCCCTTCTCTCTCTCTCTCTCTCTCTCTCTCTCTCTCTCTCTCTCTCTCTCCTATTTCCCCTTGCGGTTGTCATGTCTCCTTTGTTCTTTTAATTCCTATCCTGTCTCTGGTGTTTACATTTGAGTCCCTTTCCCTCTAATTGAATTTTCTCTGCAACCTCCCTTTCTATCTTGCTGCAGTTTCTCGTATGCAGTCTTTCTCTTTCTCTCTCTCTCTCCACCTTGCTCTTTTTGTTTATTACGTAGGTGTATGTATATGTGCTTGTACCCCTCTCTCTCTCTCTTCTCTCTCTCTCTCTTCTCTCTCTTCTCTCTATATATATATATATATATATATATATATATATATTATATATATGATGAATATACATACGAGTACATAATCACATTTATGTATATACTATATATATATATATATATATATATATATATATTTATGATATGTAGACAAATGTGACTTATTATTTACTCCTATGTATACTCATCATACCCCCACCCCACCTCTCTCTCTCTCTCTCTCTCTCTCTCTCTCTCTCTCTCTCTATGTGTACGTCATCTTCCCCCCCACCATGTTACCCGTGCGAGTGTGTTGCCCGCGTCTGCTGTAGCGAGTGCATCCATGCCCGTGAGCGAGCGAGTACCAGGTGCAGCCAGGCTGTTGTGCTTCAGGATTTGAATTTTTTTTTTTTTTTTTTTTACCTCCGTGCACCTAACGGCTTCAGCGCTGCTCTCTCCTAAACCCTCTTTATCTCTTGTTTTCACATTCGTTGTGCAATGAAGGGGATGATGGCCTGCACATTTGTAGGGCTGAATATTCGCCGGGACTAAAATTCGTTGGGATGGACATATGCGTTGGCTGAACATTCGTTGTGCAAGGGTGATGGCCTGCACATATGGGAGCTGAACATTTGTAGGGTTGAACATTCGTGGTGCTGTACATTTGGGGGAGGATATTCGTTGGCATGAACATTTGTGGGGATGAACATTCGTGGGACTGAACATTTGTGTGGCTGAACATTTGTGTGGCTGAACATTTGTGTGGCTCGAACATTTGTTAATGAAACATTCGTCGTACTGAACATTCGTGTGGCACGAATACTCGTGAGGATGGAGATTCGTGGGGTTCTGTATATGTAATATATATATATATATATATATATATATAATATATAATAATATATATTATAATATATATATGTGTGTGTGTGTGTGTGTGTGTGTGTGAGTGTGTGTGTGTATGTATGTATGTATGTATGTATGTATGTATGTATGTACATATAATTCTATATATATACACATACATACATGCATACATACGTACATACATACCCCTGGACCATATATTTTCCTCTCTCTTTTTTTTGTAGTCCTGTGAGTTTATATTTCAGGTTTTTTTTTTTTTAATTATTTTAATTCGAATTAATCCCCCGTGACTGTGGGGACCAATAATAATGATATAATAATAATATAATAATAATAGTTGTGTAATTGATACGATGTGGGAATACAGAAGTCAACCCAAGTGTTTATTTTATCATAGCTCAATAATATATAATAATAATAATAATAATTAATAATAATAATATATTAAAATATTTATGATTATAGAAAGCGTATATAATAATATAATAAAGAACTCGACCAGAATGTCTTTTTGCATCTCAGAGCTCGATAATATTAATAATAATGCTATTGATTGCATATATAAGTAAGAAGTCAACCAGGAGTCTTTACATCTCATAGCTCATGATACGAAGGTCGTCGTTATTTTGAGAGTTCCCGCGACTCACCGTTGATATACCTGACACTGATAGCTATTGTAATCTAGTCATGTAATGGCCTGACTGTTATCCACTGGGTGGAGCAACCCCCTTCCCCCAACACCCCGCCCCCCATTCCACCTCCCACGCGTTACGGGATCGTCGCCATCGTGACATAAAGATGATAAGCGATTCAACGAAGGACCGAAGGACATTGGCATGAGATAAAGGGGATAGGAGAAGAGGGAGATGCAATATAGGATGCTGGGATGCTGGTGATGCGTTTCAAGATCAAGGGCGAGTGCCTCTCTCTCTCTCTCTCTCTCTCTCTCTCTCTCTCATTAAGTAAGTGGTTATCTTGCCGGTGAGGTTGGTACCTCTTTTTTTTGCCGGGAGTCTAAACGTGATCGTGACGGTGCGTCTGAACGCCTTTACGTCGAGGTCTGAAACTGTTTATTTAGCTCTCCAGTTCTGAAACTGTTTCTTCCTTAGCCTTCCAAGTCTGAAGTTGTTTGCTTAGCTTTCCAGTTCTGAAACTGTTTATTTAGTTTTCCAAGTCTGAAACTTTATTTTGTCTCCCAAGTCTGAAACTGTTTACTTAGCTTTCCAAGTCTGATGGTATTTGTTTTGTTAGCTTCCAAGTCTGAAACTGTTTGTTTAGCTTTCCAATTCAGAAACTGCGTAACATTCTAATTCTGAAACCTGGCATATTTGACAGCCCGGTTAAAGATGTTTATATCCGAGTTCACGTTTGTGAAACGGTAATTTTGCCGTTCCAAAGTTGTTTATTTTGCCAGTCAGCTAAGTCCGAAACTATATTGCTGGTTAGCAGCTGGTCGAAAAAGTTGTTTTTGACGTCCGACTTTAATCTCTACAAAGTTTACCGATTGCTTGCTTATCTGGTCATA
>NC_087218.1:25234059-25239059 GCF_015104395.2 Macrobrachium nipponense | reverse complement strand
GAAAAAAATAAAATAAATAAGAAACTCCGAAAAACAAAGTGAAAGTATGAATATTTTCTTTTGCAAAGTTTCATAATTAACCTACTTTTCTTGGCGACTTTAATGAACGTAGTTTGCCTCTGTCGTCGCCTTGTGCGCTTTTCCTCGTGGTCGGAGTCGGCGACTTTATTGCACCAACTTCGAAAGTTTTTTTTTTTTTTTTGTTTTTTTTTTTCTTTCTAAGACTATTTATTATTATTATATTATTATTATTATTATTATTATTATTATTATTATTATTATTATTATTATTATTATTTTCGGCGTTCTCTCTTTTAATGGTCGTTTTACTTTATTATTATTATTATTATTATTATTATTATTATTATTATTATTATTATTATTATTATTATTATTATTACTATTATTATTATTATTACTAAGTAATTCGCAATGTCGTGATAAATGAATTGTTTTATCTTTTGCATATTTATACAGTTCATTATTATTATTATTATTATTATTATTATTATTATTATTATTATTATTATTATTGGAAAAGTTTGTTATTGTTGTATTACACGACAAGAACAACTATTTATCAATACAGATATTATTTTTAGTTTTGTACGCTGTGATGGTAACATTATTATCATTATAATTACAAATTTGGCGTATGTTTATAATAATAATAATAATAAGTTTTATTGAAAGATATTGCTGCATCAGCTGCATTCAACTTATAAATAGTCTTCTCTATTTTTTTCTAACAATAGCTTTCTCTCTGCTACTACAACTGGCGAGTATTGCGCCGATATTACTAATAATAATAATAATAATAATAATAATAATAATAATAACAGTATTGAATTTACTACTATTAATATTAAACCTGAAAAAACACAAAAATAAAAAGAAGATACCAACGAAAGCGGAATAAAAAAAAATGAGTAGAAATTGAAATGGGAGTAAGTAGAAGCAGGGGATTTTGGAGTAGCCGAAGTGTGTTGGGTGTGGGAGATTACAGCTGATGCTGGAGGAGGAGGAGGAGGAAGGAGGAGGAGGAGGAGGAGGAGGAGGAGGAGGAGGAGGAGGAGGAGGCGGAGGGGGGGGGGGGGCGTAGGGCGGTGTGTTGAGGCACCTAATATGGAAACTGAGCTTCTTGCTTAGGCGACGCCAACCAAATTTTCACGATGACGTCTCTCCGGAACCCATTTCTTCCGGTTCAAACCCACGGAATCCCCCCTCCTCCTCCCCTCCTCCTCCTCCTGCCTCCTCTCCTCCTCCTCCTCCCCTCCTCCTCCTCCCCTCCTCCTATTTCATTCCAAAGGGAAACCTCTCGCCTATACCTTTATTTAGAGACTCCAGTTAAGATACGTTATCAGTCAACTAATCAACTCGTTTGTCAAAATGTTCTTGAAGATAGTATTAGATTCAGTGAGAGTGGGAAAAACTGTATTAGATGTTTCGTGGAGAGAGAGAGAGAGAGAGAGAGAGAGAGAGAGAGGAGAGACGAGGAGAGCGAGAGAGAGAGAGAGAGAGTCAGTTTTTCTGCAATTATTTCCTAAGTAATGGCAGAGGAGTTCGTGGTAGCGTCTTTAATTAGTTAACGTACTACTTAGGGATGTTTAGCTCCTGTGGTACCAAATCATTGTACCCCCTTTTTTCCCCTTTTAGCCTAACCTGCTGGTATTTACCTCTTACATGTAAGCTTGATTGATCAATGTGTGTATGTATTATATATATATATATATATATATATATATATATATAGTATATATATATATATATATATATATACATATATATCATTATATATATAATTTATATATATATATCTAGATTATATGATATATATAATATAACGTATATGTATATGTGTAATATATATATATATATATATATATAATATCTTAAAGATCCTTTTCTAGATACGATCACCGCCTTTACCTAACCCCCCTGCCCCCGTCCCTCAACCCCCCCTTTTCTCTCTCTCTCTCCTCTCTCTCTCTCTCTCGATTTTTCAAGACGCTTGTTCTAACTCCATCACCGCCTCCACCTACTCTCTCTCTCTCTCTCTCTCTCTCTCTCTCTCTCTCTCTCTCTCTCTCGATTTTTCCCTCAAGACGCTTTTCTAGACTCCATCACCGCCTCACCTACTCTCTCTCTCTCTCTCTCTCTCTCTCTCTCTCCCTCTCTCGCTCTCTCCTCAATCTCTCTCTCTCTCTCTCTCTCTCTCATCTCTTCTTCTCAGATTCCATTTCTATATTCGGCTCTCAAAAAATAGTCGAGACCCCTATACGGTTATAGCCTCCGGCATCGGACCCTTCCAATCAAGGAGATTAGTATTTTCTTTTTTTTCTCTCTTTTTTTTCTTTTGTTTATTCCTCGTCTACACCATCCCGTTCAGTACGTGAAGGATAAACGAGAAGGAGGTAAAGGGATGAAAGACAATTGGAAGTGATCATCGTCTGCAAAAGCTTTGGGTTAATTTTACAGCGTTTTATGGTTCTAAGCTGTGGATGACTTTTATGAAAAGAAATCGTAAATATTAAGCTTTGGATGAAGTTTACAAGGTTTTGTTTTGCTTTTCAGGAATAAACTTTTGGTGAAGGTTATAAGATTATGTTTTTTTAGATTAAGCATTGGATGAAGTTTACGAGACATTTTTTTTATTATGATTAAGCTTTGGAGGTTATAAGATTCTTGAAGGATTAAGTTTGGGTGAATTTGACAAGAATTTTATGGGGATTTGCGTTTGGAAGAAGTTTTAGATCTTTATATCTGTCACGGCCCTGGGACTTCCGTAGTGTAGTAGGTGTTAGGATTTATTGTAAAATTTTTAACAAGTTGAGTCGTCTCTTCTGTTGCAAATATAAAACTTGGGAAAAGTGAAGTTAGATACTAGTAGATATTTGACCGATGTATCCAGAATAATATGTGACTGAAATTCATCACTATTTTCCTCTGATATCTTGAAGTAGAGATTTCCTGTGGCTTAGAAGAAGGTAGGAGATTAAATCCTTTTCATCAGAAGAATAGGGAATTGTTTAACCTTTTATTCTTTCCATTTGTTTACCCATACACATTTTATGGTATTTTAGTATCTTTCCCCAACTTTTCAAGCTTCCTGTCCCTCCCTTCCCTTTCCCCCCTTCGTTTTTTCAAGGAGAATGTCTGGGGAAGGGGTATTACCAGTCTCCAGGATCCCTTTGGACATCTCCGACAGGTCCTGGGGCGTTTGAGGATGCTGGCCAGGAGCCTAGGGAAATAAACACAGCTTCCAACCCCTCTCCTCCCTTCCGTCCAGAGTCTCCTCCTCCTCCTCCTCCTCCTCCTCCTCCTCCTCCTCCTCTTCTTCCTCCTCCTCCTCCTGTACTATGCAAGTAACTTCCGCGTGATCAAGTGTTTTCATCCCATTTTCCTGCAAATTTTTTCGATGGGATTATTTTTCTCTTCTTCATGGGATATTCCTTCTCGGCCTTTATAGTGTTTACAAAACTCATTGAAGAACTTTGGAACAGTAAAGTAATTCATGAAGTCTTCATAAAGCAACAAACAATAGTAAATATACTTTTTAGAAATGAAGAATGCATTTGTCCTCTTATGCACGAACACATCCACAAGCACAAACAGAAACGACTGCATTCATGCTGACATGTTTTTATAAAGTTGAGGTACGTGAAAAGCTCATTCTATGGAATATTTTGCGTTCAATGCATAGACCTTTGAAACGACGAGCAGCCCAGTACCCGTATGTAGACCAGGCTTGATTGAATAAAGATACGAAAGAAAGGATAAGTGCAAAGGTGAGATTTTTATCCGGAAGAAAGTGGCGTATTAGTCTTGATTTCTGTTATGTTTGATGAAGTGTGCCACCACTAACAACCAATATCGAATCTTCATCGCATTCTTATTCCTTCTTCCATTCTCCTTCTCCCTTCTCCGTTTCCTACTCATTTTCTATCCTTTTCCCTCCCTCCCCCCTCTCTTCTTTTCATCCACCATTTCCTCCTCCAGAAATTCACACGCCCTCAAGTGCTTTCCCTTCGCTGTCCAGACTTATAGTTCCCCATCCGCACAACAAGTGTCTGCATTACGTTGCGTGTCAGGACGTATAATATGTTGTATGTGTGTGTGTGTGTGTGCGTTTTATGTGTGTATGTGCGTGTATGTATGTATGTATGTATCTCGAGCCTGCATGGCCGCCGTCTCTCATGTATATATGTATTCCAGAGATGCTACGGCTGCAAGATATTGCGTTTGCCGCCTCCCCCGTGTATGCTGGGTGGTGTAGTTTATGTGTCTGCTCCTGCTGGCGTTTCTGCTCACTGCCGCCGGTGGCGCTGGCGGCGGTGAGAGCGCGCCCTTTGGTGCACTTGGGGTAATCTTGGGTGGGGTGTCAAACTGCTTGATGGAGGTATGGGTGAATGCTTCCAGTGCAGGGGTTGTGAGGTGTTCGGCGTAATAATAATAATAATAATAATATAATAATAATAATAATCATAATAATAATCTGTAATAATTTAAATTAATAATAGAAAATAATAAATAATAATAATAATAATTGGAATAAACGGATCCGCAATGATGTATGGGTAATCTAATAATAATAATAATAATAATAATAATAATAATAATAATAATAATAATAATGCCTCTGAGGAGGTGTTTGATGTCCCATGGCGAATGTTTTCGATGTGAATGTGGGAATGATAATGGTGATTATTGTCATAACATTGTTGAAGAGCTATTAAATGGGGTTAAATGATGGATCCGGCGAAAAAGTAATAACACACGTTCAGATATCACAGCAAAGGACTTTTCTTTCAATTGTTGTACAGAAATGAATGCAAATGTCTTACTTCAATTGTCATACAGAACTTAGACAGGTCATCCCCTTCAATCCGTAATCATACAGATGATACACAGAGACTTCGGCATTCCTTCTTCCCAAGGAAACGAGACAGAATCACCCCCTTCCCTCCCCCCTTTCCTTCTTGATTATAGGGCGGAAGGAA